>NC_084796.1:24030826-24632489 GCF_963169125.1 Humulus lupulus
GCTCTAAATAACTACAATATACAGGGTCATACAAAAAAATCGCGGCAAAAACTATTCACGGGTTGAGAATACAAAAGAGGCCTACGGTAGGGCTCTTTTTTAAGGCCCTACCAAAGAAATTTCCTAAAATATTTATAGCTTGATGAATAATGTTACACTATATGTAGAGAAATATTACTCATTTGGGTAAAAAAATAATTTTACATCACTCAATGTAAAATTATTTAACAATTTTATCATATTATAAACAATTAGATATTTTACCTCTTCCTTCGGGAGTGGCTCTTGTGATAGGTGAGTTATGTGTTTCCACCTTCCCTTGTCTCTAATTTGTTTTACGCTTAATTACTAGTATCTATAAGCTTCACAATAATACACCATACAGTTTAATGCTTTCAATTATTGAGTACTCACATGAGAAAAAAATATAATAGTTACGTTTTACCCCAAATTTATAAATGTGGTTGATCAATGAAAAAGTCAAATAAAACTTCAGTGGTCACTTCCATAGACTGCAGTCAAATATAGCTTCAGTTGTCACTTCCAATAGAGAGTCGTTTTGTATATAATTTGTCTGTTGTGGCACTGCTCACATGTGAATTCATATAAGTTAACAGCTGCCCATACCAATAATTTCAGCTGGCCATCTAAGTTTACTTATTACATGTCTTGTCCCTTATTTATAATCCAAGGCTGGGCCACTTTCCCAGCCTGCCTTGCTGCATGGCTCTCTGCAGGGCAGCTTTGGGCATGGCACACGTACCAAGAAGGCATTATCCAGTTATTTATTTATTTAAGCAGTGTTTCGGACATTGATGCATGCCTCTCTGTAGGGCAGGTTGTTATTTAATGTACTAGCCTTTCATTTACCACTCAATTCCCAGCATATTAATAGAGTTTGGCTTGACTATATAGCATAAAAATTACTAGGCCCCATGGAGGACATCGTCCATCCCCCATCCCATTCTATAAATAACTTTCATTTTCTACAATATTGTCCAACTGAGGAATGTTCAATGCCCACATGATATTTAAAGAAAATTTGGAGTGTACCTTGTACCCCCACCTCTACACATCACTTCCCTATGTAAATGGATTCTAAATAAGAGATGAAGGAGACGTGGACGCCTGAAGAATTTCTTAAACAAGATGTTTCCGGCTTAACCCATTTTCAAATTGGTAAAGTAAGATTTCCAGTTATGTTACAAATTTCTATGTCAATCCTAAAGTCTTCTCTATATGGTCACACCAATCGGCCTATAGTGGTGACAAAAAATTATGCAGGTTATTCAAGTTCATTTACTTTCCCACATTTGTTTAACATCTAAACAAATAAACTTATATAAGGTGGTCCTGATCACTCCGCTTCCTCAACAATACAATATCTCACCTACCCGACAAGCCTATAAGAATTAGTAGGTGGTGGTATAGGTTGCGATACTGATGAAAATGATGACCTCTATGAAGGTCGGGGAGTAAGGTCGGGGAGTATCCACAGCAACTACGTAATTTAATTTCAATATGGAGTATTTGATTTTAGGAAATTTATTTAGTAGGGCCTTCAAAAAGAGCCCCACCGTAGGGCTCTTTTGTGTTCTGAACCTTTGAACAGCTTTCAGCGGGATTTGTTTTTTATGACCGTATGTATTGTAGTTATTTAGAGAATCCTGCAAATTTTCGGCACTGTAAATTATTCGGAATTTTGTCAAAATTTGCAGAATGCTCTAAATAACTACAATATAGTTGGTCATAAAAAACAAATCCCGCCGAAAGCTGTTCAAAGGTTCAGAACACAAAAGAGCCCTACGGTGGGGCTCTTTTTTAAGGCCCTACCAAATAAATTTCCTTTTATTTTATTTTTATAGAAGTATTACTATTAAGCATTACCTCCATGTATTATCATATGAGAATGCAAATTAATAGTTGTATAAGTTTTCTTGTCTATGTATAAGAGGTATAAAATGTTTGTGCAATGTAAAGGTCTGTAATATTAAAAATTGCCATATTAATAAATAAAAGTACATGTACAGTGTCACGCCCTGGTTACTCCAACACCGTTGATGTGAACATTGAACTGTGCTAAACTGGCTAATTGAGTTCTTTGGTTATAAACGTGCATCTATGTGTTATTAATAGGTTTAGGTGAACAACCAATCAAATGGAAATTATATGTTTTATTTATAACATAAAACTATTCATGGGGCCATAAACAAGAAAATATCGTTCTCCACTTATTAGTCAGTACCATGAGACCAGTAGTCAGTATGTCACATATGGGGTGCAACTTTCTTACATCTGCAATCAATGTACCCATCTATGCAATCAATGTACACATTTAAACATTCATAATTAAATGTTGACCCCCTTCGATTCCACTATTTCGATAATCATAATTAACACCCTTCAATTTCCGTTATTATCGACATTCTCAAATACCCATAATTAAAATTGTTGACCCTGATTTTGGCCAACTGACACGGAGTCAAACTTGCTTGATGTGGAGAAACACGTTGGAAATAATGTGATGACGAAAAACAATAACTAAGACAAGAATTTATAGTGGCTCGGCGCCAGAATCTGATAATAACCTACATCCACTTGAATTATTATTGATATAGGATTCAAAGGAGTGATCAAAGAACTAGGGTTCAATGAGTTTCAACAACCTCTGAAGAACAATACAATATATCAAATAGGATCACACTGATCTCAGGTACTTTGAAAGCCAAAAAGTCCCTTCCTTGAGCTATCTTTCTCTATTTATAGGCTTAAGGGGGATTACATTAATTTGTTACATAAATTCTTTCCTAAATAATCGGATACTCAGGTGTTTGCCGAGATTTTCTGAAACTATATTAATGAATATTATTTATTAGTACTCATAAGAAAAGTAGAAGATTAACACGGGATTTTTACGTAGGTTTGGGCGTTAATGAGCCTTAGTCCACGAGTCAGTAGTATTAGAGCTTGGAAAGCCTTTTACAATGGAGTTTATCTCTATATTTTGACAGAGTAACTGTGTACTAGTTCTAGAAATCCGTTTTCCAGTGTTCTATAGCTTGTATTTATAGGCTTATGGGAACACTGGGTCTGGGCCAGGTATGACCCGGGCCCATCAGAGATATGGATACTCTTGGCCTCTCTAGTGGGAGCCCAATATAAAAGATAAAACATACATGAATTCCAGACTAGTTAAGGCCCATTAAGTTGGCCCAATAGCTATATTTCGCCCGACAAAACGGTGCTTTTGGTCTGGACAATTCAAGTTATTTAGCAGATTCAGGGGACAAGACCAGTCAGAGTAATTGGCAGCGCAGATCTGAAACAGCGGCGTGCAATCCCGAGGTGACCTTTCCCGGAGGTGAAAAGTAGGGACAACGCCCACGCGGGGTGGGGCGGCTTCAGGGTCCTGGACGCTTGGTCCCACCAATCGGGGACGAATGTTCCGGGTCCACGCAGGAAATGGGGATAACATCAGGAAATAATAGGACACAATCTCGGGATTGATCAAGATCTTTCTGAATATAACTTTAAATAAGTAGAATCCGCGACTATACTGGTCGCAGGTAAACCTCAACCACTTTTTGCTTATAATATATTTACTGGTCGATACTGTAGCAGAATCCCGCCAGGTGTCAGACACGTATTCGGAAATCACTTGCCACGTCATCCGTGCTTGTTTTTTGGATAATTTTTTTTTTTTACTGACTTCTTTATGAAATTGTCAAAAGGTATAATCTTAAAATGTAGGAGTATAAAAATTTCAAATTGGGTTTATACTTTTTTGGACACTGAGTTTTTTTTCCATTACCTATTTCGACCATGTGTTTTGACGAATTACTTTTTAGACTCTATGTTTTGTAAAATGGTTAAAATAGAACCCTAAACCCGAATTTGGTCAATGTTTTCTCATCTAAAATCACAAATAATTTACCAAACTAACAATTCACAACAATAATAAAATCATTCTCCTTAAAAACTGTGTTCTTATATTAAAAATTTTCTCCATCAAAATTGAGTTTAGTGTTATATTTTAACCATTTTACAAAACATAGGGTCCACAAAATAAATCAAAACACATAGTTTTATGCTATGTTTGGTAGGAAGGAGAGAAAAAATAGAGAGGATAGAAATTGTGAAGGAAATAAAAGAAATGCATTTTCTCTTCTTCTTGTTTGGTAAAAGGAAATAAAAGAAACTTGTTTTATTTCCTTTGTTTGGTATTTGAGTTAGAATTGAGAGGAAAGAAATGTTTTTTTGTCATTTATACCCTTATATTAGTATTTATGTATTAGTCATTATTGAAAAAATATAATTTTGTATATTTAAACATATATATTTTTGTCACATATAACAAAAATAAAAATAATTTTTTCAAATTTATTATGAAGATAAAGTAAATAGTTGGCAATACATATAATTATAATTATAAAATAATTGATAAGGATGGTATGTGTATGTTTTATTACATATGGAATATTATTTATCATTGTTGATAATGTATGATTTTATAAAATTATTTTTTAAAGCTAAAATGATAATAATTTAATAAACCTAAGAACAAATTTAAATAAACCTAAGTAGTACTTATGTGTTGAAATATTTATAATTTAAAAATATTTATTTTAGCAATAATATATTAAAAAAAAGACTACTATATTTTTTTTAGTCAATTTATAAGGGGTATTATGGTCATATAAAGCCTACAACACTTTCTCTTCTATATTTTCTCTCCAATTTGGAGATAAAAATTTTAGTGTGCACCCCACCACTTATTTTCTCTTCATTTTTCTTTCCTTCCTTATTTTCTCTCCTACCAAACCACCATTCTTTTTATCTTCTCTCCAAATGACTCCTTCCTTCCACTTTTCATCTTTAACAAACAAATGCTTAATATCATGGTTTATTGTACCAAATTTGTGTTTGAATAATATATTATATTTAATTAGTTATTTCGTATAATATGTCAAAGTGGTTTATTGTATCAAGAGAAATGCTAAACATCCCGATAGAAATTTATCCCAAGCCATATGTCTTCTTACGTGGCCTGACTTTTTATTAGTATTTGAAAATAAAAAAAAATAATGTTGTTTGTCTACTTTGTCATCTCCAAATAAAGTAACTTGACTCATTTATTTAATTTGTTGTGTCTATACTAACATTTTTCTTCCTAAAGATTGAATGTTCTTGTAAGGGGGAGAATAACAATTTCTCATTTTTCAGAAAAAAAGTTTAATTTTTGTCTTTTATAAGCTTTCTTAGTAAAAACATTGGGAAAAATATCTAGCATTGAAGGGAAAAAATATATATTTATACACATTTTAATCCATAGTTTTTTTCCTTTTTCATTGGCAGTTTTTGGTTGTTCTCCTGCATTTGGAAGGGTCATCTTGACCGAAAAAAAGTAGAGAGATGGAGTGAGAAGAGAGAGAGAGAGAAAGCAGAGAGATGGGCCTCATGATATGATGTATATAGGGGATGATATAGGTTTTTGTGCAGAACAATTAAAATAATAATAAAAAAATCATTTCTCCATATTACATGACAATAGATAGATCAAACGTTGAAGGTCTTGTCTCGCACTGTTTCCTGCCACATTCTGCGACCGCAGTGAATGGATTCTCCGGTCGCATCTACAGCATAGTTGGTCATTTCCAAGACACTGCTGCGACCGCAGGAACAACTTTTTACGGCCGTAGCTCCAGTGGGCAACGCATATAGGCGAGATTCCTGCGGTCGCACGCATGGCTTCCTGCGACCGCATGAGCGCTTAATATTATATATAAAAATCTATATGAATTTAATTCATTAAAAAATTAATTTTATCATACTCTCTTTCCTATCACCCTAATTTTATCATCTTCCTCTTCTCTTTATAACCTAATTTCATTATATCTCATTCTCCTTCTTTCTTCAAAAAAAAAATTTCAAGAGGCCCAACCACTCCAACATTTTGTAAGTGTATTCCCTTTTTAATCTTTGCCAACTTTCTCTCCACCATCATCCATCATTGTAAGTCTCCTTTATAATTTTGTTATTAAGTTCTACATTGTGTTCTCCATAAATTTTTCATGCTAAGCTAGTGAATCAGAAATTTGTGTGTCGTGTTTCACCTCGTATGTTATTTCTGGATTTTTATGCTGCCATTGAACCAATTGTATTGAACGTTGGTGGATTCGATTTTGGGTTGAGTTTGCTTTAATTTCAAATTGGGAAATTTTGACCTAGTTTTGGATAAATTTGTTTTTCTTGATCTTATGAAATTGATGTGACATTGGTGTAATTGGGAAGTCTAGATGCTTACATTTATGTCCAATTTCATCCGATGAACAATTTATTTGGAGAGTTTTTCCATTTTGCAAATCTAAGCCATAATTTTTGGGATTTTTAAATTTGAAGGTATTCATCATTGTTCTTGTGCTTATTTTGGTTGTGGACAATTCTAAATTGAACATTGATTATAATTTTTGAAATTTGTGGTCTTCAGTGAATTGGTCAGTGTGTGTGCATTATTTTGTGTAGTTTTGGTTATTGTGTAATAATGTCTACTAGTAGAAAAAGAACAAAAACTGGAAAAACGAAAAAACAACAACCACCACCCCCACCCATAGAGAATGAAGAAGACCTAAATTTTGAGGATGTGCCTAGGTTTGTCAACCCAATGGCCAATTCTAGGTACATTCAAGATAAGGAGCGTAGCCTTATTAGGGAGAGAGGGTTTGCTACCAATTGGAAAGATGAGTTTATTGTCCCTGAAGAGTATACATCAGTCATTAGAGCCCATAAGTGGGAGGTTTTCTGTGCTCCTCCAATTACTGCTATTATCCCTGTAGTTAGAGAATTTTTTGCTAATGCTTTTCATCATGACTATACCTGGGAAGCAACTGTTAGGGGCAAAATTGTGAAATTTCACAAAAGTGATATCAATAAATTTTTTAAATTGCCTACCCTAGAAAATGATGAATATAGGGACTTACAGGAGCAACTTTATGAGGAGAGTACTTGGGACACTATCTTACGAGCCTTAACCCTGCCAGGTACTGAATGGACCTTCAATGGCACTCATCGAGTGGGGTTTCCCTTCAATTTATTGACGAGGGAGAAAAGAGTGTGGTTGTATTTTATTTGTTCAAATCTGACACCCACCGAAGCCTTTACCATTGTCACACCTACTAAAGCAGTATTGCTGTATGCTGTTTTAAACAATAAATCTATAGATGTTGGCAATATTATTACTGCTAATTTAAATGAGTGTTGTGTCACTAGTTATGTGGGCCTTTATTTTCCTAGCCTCATCACTAGTTTGTGTTTGCAAGCAGGGGTCCCCATTAATGACTTAGAGGAGAAATTGCCCCCTCTAGTTTACGATTTGGTAAAGATTAACAAGGTCAAAACTTTTTCAGCTGATCCTAGTACAGGTACATCAAATCAGTATGCTCGTCCACCACCAAGACCTCAGAATGTCAACCAAAGGTTGGACACTTTGGTGTCACAGTTCCAGCAGCAACACTTGTGGAGTGTCAGTGTGGCGCATAACCAATATGCCTACAACCAAGCTTTCGCCACTCATCTTGGCATTGACACAAGTGGATTTCCACCATATCCACAACCACCCAATTTTGCGTATCCTCCACCTGATGGGGATGACGAGGCCGGTCCTTCATCGTGAGTCGAGTCAGGTAAGTTTCCTTTCGTTAACTTTTATTTAAACATTGGGGACAATGTTTTTGATAAGTTTGGGAAAGGAGTCGTTTTCTTATTTGTGTTAAGCTAGTTGAGTCAAGTGGCTGTTTCGTTTGGTGTTTTGTGTTTTGTTAAATTGTGTTTGGTTTGTTTTTTTTTTTTTTTGCATTAATTTTGTTTTGTGTTAGGGTATTTAGAGAGTTCGTTGAATCAAGATAACAATGATTAGCCAATGAGAATACGTGAATGCCTTGTAATATAGTTCGAGAAAAATATGCTTGATTGTAAAAACAATCCGTGTGCTTGGTTTGACCACTTCTTTGGATTACTTTAATTCATTGTAAATTGAATATTTGATCATGATTGGTAAATTTTTATATTTAAATATATTTACACTTGCTGAATTTTGAATGTGGAAATAATATGTGAACAAATTCTACAACTTGCTTGCTTGCTATTTGGGGCGATATCATACTCAATGCTTGTTTAGGAAAATGATTTAGGCAATTTTTTTTCATGATGTTTGACCCTTTCAAGCCAACCTTGAATATTTTATCCCTAGTTACCCTTTTTTAGCCTAAAAGAATATCTTTTTATTGTACAACACTTATTTTGAGCCTATTTAAACACTTTATTATTTTCCATTCCCTTGATTTATACCGTAAGCATATATATATATATAAACATATACATGGGGATTGATTTGTAATGGGTGTTATTTTTGTGATGTGGTTGTGACAATAGAAAAATAAAATGAAAGATTGAGAGGAAAATTCGGAAAAAAAAAAAAGAAGAGTGAAAATAAAATACACTTCTTATGTTTGTTCACATCGAAAAACATAACTTTGGGAAAGTGTGGTAAAAAAAAAATAAAAAAAAAAGATATATCTAGTGTGAATTTTTCTCAATCTTGGAAAAGAAAGGGAAATTTGGGGTTGTTTGGATTACAATGTGGATATCAGGTCTGGTTTGTTTGGATTATATGCTTATGGTATATTTTAGCCAAAATAACTATTTTATCTACCGTTACCTAAGCCTTTCAATACAAGATCTAAAAGACCTTTTTGATTCTTGAACATGCATTGATATATATTCGTGGAGAATAATAAGTTAGCAAGCATATGGAAATATGAGGTTTGATGGATTGATGGTGAGAATTCAGCATGTGTAAATTATTTTAAATGTGTGTTATTTACTGTTCTTGATTGAGTAGACAAAAATTATCAATGAGTTAGGGTAAATTGAAGAAGTGGTTGTATTGAAAATCTGGATTCCTTGTCAGTTATTTTTCGACGATTTTATATGCTTGTCATTCAATTATTTTATTGGTTTAAAAATTGTGGTTATCTTGATTCATTTGTTTAGTGTCTGTAATTTTTTGTGTCGTTTGTCTTCATTCTTGTTTTCTCTGCACGAGGCCGAGCAAATTTTAAGTGAGTTTTACACTCGTTTATCTATGTGTTTTCAGGTTAAGTGCTAGGGGGTTAGTTTTGTTTTGTTCTATTTTACGCTTGTTTTTTCAGGTGTCAATGGGCTTAGGTGACTTAGGTGTAGGAACATGATGGAAAGACCGACAAAAGGACAAAAGTTGGGGGAAAACGGTGTTTTGGGCCACTTTCTGCGACCGCAGGTGAAGGATCATGCGGCCGCAGTTCCAAAGGAGTTGGGGATTTCCAGGGCATTCCTGCGACCATAGGAATCAAAACGTGCGACTGCAGGATTTGTCGTCAAATGTGGAAAATGCTCATTATTGTGTTTGGTCATATTTTTGTTTGTGTAACACAAGCATTGATAAGTATTAGAGTGGATAGAGGAAACTAATTGAATTCCTTAATTTATTTTTCACAAAAATTATATTTTTCAAGTCTTTGTGTTTATGTTTTGAATTTATGGAGTACTTGTAATTATTTTGGCTCATGTGTTAAATTTTACATTATAAAAATCGAACATATTATAAGTAAGTGAATCCACATTAAGAAAACTTTTGTAATTAAGGACAAAGAAGATTATAAAGTTATTTAACATACCCCTCTTCGACATATTATTATGATTATTTAGATATTGATTTTAGAAGGATTTTATGGTAGGGGCTTTAGAAATAGAGGAAATTACATTTTATATGGGATTTTTAATAGAGTGTGCAAAAATATGGTTTTTTTTTTTCAAAAAAAGTTAATCTATGGCTTTATTTAAGAATTTTCACTTTTATGGGTTTATTTTCCCATATTTTTGTATAAAAGTTGGTTTATGCCATAGTTTTACTCTTAATCAAATTTGGAAGGGTATGTTTGTAATTTAATTATTATTTTTTTAGGTTATTTGTTTTTTTATATTGTTTTTATATTACTAATTTTATATTAAATTTTTTATTGGTTGCTTTACAAATTTTTTTTTAATATGAATTTTTTTTTAAATTATTTTTTACTTATTATAAACATTTTTTTGTTTAAGATTGTACGTTTTTTTTTTCAAATCCTGGGTAGGGTACTTAATTGATCTTAAAAAAAAATCCTAGAGCTAGGTTAAATAACATGCACCAGGAGCCTTAGATAAGTAACTTTCTCCCATAAGATGGGTAACCAGTTACCTAAGAGGAGTGACGAGTTACTCATATTAAATATGAAAAGAAACATCAAATTTGAAGGAAAAAATGGAAGAACACTTCATTAAAAAAGTAAGAAGAAGTAACTATGATTTTAGTAACATAAGTAACATGTTACCATAAAGAAAACATAAATATACACACACCAGAACGTGAAAGTAACCAGTTACCCTCAGAAATATACACACAAAGAATGTGAAGGTAACCAGTTACCCATTCACGTTTTCATATTTTTATTAGTATTCTTTCCAAATTTTGGTATTCCTATAAATGTTACAGTGAAAAGAAAATGTTGGAAAAATTGATTTGAATTTTGTTTATATATAGTGGAAAAAACTATAAAAAAAAATTACAATAATAAAAGATAATAAATAAAAAAATAGTAGAATAATTATGTAATGTTAAAATATATGTGTGAAAAACGTAAAAAAAAAACAAAAAATAAATAGAATGAGAAATATATAACTACAAAAATAAAAAAATAACAAAAAAATTGATGAATGAAAAAAATAGATGAATAAATAAGATTGAAAGTAAGAAGAAGAAAAATAATGGAATTCTGAAAAAGAAAAATAAATATATGAATGAAAAAATTGGTAGAAAAAAATGAAAAAAAAATGGAAGAAGAAAAAAAAGCTCATATGTGTGAAAAAAAGAAAAAAAAAATTGAAGGAGAAAATAATAAATACAAAAATGAAGAAAAAATAAAATAAAATAAAAAACTGAAAAATTATGAAAAAAAACAAAACAATACAAATGAAAGAAAAATATAGATAAATGAATAAAAATGAAAAAAAAAAAAGAAGAAGAATGAAAAAATGGAAAGAAAAAAAGATGAAGGAAAAAATTGGTCGAAAAAAAAAGGAAAAAATGGAAGAAAAAACAAGGAAAAAAAAAAGAAAAATAATAAAAAAATGATGGAAAAAAATAAAAATAAAATTACCTTCAAAATCAAAGAAAACATAACTATGATAAAAAAATTTGACATTTCCATATTTTAGTTAGCTACTAATTGTGTTTCTCATACTTTAACTTTTTTTTTAATAAATTTTCCATACAAATTAAGAAAAGTATAACTCCCATATTTTTGCACATTAATGGTATAAAAGCCATATTTTTTAAAAATTCCCTTAGAAATACCTCCACGGGTGGGCCTCTTTTGTATTTATGAGGTGAAAACAATTTTTACCGTTGTTATTTTTATGACCGTGACTAATGTAGTTATTTAGAGCATAACAATATAATGTCGAAATCATAATAATTTACAGTGATAAAAAATATTTCAAACGAGAATATCGCAGACATGACTAATTTTTTTAGGCGCATGGAAAATAATGTGTGAAAATAATAACTATAAAAATTAATAATAAATCTTCTACCTTTGGCAACTCACGTGGCACTCCCCCTTGCAGATATAAAAAAGTGGACAAAGTTTTGCCTTATATCACAGTGTAATCAATAAATTCTTAACAACCATATGCATTAAACTTGATTGAAAAGTTGATTGACGTGACTGAGTCAGTAAGGCAATGCAGAGGAGAGGAGGTGCCCTGGTCATATAAAGACAATACTTGTGGTTGTGGTCACCCCAACTTTATAAACAGATGTAGCCAAGTGGGAGATGCCCTTAAACCATTCAAAAAAATTACACTTTAAATTTAAACGACCCAGACTGTAAAAGTCCTCAACTCCTCTTTCCTTCATATTTTTGGCCCTCCAAAATATAATTTGCAGTACACTCTGAAACTTTACAGCTAAGTTTATCAAGGATTTATTGCGCATTTGGAAATGGACTCTGACTCATCCGTCGATTCATGCAACTTGGAGGTTTTCCTTGTTGACCGCACTCAAAGACCTTCAACGCCGGATTCGGAGGTGGTCGGCTGTGTTAAGTTGACGGAGGTTCCGGTCGACCCTTTGAGAACCATCAACGAGCTGAGGCAAGAGGTTCAGGATCTGTCTTTCGAGATAAAATGTGGGAATTTATTCCGTCAGAAACAAGAACAAAAGATTGAATCGTTGAAGAAGAAGATTTCGTCTCTCGAGGGTAACGTAGAATGGAATATGCACCTAGCTTCATGCTGCTGTAGTTGTAACATTAATAATATTTCCAGGATTCCAGGATCATTACGTGGTGGACAAAGAGAGGGCGTCGTGCGATCTGAAGCTTTTTTGAATGTCAAGGTGGATTCAATAGAAAAACGTCATACCGAGCTTGGAGCTGGACTGAGTGGAGGCAGAGAGTCAGAGGAATCCGTCATGGGTACTAACTGATTTTTTAACTCCTAACTCTAGTATTTCAAATGCTTATCAATATTTGTAACTCCTATGGTAACTATGTATTTTGTTAATCTCTCAAAAAACATCATCCGAGGATTAAAGTGTTCCATAAACGTTGAATGCATATGTCACTTATGTAAACTGAAATTTACATTTTTCGCAGGGGAACTATTGTAACTGGTAATGGCACGTATACAATTCAGAACCTCCCAAGCTAATTAAATTATAAAAACTGATTTAAGAAGGGTGGTTGTTACATTTAAATATGTATTCAAAATTGTACAGAGTAAAATTGGTCGGATACTTCCTACCAAATCAAAATAATTTGTGACGTGCTTATAAGCTTCCCAGATGTATAATTGTTGACATGTATCTAATTTTAGGAATGAATGTGACTTTGGTGTACCATCATTGGATCAAGGGTGAAAATTTATCCATAATTTCAATAATATCTTAATAAATAATTGTGATTGAATCACCCCGCACTAAAGAAGTTAGTTGGAATTCGACTTGTACGTATGTATTGGGTCAATGGTTCTGTGTAGAAATTTGAACAGAATGTTTATGAATCTACCATATGAACCAGGATTGGAGAAGATCATAATGCAAGGCGATTGGCACATCATCCATTTTTTTTTAGAAAAAGTATAAATTAAAAAGAAAAACAAATGAAAAAGTAATTCTTGCTAAATTCACTATTTCAGAATGCCATTTTGGCAAATTTATCTTCAATTGCCGAAGATTAAATTTAAAATAAAAAAAGATTCGGGAAACATAAATTTATCCACAGTATTTAAAATTTGATACACACAATAAGCTCCACCACAATGGATAAACTATCATTTATTGTTTCGCATTACAAAAACTGAGAACTTTATTGGTTGGTGAAAAAATTAGAGCAACACAGAACAACTCTGATCTAACTGAGGCTTCTTTAGTATCCCTACACGACAGCCTACCATTTTCAACAATTTGTGTAGACAAATTGACTTTTATAAATGAATGTCATTACATTTGAACAATCCCAAAAGGGAAACACAATATCTAACACATGTGCTTCAATATTTGGTCTTCAATTTTTGGGTGAGTCAAAATGTCTTTGTCCAAATTTAACTCTCATAACAGCAAAATGCCCCTGACTTGAAGATATTTATTGTCTTGTTCAATGGAGTTGCTGTGTTGGTGGTGCCCTGTTTATGATATTGTTACATGATTTACTGAGTATCATTTTCCATCTATTAGGGAAGACTACGTTCACCTGTTGACAGGGGACTGTTTTCCTGAGGAGGTGGTTGCATTTTATATTCCCCCATCTCCGTACACCTCCAAATATTTCCATTACCAGAGAGGTACAATTTCTATATGTTATAATTTTTGTTAAGATTTCTCCATGTCTCCTGTGTATTTGTTTTAGTGTGGCTAGTTAAAAAAATATGAAAAATAACAACTTCACTAGAAATACCTCCCCATCATATTTTAGCCTGTTAATAGGGTTGTAATATGTTCATACCAACATATGTGGGTAGTTTAAATTATTATCAGGATAATATGAAGGCAGATGTACAACCTGAGATCTCTGCCCTCCAACTTTTAAGAACAAGAAGTTGGATTACCCATTTTAGTGGACAGTGTAAGGTTATCTACCATTTTTCTGCTATAGAAATGTGTACGTAGCTTATTAACTCCAAAACCAACTCTTGGGTGGGATATAGAAGTTTTAATGATTTTCGAGACATGACAATGAATGTAAGATTACCTAAGCCAACCTTGAACTATGTTTCTATGTTGTAGTCGTAATATTCTCTCCAACCATAGATGTCATTTTACAAATGCAATATCATGTTCTGCCCTTTTTCAAAACAAGGTTATACTTTTTTTATGGAGTACTGGGAAGCAGAATTGGAGGTGCAGGACCTCTTTAGCAGTGACTCTAGTGGAGAAAATGAGACATGTGAAGAGCAAGAAGTTGAAGATGTACGCCAGGGGGGGCCTATTGATGGTGACAAAGTAAATGAGGCACGTAAAACACAAGAGAACATAACTAATGAAGGGGCCATGCAGATATCAAATGATGAAGGATTCTCCAACCAGGGGATATTTCTAAAGTACGGTATACATGCAGCGGCCACCAATTTGACAATGGATAACATGGTCGGTCATGCTTTTGCTACACTTCTCATGGCAGAAGAATTCATATATGAGTACGCAAAGGTAGTGGAGTTTAGTATTCGTAAGGGCCACATGTGTACAAATATTCGAGGTAACATTCGTTTGAGAGAGTGGTTCTGCTCAAGGCAGGGAAGTAGGTCTGAACAGCATACATCAAGACTTGATAGAGTGAGGGAGCCAAAGGCCATCACCCGATGTGGGTACAATGTGGCTTTTCGAGTTATCCTTAACAGAAAGAGGGGTAACTGGATATGAAAATATTTTTTTCCCATTTCATTCACACTCGTTAGCAAGTGATCGTCACAAGCAGTATCTATGGTCAAATAGAGTGGTATCACCTGGATGTCTTCAGAAGGAAAATTGTATGAAGAAATCTGGCATTAGAATATGCCACATTATGTCATACGTGGCAGAGCTAGTCGGAGGATATGATAAGACCCCATTTACAATCAAAGACCTATACAATCGAATGTCATCGGCTTCAACTGTTGGCTTTAAGGGGTCGGATGCTAGCAGAGCCTTAGGGTATCTGGAGCACAAAGCAGATCACGATCCAGGTTTCTATGGTTTATTTGCTTATGATAAAGGCAAGAGATTACTTCACCTGTTCTGGGTAGATGCAAAATCAAGGTCGGATTACGAAAGATATGGACACGCAATCGCCTTTGATTCTACATATAAGACAAATAGCTTTGGTAAGCCTTTTTTGATTTGGGTTGGTATTAATAACCACTTTCGGACTTGTATACTTGGTTTCGCAATCCTTGACAATGAATCCACTGCTAGCTACATGTGGGCAACGAGGGCCTTCTTGGCTTGTATGAAAGGTGTGCTACCGATAACAGTTGTCACCGATGGAGATCCTGCCATTGAAAAAACACTAAAAGAGTTGATGCCTAATGTCACACATCGGCTATGTTATTGGCATATACACAACAATGCCATTTCTCACACAAAAGACCCATCATTCGGGAAGGAACTAACTAATTTAGTGTTTAGATATTACACTGAGGAGGAATTTGAAAGAAGGTGGGCAGCATTGCTCACTCACTTTGATGTGGAAGATAACTCATATGCCGCAAGTCTTTATAAATCAAGAAAGAGTTGGGCAGAAACCTTCTTGAGGGGAAATTTTTTTTGCGGAATGACAACAACCCAAAGGAGCGAGGGTATTAATGCTGTCTTGAAGAAGAAGGTCAATCAACATATGAAGATGTATGAGTTTGTTAGAGCTCTTGACATGGCACTTTCATGGGTACGACAATGAGAGGCTAAAGACGAGTATGAGTCATTGCACACAATCCCACAATTAGGCAAGAAAAATTTGCACAACATAGAGGAGGAGTTGTCGATAATTTACACGAGGAGCATGTTCTTCAAAGTAAGGAAGCAGATGTCCAAAGAAGGAAACTATACCATTGCAACTACTGACGTAGAGGATGATGAAATGATATTGAAGCTGGAGAAGTATCCTCACCTAGGAATACGGAGGTCAGTCTATGTCACAGACGATCGTCAATTATTTGCTTGTGAGTGCCAGTATTTTCTTTCCTTTGGCATACCTTGTCGGCATATTTTTGCAGCAATTAAGCACCTGCGTATCACACAAATGCCTAAATCACTAATCCTAACACAGTGGACGATTGACGCTACACAACTTCCTGATGTGGAAAACGATTCCTATGCAAGATTTCCAGACACAGATGCAGAAGAGAGAGCAAGGTTTGGTGGCATTACTACCAAAATGACTGAACTCGCTTACCTAGGATCGAGGACTCATTATGCATACGAAATAGCAAACTATGAGATTGATAGAATTTGCGCACAATTAAGAAACAACCTCCAAATTGGGGAAGAAGGTTCCAAGGACAAGCTTCCTTTACATCGTCAATCAGACTTCAACATATTGGATCCTTATTTGAGTAAGAATAAAGGCACAGCTAAGATGAGAGGGTCAAACGGTGGAGTAGCCCGAAAGTGTAGTATTTGCAAAAAAAAAAGGACACAATAAGTCTACATGTCTAAAAAGAAAGAAAAATGGTCACAAGAACGGGGGCTCTGACAACTCTGAACCACACGAACAAGACGAATATCTATATGGAACAGAGGATATGGATGACAGGGAAAGACATACTATCTACCATAATTCGGAAAGTGAAGACTTCAACGCACCTACTCACCGACAACCTTTCACACCAGATTGTACGAACCAAGTGCATAACTATACAGAAGAAAATTTGAGTTACTCTGCAACAGATGATATGAGTTCTGCCTTTAAGTGGTGGGAACCTCCATATGGTTATTGAAACTATCTTCTGGAGGTTGGGAATATAATGTCTGAAATTCATCGTTTTAAATCTTGGATAATTAGGTGGGAGAGAAGGATTAATTTTTATTTATTGAAAACCACTCTATGCTTCATATATTCCAATATAAATTAAGTTCAAAATTTCGGAAAGTTCTGAACACATAAATTGACACAAGTGTAAGCTTAATACGCATGGTGGGAGTATACAAAATTAGGTACTGACTTTGATATTTATGTATATGTATAAACTTGCCCTCATCGTCCATTAAATCACATAATTTTTCTACTATTCCTTTATTAAATTATAATACAAGGTTCACAAAGCCTCACACTAATCAATCCATATCTTTAAACCTTCCCTCTCAAAATAACATTGCCTTATATGTATAACTAGTATATTAAAATGAAACATAAAAAATTTGCAAATCAGATCAAATCATATAGGTGATGCTTAATAAATGGAATTACACAAAGAAGTTAAATAATTCCATCAAAATTCAAATGTAAATGGGAATGAAAGTATCAAAACCTGCATTTTTCACTAATAAAGGTAAAATAATCCACACAACTATAGTTATATAAAAAATTTACAAAATGATGTACTAATTAAGTTCCAACTTCATATAAACAACATTCAACTCTCAAGTACTACTCAGTTTGAACAAACACGTCTCATCTCCAAAAAAATTATGTACATTAGGTAGACGAACAACCACCAAAAAAACATTCTGCCAAAATGTAATAGTATTCCTCTCACACATTACAACAAACTAATCGAGTAAATCAACTACAACAATTTCCCAAGGATTTCACCAACAACCTTCTCCTGCTTCCATGCAGTGGCTGCATTCTTAACTTCATCTCAAACTTTGTTGTGTCTAGATGTGAGAAGACCAACGGCCACACGAGCCCTATCATTGTCAGAATCAAACTAAAACAAAACAACATTACTTAATACTATTACAAAATTTATAAATGATGATCGTAACAGTTTTAGGGAATAGTACTAAATCAAGCAACCTAAAATTAAATGAATAAAATAAGCGAAGATACTAACAACACAGTGTTTCAAATATGATCCTGGACGCTGGTCCATCAATTTCATCACATGGATCCCGCAGTCATATCCATTCGTTTGTTGGACAATACCAGTGTTAATTCTAACTTGAAAGTTACAGAAAGACCCCCATTGTGGATTAATCCTTGATATGTCTTCCGCTAGCAGAGAGTCCAACTTCTTCATCTAAATTTAATAACCAAAACACACACTTAGTTTCTCAACTATCATTTCCAAGCCTAAGTACCAAATAAACAATATTTCTACGTCTAAAGCCCAAAAACAAAACAAATAAAAAATTCATCTTCTAAATCTGCCTAGCAAAAAAGGAAAAATTCAAATTATATATGCACTTCCAAACTTTTCATCTCAACAACTTGCACTGTTATAAGTTCTGAAATTTTCTACTCACAAAATAATAAAAATTTCAATTTAATCATCTAAACTTATCCCCTTAATATGAATGAACTAAATAAATCATATTAAAGGTTATAAGAAATTTAGAGTAACTAAAATATGAATGAACTATCTTCTAAAATTTTGTATTCAGCACAAAACCATAAAACAAATAACATCACCTTCCAAAAATTTATATTAGGCAATACACACTATAAATTGTTGAATAAAATATTATCAGTAAGTACTAGCTATTCTAATATTTACCACGACCTTCACAAAAGCAACTCCACTTGATTCAAACCCCCTCTGCAGCAATGAATCACAAATTTCTACAACTGCCTCATCCACCCGAACTATAAATAACAACCAGTGCAGTAGGTTTTCGTTGTGAATGGGAATATAAATCTGAAAAATCATGTTATATCCATAAAAATTTACTTTCTAAACAAGATAAAAACTCAACAAAAACAATATCTGTGAATATCCATCAGTACATACCCGTTTATAATAAGCTAGATCTCCGATAAAAAATCGTCGAGCACATGTCTCCTTTCCATTATCAGGGTAAAGAGTTTGTATACTAATCACAGATAACTAAGTTCAAATAAAGAAAAACATAATCCTCGTTACAAAAAGAAGATATGATTAAAATTATAACATACAATCAATATAAGAACCCATTCCGACACATGAGTATTCAAATACCAAGCTGATCGACACTCCATTGACATGGAAACTTGCAACTCTGTGCATGTGTTCATCTCACACATTACATTCAGAATCTGTGCCATCAATACCAAACATAACATGAATATTCAATATAAACAATCTTAGTGCAGCTAAAAAAAAATATCCAAAAATTTATATATATATATATAACTCCCACCTCCCCCAAAACCATGACACCGGGTGACAGTGATCTAATTATTCTCCTCGTCAGGTAATTAAATTCAGTGTCCACAACTACCTCACTAAATCACATAAATATAAAAATAATGTAAACAGTAATTTAACAATAATTTTTTATTTAAAAAATCAAAAATAAATCCAGACAGAAGAATTTCAGTCTCATCAAACAACCACACACTAACAACTTACTCCTCCAGTAATTTCTCGTTAAAAACATACTCCACTAATGCTGCAATGTCAACATAAAAACATGCCAGGGATATCTTAAATGGCCCGATATCCTGGAGTTGCATAGTATCACAATTATGCGTGCCAACTCTACGTGAAATTGAGTCAGAATTACTCCCAACTAAACGTGATCTTGACTCAGAATTGCTCCCAACTCTGCCTCCACTTGAATCTGAATTACTCTGTAACTGTTCAATTTACACTACCATTTCCATTAATTGTCACCAACAAAATCACATATCAAATGACAATATAATAACACATGTACCTTCCCTCTAACTCCACCGCCACCAACACCACTTACGGTGCGTCTCCGACTCTTGCTTGCAGCATTAACATCTGAAAAGCTTATCCCAGGTTTTATCAAACACTCACTTGGCTTCTAAATATTCAACAGACAAAGACCATATTAGAAGTAATAACAGTATTGCATACTTAACAACATAATAACTAAAAAATAAAGAACAATTCATTACTATCTTACTTTCATAGACTGCTCACGCTGCAATAAAGTTTCCCCAAACTGCTTTGATGCCTTAACAACTGAATCATCAAACTTTAACTTTTTATTACTTCCACAAATATCATCCATACTACCTATGAATCTCTCTGTTTTACTGCCTAACTTAATAGAACTCTCCACGCCACATTTAACACATTTTACCAAAGAAGAAGTCGGTCCTTTACAATCAGCCATACTACCTTTTGACTTATTCAACTCAACCTCTCCATCATCTGCCTTACTCTTCTCTACACAACCTTTCATCCTATCACCCTTATATACATCACACGAGTTAAAGTTACCAATTGGTTTGAAATACGATGGATCAGCATCATCAGATTTCGGTTCGAATCTATCCACCATCTTAAGTTGATAAACTTTTTGGTCCTCCTCTCTGTGTTTGCAATTATCTAGTAAAGAACACAAGTCCTGATGTATGACCCGCAAATCCTCCCTCACCTCCTTATAATCGGCCTGCAGTCTTTCCACACAACCCCATATGTATTTCAGAACCGTACCTTCCATCCTAATACATATACAACACAATTAATTCTCGCCAAAAACTGTAAAACCACACCCATCTCTGTTAATCCCAAAAAAAATAAACATGACTGAACAAATTCCCACATCATTCAAAATCAATTTGAATTTAATTTAATGCTATACCACAAAACCATCCAACTACTAGGTTTAGGGCTTCAGTTTAGAGATCACTTATATGTGTTAAAATCTAATATCGTAAAACCAAACAATCAATCTCAAACGAAGCTACAGATGTAGAAACAAAAAATCTCACCTCCCTCTTCGAATGAACCCCACCCGTATATTGCCAAGCCTCCTTCTTTCTATCTTTGTTCTCCTTCTTTCTTTCTCTGTTCAAAACACCAAACCCTAAAGTCAGGGTTCACTTCTACACTACATACATGTACAGACTTACGAAAAAAGACAAACAAAATTTCGAAAAATACTCTTTTCTGCCCAAGTGCACAATAACTTAAGTGTAATCAAGAATCAACCATCCAATACAAATATACTGTATATTATAAAAGTCTACATTGGTGGGGGCTATTTTAAAGTCCCCACAAGAGAAATATCCAAACAATTTTTTAGGATAATACTATACACTACATAAATAAAGACTATCGCAAACAATGTCTATGAAATATTTTACTTTACTTTCTTTAATTACTATTGACTTTGCATAGAATACATACCCATGTATGGAAATCCAAACCATGTCAAATTACCACAGCAAGATTTACAATTTCAACAAACAAAGTGAAATATGTGGCAATAAAAATTTATTGAAGCACAACATAATTAAACGACAAGCTTCTACCCTGGAAGAGTGCTTCAGGTGCCTTTAAGACCTCTCGCTTGTTCACCCTTCAACCCAGCAGAAAAACAAAAAATATGACTGTGATTTGCAAATCAAGAAGAACTCAAGTATGAGATGCTTGAGAGATGAAGAATAGAAACTGAAAATGTTAGGGAATACCGAAATCACCAATACACACCATAACCTATAATGTTAGGGAATTTAATAAGCATTGCATATGCAAAGACTTCTACAACCCACTAAATCTCCATCAAAATTATCTCCAAAGAAATTAAATCCAAGGGAAAATCCTTATACAAAATGATAAGCTCAGATGAAACCAATAAAGCTTAACAAATAACATATATTATACTTGATGAGTTTTATAACAGTGCAAAGTCATAAACAATCAAGATTTATAACACGGCAAATTATTTATGCTTATATTTTCAAACACACGGGTTTCAAGTTGTACCAAGGTTATGCAAACAGAATAGCCATACAACAGCTGAGTTCCACGGTCAATCGAAAATGCGGTTGCAATCAAATTGCCCCTTTCTCCAATGACAATTTCATAAAAAAACACTACAAAATGACAGCTCTTGCTTAAACATGTTCTTGCTTAAACATCACTAGCCATAAACATGTTCTTGCTTAAACAACCTTATTTTTCTCCAGAAAAGGACAGCTCAAGTCACTGAGCCTTTCATCGACAAGTAAATGAAGTACAATTTCAAACAAAATAACAACTTTCATCCAATTATAGGACTATCTATCAACTACAAAAAATCAAACATATTCACTAAAACATTTACTAAAATGAAGACAAAAAAATTGAAAACTTTGGAGTTCAGAGTTAAAACATACATCCAAATACCAAAGAAAACTGACACCATCACAAATATGACATTCAATTCAACCATCACAAATAAAAAATTGATAACAAAGAAAAAATTAACTACACCCTAAAAATGAAGATCCATTAACAATAAAAATAATAAATCCCCAATTTCATACACCCTAAACACAACCCTCCAATACAGAACTGCAGTATATTTCATACTAACCAAAAAATTTCAAACAACAAATTTCATACTAACCAGGGAAAGTGACTTTGGTTGGAGCGCAGAAATGGCTGTAGGCAGAAATGACTGTGCAGATGCTTGACGATGGAGGAGCTTCGAAACCCACAACTTGACGATGGAGGACCCTCCAACATGTCCGAGATCTCGCCCAAAACCCAGAACTTAGAACCCAGATCTTGCACTCCGTTCTGAAGCTCCTTTCAAGGCACTGCGTGGGTTCTTGCCGGGGGTGGATGAACGCCGAAATTGACGATGGAGGAGCCTCCAAGATGTCCGAGATCTCGCCCAAAACCCAGAACTTAGAACCCAGATCTTGCCCTCCGTTCTGAAGCTCCTTTCAAGGCACTGGCGTGGTGGGTTCTTGTCGGGGGTGGGTGAACGCCGAAGCTGGTTCTTACATGGGTGTGTTTGTTAGATTTTTATTTTATTCAGGTGGGGATGAGAAAAAATAATACCCAATACACATGTCTATTTTATTAAGAAGTTCCCATCAATATAAACCCAATCATGTTACAAAAAAAAGTTCCCACGGGTGGGGACGTTTTTATCACCCGCACCACAGACTTCCCCAATATTATATATTGACATATGTCCGTTTTTTTTTTTTAAAAAAAGAAGTGAATATATTATTGATTAATGAAGAAACGCTTTTGAGGAAAGAGAAGGATTTAACAGAGCTATTGTTCAAAAAATGGAATATGCTACGTGGAAAAAAGAAAGACACGTGATGATCATCCATTGAAGGGACAGGAATGAGACAGATAAATTTGGGACAGTGAATTTTCATTCAAGAATAAGATCACTAGATTATCTACATAAGACGTCATATTTACACTCATCCACATGTGTTTTCCCTTACCTAATTGCCGCAAACTTATGTAGGATGACTGTTAGTCTTAATAATTTTTGGGTTATTTAAGGATCTTTAATTTTATAAATTTACAAAGATTATTAAATTTTAATTAATTTTATTATTTAAGGCTAGTTTAGAATGTATGACTAGACTTTTAGTTAGGACTGGACTAGATTATCTTAGTACTGTGTGGTGTTTGGTATTATGAACTAAATACTTTTTTTAGGCTATTGGCTTTTTTTATTTGTGTACTACAATAGTAAATAAACTACTATATTAATACCATATAATTTTATTACACTACGGTATACTATATATAACTCATTTTGAAACATGTGTAATAAAATCTACCAATTGAGAAACTTTCTTTTTTAGTATTTTCATTATCTTACAACTTTCTATATATGATAGAGATTATTTGATCCTTCCTTTTTTGTTCACTATTATGTTATATGCATAGTATTTGAAAGACGCATGTAAACAATTATTCAAAAATACAAAAAAAAAAAAAAAAAACCCCTTGTATTTATATTGCTCCAACCAATATCTAAAAACTAAAAATTTAATTGTAAAATACTATAATAAAAAAAATGATTTATTATGTTAAGCAATTTCATGATAAATAAACTTTATTTTATTTTTGATTAGGTTGAAAATACAACAAACAAACCTTTAATGTTTACGTTTGCATTTTTTATATAACAAATAAACATAAAAATTATTATTTACATTGACATCATTAAACTATTGTATGATCATCTAATATAAACTTTTTTGTTTATTTTGATATAACATAATAAGCAACATATCTTTTTTGTATATTATTTACACGTAAATTTAATATATTTCATCATTATGTTAATATTAATATATTTCATGTTCAAATAAAAAAACAATTGAGTATATATATATATAAAAGACTTCTCAATGGTTACTACGGGTACTAATAATTATGATGATGTGATAACATAGTGACTTGGTATAGCAAGTCACCAAACAGGTAAAAAAAAATTTCTACATTAATTTCGAATTTTCATATATAATGCTTAAATAAGATTTTT
Organism: Humulus lupulus; assembly: GCF_963169125.1. Taxonomy (NCBI): domain Eukaryota; kingdom Viridiplantae; phylum Streptophyta; class Magnoliopsida; order Rosales; family Cannabaceae; genus Humulus; species Humulus lupulus. Next base: position 24,055,281 of record NC_084796.1, read on the forward strand.
TTTAATTCTTTAATTTAATAAATATGTGACCGTCATGTAATCAAGTAGTTTTTCCAAAAATTTAAAAAAATCAAAATTTATTTTTAGAAATATTAATTAACAACTATAAATATGGATCATTGATCTTAATCTAATAGTTAATAGTAAAGTAATCATCCATGGGTGATAACCATTAAGACACTACAAGAAATAAGCTCTTTGCCGGCGCAATTCTTTCACCGGCGTAATTCGTGAATTGCGCTGGCAAAAATCAACCCCTTTCCCGGCGCAGTTTTGCACTGGTAAAGGTGACTTTTGCCGGCGCAATTCGGGGTTTGCGTCGGCAAAGGTATCGTGTTTAAAAAATGGCAGCACTTTTGCCGGCGCAACCCCGAATTGCGCCGGCAAAAGTACCACCAGATTTTAAAATAAACATACAAACTTTTGCCGGCACATTTCACCTAACATGCCGGCAAAAGTCAAACGTGTTTTTTAAATTTTCACACGTTTCAAAGAAGGTAGGTGGGTATACTTTTGCCGGCACGTTTCGTTGCGCCGGCAAAAGTCAAATAATGCGCCGGCAAAAGTCGTAATAATTAAAACGACACCGTTTTCCAGTAGGGCTTACTAAATACTTTTGCCGGCGCATTTTTAGACTTTTGCCGGCGCAACGAAACGCACCGGCAAAAGTCATAACGATATACCCAGCCGCGAGCCACCTTCTTCCCCATCTCAGTTCATTTTTTCTAAAACCACAAAGCTTCTCTCTCTCTCTCTCCTCTGTGATAATCTCTCCGACCACCGTGAGACATAATCCCACCGTGGCTTCTCTCTCAAGGTTAGTGAAGCTTCTCTCTCAAGGTTAGTATTCAGAATTTTTTAACATTTTTGGATTTTTTTCTCTATATTTTGTTTTGTAATTGTAATTTTTTTGTTATTCTCTCCCTATATAAACAGGTGTGTTGTAGCTCCTCTCGGTGAAACAAGTCTAAAAAGGTTAGTTTATATATATATTTATATATGTTTATATATATTTCAGTTTATATATATATTTATTTCGTTTTATATATATATTAATTTATATTTATAAGTTTATATATATATATGAATATATTTATATATATCAGTATATGTATATATTTATATATCCGAATATATGTATATATATATGCATATCAGTATATGTATGTATATATGTTTATATATATGTGTAAATGTGTGTATATATGTTTATGTATATGTGTAAATGTGTGTGTGTGTATATATGTTTATTTAATGTTAATTTTTTTTAGAAAATTGATTAATATAAATGTATGTGTGTGATATTTGGTATTATAATTATATTTTTCTGTTAAAAAAATAAATAAATATGTGTAGTTTTATAAAAATGAGATTAATAATGCAAAAGAAAATATGATTTTAGTATTTATTAAAAAAAAATTGATTTGAGTATGTATATTTTTTAATTTTAATGCTTAATATGTATATTAAAAAATAGATTAGATTATGTATATTAAAAAAATTTATATTATATTTTTTATATTAAATATTATTTGTTTATAAATATTTATTAAATAAATTGTTTTGATGTTACTTATATAAAATGATATAAAAAGATTTGATATATGTTATTCATCTTGGTTTATGTTGTGCATGTTATGAGAATGTTCTGTATATTGCTCTGGGAATATTCTGGTTATATATGTGTTTAATTTGTAGGTTTTTCAACTTTTGGGATAGTTTGAAATATAGTCGTTATGCTGCCCAAATTTTGTTGAAGTTAGTAAATTAATAAAAGTTTAATAATTAATTAAATAAAAATTTAAGTATAATTAAAAATTCATCAAAAAAAATAATTTTTAACTATAATTTAAATAAAATAAAATTACCAATCATAATAATTAATAATTAATTTTAACATTAATATTAGATGTTTTGTAATTGAAAAAGTTAAAAATATAAATGATTTAATAAAATATAAATATAATAAAATTGTTATTGATTAAGTAAATAATCCAATACAAATTGAACAATTTAATAAAAAATTACAAAATGAAATTAATGTATAATTAAATTAATTTAAAATTAAAAGTAATAAATAAGTAAATGTTAAAGTAGACTAGTCAATGGACACGTGTCAGTACATGATTGGTCTACATTGTTATTATTCTTAAAATAATTTTTAATTTAACAAAAAAATAAAATTTACATTTTTAAAAAAAAACTTCAAAAATTTTTTCAACTTAAGATTAAGTATGAAAAATACATTTTTTTTAAATTTAATTTTATATTGTTAATATCCTCAAATTTTTTAATTTCTTATTATTATTATTATTATTATTATTATTATTATTATTATTATTATTATTATTATTATTATTAAAATCTTCCTATTTATCATTTTGTCTACTTGTTTTCAATTAAAGATTAAGTAATTTTGTTTAAAATCTAAGCAATAATTTAAGATTAAATATTTTTTTTACTTAATCCTAAATAATTGATTAAAAGTAGCAAATTTGATTTTTTTTTTGTAAAAAATGAAAAAAAATTATTTTTTGTTACCTTTAAATTGGAAAACAATAAATTGGATTTTTTTAAAAAAATAAAAAATATAAAATGATTTTTTTTATGAAAAATTATTTAAAATAATAATAATAATGTGTGTTGACCCAGATTTTGGTCAACTGACACGGAGTCAGAATATGCTTGATGTGAATGAATGTATAGAGAAGAACGTAATGACAAAAATAAATAAGACACAGTATTTTATAGTGGTTCGGCCCCAAGATCTGGTAATGACCTACGTCCACTTAGACTGATATTGATCTAATGATCAAAGGAGTGATCAAAGAACAAGGGTTCAATGAGTTTCACTAACCTCTGAAAAACAATACAATATTACTAGGAGAATTACTATAGTCTCAAATGATTCAAAAGCCAAAAAAAAGTCCGTTCCTTGAGCTATCTCTTGCTATTTATAGGCTCAAGGGGGATTACAAAAGATTGTTACAGATATTCTTTCCCGAATAATCGGATACTCAGGAGATTGTGTGAGATAAATTCGGAATTTACAAAGATCTTCCCATTAATGTTGCCTTGTATGCGGAACTATCGACCAGCCTGGTCGAAGGTAAGACTGGGCCGCTTACTTCTTCTAATGCGTCTTCTGGTCGATATTCTAGCAGAACGTTTCCAGGTGTTAGCCACGTGTCAGGGATCACTTGCCACGTCATCAATGCTAATTTTTTGGATAACATTTTCCCCCCAAGTTTATTTATCACGAGCAGTAAATAAACTTTTGAACGAACGACTCTTTGGTAACCCCGCCTGACGTGTCAGAACCCTTTGTGTGCTCTCGGAAAAAGTGACCTACTTCTGTCTAATCACGTCTTTTTGGCTCCCCAGAAATGATTTCGACGGCCATTCCTCTTCCCCATACTTTGAAAAAGGGAAACTGATGATTACATCTTTTTAATGCCACAGACAAACTTATATAAGACCTTCGAAGTCTTTCTTTTCTTTTTACGCATGCCATTGTCTTCACAAGAAAACCTAAAAACCAGAGCTTTAAACTTCTCCGTAGGCCGTTCTTCTGCACCTTCAAGACTCAGTCCGAGAGTTCCCTGATCTCCGAAGACCCTTTTTCCATCTCCACGATCATTTTCTTGGTAAGTTTTCGAATTCCCATGCTTCAAATTTTTCGTGGTGCATGCTTCTGAATGTAGACTGTTTGAGTTTATCTGTTTCTGGTTTGAGACGCTTGTACACAGAATGTTTTGTGGGCAAAATAGGGTTACGAGTTAGTTTAATAGTCAGGATCATGCTTTTTAGGACGTAAAATCGAAGTAAAAGTTCGATCTTTAGGCTAGCTGGAAAATAGGTTTTTCCCGCCCTAAAGGGAGTTGAAAAACTTTCTTAGAAAAACTTTTTACTTTCACCCTTTGATCCGTTTATCAAACTGTTCGTATAGAAAAATTTAGCTTTTTGTTAGAATGCTGTTGTATAAAAGCTTAACATTTATACTCGACCAGCGTTATTCTAAAAAGCTTTTAAAAGTTTTCTATCCTCACCTCCCCATTCTTCTGTTTGCAGAATTTAATGCCAGATTTGTGGGGAGGTGAACGGCCCATTGACGACGACCTTCTCGCCCAACTGCTCGAGGGTGAAGAACAACCGGCTGACCGAGTCTGCATAATTCCCTTTTTGCGATCCTCTTCTAGATCCCATCCTTCTCCTTCTAAAATGGCCCGCTCTAAGTCCTCAGGCAAGAAAAGACCTGAGTCTGAAAACAGTCCAAACCTTCCTCCCCAGCCTGATTCGCAGGCTAGGGTTCCCTCGACCAGTGGTCGAGAAAATCCTGTTCCAGACCCTAATATCCAAACCAGGGCCTGTCCTCGCCATCAGAATCTACCTGATGTCGAGTGGTACACTTCCCCGACCAGGTCAGTGACCATGCAGATGGTTGCTAACTACTTCAGGAAATACCCTCTCACAGGGGTTTCCATTATACGTCCTGCCGCAGACCAGAGGGCTAACCTCCCCGGAGGTGTAAACAGTGCCTGGTCCCGGTATCACTTAGAGGCGGGGGCTTGCCTCCCTCTTCATCCTTTTTATGAGGGGGTGGCCAATTATTTCGGTGTCGCCCCCTTCCAAATCACTCCAAACGGATATAGAATGCTGGCCGCACTCTATATCCTGTATAAACTTAAGAAATGGCTAGAACCTTCGCCTCACGAGGTCAACTATCTTTTTGACCTTAAGTCTAACCCGCAACAACATGGAACGGGTTTCTTCCACTTCTGTCACCAGGAGACCAACCGGACGTTCCTAAGTGACACCACGCACATCTCGAACGTGGGACAGTATAGTAAGGAGTACTTCCTTACCCCGGACATAACCAGCAATAACCTGGCCTTCGCTCGAGGAGGTAAGTGCTTGGCTTCGACTAGTCGATACTTTTCATCGAGGTGTTCCCTTTCATTTTTCTCAAACTGTAATCTATTTTTCAGGCCCATGGTTACGTCCGACCCCAGCACCAAACATGGTGTTGAGGTCCAATACTTTGGCCAGGATGACCGACGCAGCAAAAAGCGTCAAGACCCTGGTCACTGAAGAAAACCTGAGGCTGTCTGGCCTCCTGGCTCTTCGCCATGAAACTAGAGGGTCTGTGGTGGACGATGCCACTGCCGAGGGGGTTCCCGAGCAGCAACCTCCTGCGTCTCCTCCCCGGAGGAGGCCAATGGGGGTTACAATCAGGGAGCCCACGGGCAATCCTTCCGCAGAAAGACCTTCTGCTCCCCAAGGCAAGGGGAAACAAAAGGCCAAAGAGCCAGTTGTGGACTTGGGGGAATCTTCTGATGATAACGGTAAAACTATTTTACTTTTGAATAGTTTTCCAATTCCCTGTCACTTGTTTGACGGGGAAGGCAACTTTACATATACTCCAAAATTAGGGCCAGACTTCTTCATGCCAGATAGTGAGTGTATGACTAATAGAGTCAATAGTATAGTGACCAGTAGTTGTAGCTCGGGTATTCACTTTGTGACCTCTTTTCTGTTGCATAAAGAATTTTCATCTGCCTCTTGTCTTATCATTTGCTTGTGTTTATTTGCATGCAGACATGGCCACTCCCAACATCTTTGACATGTACCAGGCCGAGGAGGAAGAGGAAGTTCCTCAACTCCGGTGAAAGTCATCAAGGAGGCACACCGGCGAGACCAGCCAGGGGCCCACCAAGAAGAGTCGAACCGAAGATCCTCCAAGGGACGCACCCACTGGGCAAACTTCTGCTCATCCTCCGACTCCTACAGAGAAACAGACTCCTTCTGCCACGCCAAAACCTCCGGCTGCGCCCGCCAGGGAGCAGATTACTCGGGAAGAAGCTCTCGGGGCCAAAATCTTGAGCCGCACTCTGCGATCAGCCAAAGATCGCCTTGTACACATCGGTAAGAACGACCATGTCAAGGATGCAATGTTCGAAGCAGAAAACATGTCGGTTGACCTGATCCTGAACAAGACCCTGAATGAAATTTCCAGCGTAAGTACCTCTTTGTCTCTCAAGCCTTGGTCTTTTATTCTTCGCAACAGGTTCTAAATTTTTTCCTTTGTTCACAGGCCTTGCTGTCTGCTACCACTGCTCGCACCCGTGCCCAAGCCTCTATCGACCAGGCTCGGGCAAAGGCCATTGAAAGGTATCAAGTGAAGGCAGCCGAAGAGCTTTCGGCTGCAGAGGCTAGGCACGCCAAGGAGTTGGAGGCGATGGCTCGAGAGAGGGATGCTGCGGTGACAAAGTTGTCGAAGGCTGAGGCTGCCAAGGCAGCTGCGATAAAGTCGAGGCAGGAGTATCAAGATTCCAGCCGAACCCATCTTCGCGAAATCAAAAGGTTGGAAGAGCTGCTAAAGTCTAAGGACGAGGCCACTGCTACTCTTGAAAGCAAAGTAAAGCAGCTGGAGCTTGACAACTCCAAAAATCTGGAGAGGTACAAGAGGACGACGCTCCGGTGTTTCTACAACTTCTGGAAACACAATCAGGGTGTCGACTTCAGCTATCTTTCGGAAGATGTCAGGACTGCCGAGCTGGCTCGCTGTGCTGCCCAACTGGCTGAAGAGGAGGCAAGAGCGAGGATCCCCGATTCCCCAAGCCTGGCTGTCGTAGAAGAAGAAGTTGTTGCTGAGGATGCTGTCACCCAGAATGCTGCCAAGGATCCTTCGGCCCCAAATGCCTCTTGAACTTTTTTCATTTTTTCTTTCCTTTTGATTACACGACCCACGGGTCGTGATGTAAAGACAATATATTCTTTTTTGAATTTGCTGCACGGGCAGCAAACTTTTCCTTTTATCCGAACATTTACATCCAAGTGAGGATGCTTGCGGTGTAAAAGATTATATCTTGATGCTATAATATTTTTATTTATTATAACATTTGTCTGTATGACCGAACTTAGCATAGTACTTTGGCATGATTTAACAAAATATAAATTTTGAAAAATACTCAAAGTACCCTAGCATGCTTTCACTCCTTTTGTTCATGTGTTTACATACCTTGCGAGTATGCTTTGCTATCGATGTGCCTTATATGCCCCCAAGTGATCGAGGAGCTTTAGGTCCTTGGTCACTTGCCTGGACCATGACCTGTTCGAACATTCCTGTCCGTGTGAAAAATGATACTTGTAATACAGCAAAACAACACACGTAATGAACAAATACTTGTAAATGTAAATTCACAAAGGTTGGCAAGAATGACTAGCTGCGCACAGTCCCTTATAATCTCGTATTAAAATTGGACTAATCATGTCTTTACGAGTGATTCTGAAATAGAATCTTACATATACGAGCGATTATCCATATAGCGTGGTTAATCCTCTGTGCTAAACTTGTAAAAAAGAAAGAATTAATACAAGCCAGTCCTTTATGAAGGACTGTTTATTGATAATACTTGCGCAGGTGTTCTCCATTCCAATAACGTGGAATGAGATCTCCGTTTAAGCGTGCAAGTTTGTAGGTGCCTGGATTAAGGACTTCTTCAATCTGGTAAGGTCCTTCCCAATTAGGTCCGAGCACTCCAGCAGTAGGGTCGCGGGTATTTAAGAAAACTCGTCGTAGCACCAAGTCACCGACGTTGAATTTTCTTTCTTTAACTTTGGAGTTAAAGTACCGGGCGACTTTTTGTTGGTATGCAGCAACTCGGAGTTGAGATTTCTCTCGTATCTCATTGATTGAGTCTAGGGACTCCATCATTAGCTGGCTGTTCTGGTCCTGGTCGTAAGTCAAACGCCGATGTGAGGGGGGATCTAACTCGACAGGTAACATAGCGTCATATCCATAGGCTAAGGAAAATGGGGTATGTCCTGTCACTATTCGGTGGGACGTTCTATACGACCAGAGGACTTCAGGCAGCTGCTCTGGCCACGCTCCCTTAGCTTCTTCAAGCTTCTTCTTCAAGGTGTCTTTAAGAGTTTTATTCACGGCTTCGACCTGCCCATTCGCCTGGGGGTGTGCGACTGAAGAAAAGCTTTTAATGTCTCCATGTATTTCGCAGAAATCGGTGAATAATTCGCTGTCAAACTGGGCCCCATTGTCTGAAACTATCTTCCGGGGCAAACCATATCGACAGACGATGCTCTTGATAACAAAGTCGAGAACTTTCTTGGTCGTGATGGTAGCGAGCGGTTCATCTTCGACCCATTTGGTGAAGTAATCAACTGCCACGACTGCGTACTTTACACCGCCTTTCCCTGTAGGTAGAGATCCAATCAAATCTATTCCCCATACTGCGAAAGGCCACAGACTATGCATCTGTTTCAATTCCTTTGGAGCTGCTCGTGGAATCTTGGAGAACCTTTGACATTTATCACATCTTCGTACAAACACCATCGAATCCTCGTTCATCGTTGGCCAGAAGTAGCCTTGCCTTAGAATCTTTTTTGCCAAACTCTGCCCCCCAGCGTGATCTCCGCAGAAGCCTTCATGCACCTCTTTCATGAGTTCCTTAGCTTTTTCTGGTGTAACGCACCTGAGTAGTGGCATTGAATATCCTCGTCGGTACATAACGCCATCGACCAGTATGTACCTAGCAGCTCGTCTTTGTAGAGTTCTGGCTTTGTTTCTATCTGTTGGCAGCGCACCATTTGTCAGATACTCCAAGTAAGGCGCCATCCATGTATCCTCCATTCGAATCTCCATACTGGACTCAGCTGCTTGTATGCTCGGCTTACTCAGTCTTTCTACTGGCACAATGTTCAAAGTGTCAGCATCCTTCGCGCTTGCGAGTTTGGCTAAGGCATCTGCGTTTGAATTCTGATCCCGCGGGATTTGCTGGAGGGTGTACTTTGTGAACTGGGCTAGCAGGTCCTTTGTTTTATTTAAGTAGGCCACCATTTTCAATCCTCGCACTTGATATTCTCCTAGGACCTGATTCACCACCAGCTGTGAATCACTGTAGATATCAAGCGTCTTTATGCTCATATCCTTTGCCATTCTCAATCCAGCGAGGAGTGCTTCATATTCCGCTTCATTATTTGACGCGGTGAAGTCAAACCTGATGGCGCAGTGAAATCGATGCCCTTCCGGCATTATCAATATCACTCCTGCTCCAGAGTGGGATTCATTGGATGAACCATTCGTGAATAGCTTCCACGAAGGAGTTTTGTCTTGAGGCTCGGGCGCTTCAGGCTGTTCGTATTGCTCGCTGTCTGGGAGTTCGGTGAACTCTGCAATAAGGTCGGCCAAGACTTGTCCCTTGACTGCGGCTCACGGTGAATAAGTTATATCGAACTGCCCCAGTTCAACTGCCCATTTTAATAATCGTCCAGCCGCTTCTGGTTTTTGGAGGACTTGCCGAAGGGGATGGTCAGTTAGAACTGTAATAGGATGGGCTTGAAAGTAGGGGCGTAGCTTTCTAGAGGCCAGGATCAAGCAATATGCTAACCTCTCAATTGGTGGATATCTTAATTCTGCCCCGACCAGTCTCTTGCTCACATAGTAGACTGCTTTTTGTGTGCCTTCGTCTTCTCGCACTAGAACCGCGCTGGCAGCAACTTCAGTAATCGCCAGATAAATAAACAAAGTTTCTCCTTCGATCAGTTTTGACAAGATGGGAGGCTGTGCCATATGAGCTTTCAAGGCCTGGAATGCTTGCTCGCAGTCTCCTGTCCATTCAAACTTCTTATTTCCCCTAAGTAGATTGAAAAATGGAACACACTTGTCTGTTGATTTCGAAATGAATCTACTTAGGGCTGCGATCCTCCCGGTTAAAATTTGTACATCTTTAATCCTTTCTAGCAACTTCATGTCGATCAGGGCTTTTATCTTGTCGGGGTTGGCTTCGATTCCTCTTGAATTTACGATAAACCCCAGAAACTTCCCTAATCCGACCCCAAAGGAACATTTAAGGGGATTTAACTTCATCTGGTATTTGTTTAACACATCAAAGCACTCTTGTAAATCCCTCACATGTCCTTCTGCCTTCTTAGACTTTACCAGCATGTCATCCACATATACCTCCATGTTTACTCTGATCAGCTCCTTAAACATGTGGTTGACTAGCCGTTGGTAAGTCACACTTGCGTTTTTCAGTCCGAAGGGCATTACTTTGTAATAGTATAAGCCCGTATCGGTCCGAAAGCTGGTGTGATCCTCATCAGGAGGATGCATGCTAATCTGGTTGTAGCCTGAATATGCATCCATGAATGAGAGGATCTCATGTCCTGCAGTTGCATCGACCAGCTGGTCGATCCTCGGGAGTGGGAAGCAGTCTTTTGGGCAAGCCTTATTGAGGTCTGTAAAATCCACACAGGTCCGCCATTTTCCGTTAGGCTTGGGAACCAGCACTGGATTGGAGACCCATGATGGATAAAATGCCACCCTGATGAACCCATTCTCCTTTAGTCTTTCGACTTCTTCTTTTAAGGCTCTTGATTTATCCTTATCGAGCAGCCTTCTCTTTTGTTGCATGGGTGGAAAGGTCTTGTCTATATTCAGGACATGGCTGATTACTGCAGGATCTATCCCAACCATGTCTTTATGCGACCAGGCGAAGACCTCCTGGTTTTTTCGCAAGAATTCCACCAGTGCGTGCTTCGTGGTAGGCTCTAAGTTTTTCCCAACCTTTACGACTCTGGTCGGGTCTTCTTTGTCGAGTTGGACCTCCTCCAGGTCCTCGACAGGTCCAACAATTTCTTCAAAATCCCCAAAGCGAGGATCTAAATCTCTATCCTCACTTTGGGCAACACCCTATTTGGTGACTTCATCACCGGATTGGGCTTGTGTATCAACTGCCATCTGCAACCTATCTGGGGTAGTGCTCTTCGACGTTCCACTATTTGCCTTGGTGATTGAGGCGTTGTAGCACTCCCTGGCTTCCCTCTGGTTCCCCAACACGCGTCCTACCCCCGCGTCTGTTGGGAGCTTCATGGCTAGGTGCCACATAGAGATGACGGCCCGTAGATCAACCAGTATGGGCCTTCCAATAACGGCGTTGTACGCCGAAGGACAATCGACCACTATAAAAGTGGCAAGTAATGTCCTTGTTGCAGGCGCTGTACCCATCGTTACTGGGAGTTTGATCAATCCGGCTGGGGCGAGTCCTTCTCCAAAGAAGCCGTATATCGTTTGATTGCAGGGCTCCAAGTCCTTAACGGACAATTTCATGCGTTCCAGTGTTGATTTATACAGGATATTCACTGAACTTCCTGTATCGACCAGTACCCTCTTCACCATCATGTTGGCCATCTGGATGTCCACGACCAGCGGATCGGAATGTGGGAACCTAACGTGTTGGGCGTCGCCATCAGAGAAGATTATCTCCCCTTCCTCTGACCGAGCCTTTTTTGGTGCACGGTCCTCCACAGTCATCATCTCGATATCCTGGTCGTGGCGCAGAGTCCGAGCATATCGTTCTCTAGCCTTTCCGCTATTTCCCGCGAGGTGCGGGCCTCCAAAGATGGTTAAGAGTGTTCCAGTCACGGGGGCAGGCTGTAAGGGTGGCGATCGCTAGCGCGTGGGCGCCTGCTCGTTGCCTCCCAGAGCTTCTCGTTGGGAATTTCCCGAGCCCGTACGTACCTTCTCAAGTGTCCTTGTCTAATAAGGAACTCGATCTCGTCTTTTAACTGGTTGCGTTCATTAGTGTCATGTCCATAGTCGTTATGATAACGACAGAACTTGGTAGTGTCTCTTTTCGAAATGTCCTTTCGAATGGGGCCAGGTTTTTTGTAAGGCACACTCGAACTTGTGGCCTGATAAACCTCTCCCCGAGACTCAACGAGGGCAGTGTAGTTAGTGAACCGAGGTTCATAACGATTACCCTTGGCTCGTTTGTTGTCGGAGGTGGAAGGCTCGTTATACGGTCGTTTTCCACCATTCTTGCCATTGCCATTACCGTTCCCGTTGCCTTTGCCGTTGCCATTAGGTTTGGACCCATTGGCGGCCTTGGAGGGTTCGGAAGCCTTCTTATCCTTGCCTGAGGGCTTTCCATCGTCGGCAATGGCTTCTTCGAGCTTGATGTATCGATCAGCCCGGTCTAAAAAATTTTGGGTAGTTCTCACCCCTTCCTTTCGGAGAATTTTCCAGAGGGGAGAACGACGTTTAACTCCTGCAGTTATGGCCATCATTTTGCCTTCGTCTCCGACCATTTTCGCTCCAGCTGCTGCTCGCATAAAACGCTGGATGTAGTCCTTCACTGACTCCCCATCCTGCTGACGAATTTCAACCAACTGGTTTGCTTCGGTCGGATGCACACGACCTGCATAGAACTGTCTGTAGAACTCCCTTACGAAGATTTCCTAGGAAACTATGCTTGCAGGAGGGAACTTAAAAAACCATTCCTGCGCAGCTTCAGAAAGTGTTGCAGGGAAGATCCTGCATCGAGCGTCTTCGGACACTTTCTGAATGTCCATCTGAATTTCAAACTTGTTGACATGAGACACTGGGTCCCCATATCCGTCAAAGTTTGGGAGTGTAGGCATTTTGAACTTGCTGGGAGTTTCTGCATTAGCTATCCTTTGTACGAAAGGAGTGCCCTTCCTCCTATCGTGGTCGATGTAAGAAGTCCTTCCCCCAACCAGCTGCTGGATTGCCTGGTTGAGGGCGTCTATCTGGGCCTGTACAGCGGCAGGAATCGCTGTGGCCTCTGTCGCTGGGGGGACGTTATCGCCATGCCGCTCACAGCGATCGTTGAGTACATCTCTCAGGTCCTCTTCTCTTCTCCGCTGCTCGCTACCCCCGAGCCGGTTGAAGACATTATTTTGTTTGGGCTACCCCCCAGCATCCCGTCTGTTGGGTTGTTCATCTTGAGGTACCTGGCTCCTGCCTTTACCTCTTTCTTCGTTCCTCCCACCGACATTTCCCTTGCCTGAGTCGGCCTCATTATATCCGTGGCCATCTCTGAACCTCGACTGGCTATGGTGGGATCGACTGTTCCCTCTATTCCCGTCTCTGGTTGATACGTCCCGAGCGTTAGAGGGCGACCTGCGCTTGTCGTGGTGTCCCCGTGCATTATCATGCCGTGGGGGACCCCTGACCGCAGAGCCTAACTCTGAGTCCCTCCTGTTACCAGGAGGGTACTGACCTCTGTTCGGTAGGTTTGGCCCATCATCCCTACGACGTCTAGGACTGCGAGGCTGATGCTCGGCCCTATTCTGCCTCTGTTGCGGGGGATTACCCCGAGCAGCTTGGGATGGTGGCTGTGCCTCAGGGTCAGGCTGCGAGGCGGCCCATTCGCAGGTTGGTCAGGCTGCGAGGCAGGTGCAGCCTGATTTCTAGCCAGTTGCAAGGCTGCCTCGAGGGCTGCCATGGCTTCGCTTTGGTGGCGGTCCACCTTCGCCTGTCTTTCGCTCAACTCCGCGTGCTGCCGTTCAATCTCTTGCTGCTGCCGCGCCATAACTTCAGCGGCAGTCTCCTGACTGGCTCTCAGACTAGCCAGTTCTTCCTGCAATGCGCCCAGGGTACTCTTCAACGTTGCATCATCCATTTCCTCTTCTTCAAAGTCCAGTTGTGGCTCATCCTCTGCCACGCTTGCAGGAGGAGGAGGAGGTGGCGGGTTTGACGGTGCAGCGGCAGCCGCCTGTCCAATTTTCTTTCTGGTTTTCGCCATTAGTTTTCTCAGCAATGAATAATCAAGCTCTCAATGAAAGCACCAGAATGTTGACCCATATTTTGGTCAACTGACACGGAGTCAAAATATGCTTTATGTGAATGAATGTATAGAGAAGAACGTAATGACAAAAATAAATAAGACACAGTATTTTATAGTGGTTCGGCCCCAAGATCTGGTAATGACCTACGTCCACTTAGACTGATATTGATCTAAGTATCAAAGGAGTGATCAAAGAACAAGGGTTCAATGAGTTTCACTAACCTCTGAAGAACAATACAATATTACTAGGAGAATTACTATAGTCTCAAATGATTCAAAAGCCAAAAAAAAGTCCGTTCCTTGAGCTATCTCTTGCTATTTATAGGCTCAAGGGGGATTACAAACGATTGTTACAGATATTCTTTCCTGAATAATCGGATACTCAGGAGATTGTGTGAGATAAATTCGGAACTTACAAAGATCTTCCCATTAATGTTGCCTTGTATGCGGAACTATCGACCAGCCTGGTCGCAGGTAAGACTGGGCCGCTTACTGCTTCTAATGCGTCTTCTGGTCGATATTCTAGCAGAACGTTTCCAGGTGTCAGCCACATGTCCAGGGATCACTTGCCACGTCATCAATGCTAATTTTTTGGATAACAATGTGTACCAATCATGTGGTGCCACGTGTCATTTAAGTGTTAGTAAGTTGTAAGTTTGAGTAATTTAGCCGCAAATATCTCTATAAATAATTATTTTTGCCAGGGATAGGATATTATTATCAGTTAGTGATAATTAGGGAGACAAACAGTCATGAAATACTTTGACTATCATTTCCCTCATTTTAAGACAATTATTAATATTTTCTTAATTATTTCGCTTAAAGATGGCGAGCGACAGGAGCTGGATGAGTGCGAGGAATCGTTGGTCTCTGGAGTATAGAAATGGTGTTAAGGAGTTCTTCGATATCGCCAAAAATCAGTTGAACGATCGGGGTTTGGTTCGCTGTCCATGCAAGAAATGTGGGAATGTTAAGTTCCAGCCTATAAAAGCAATTTCGATGCATTTATTCAACAATGGCATCGTACAGTCCTACAAAGTGTGGCATTACCATGGAGAGGCGCTGCCATCGCCATCAGCTGTGGTACGAGATCATGATAGAGATGAGATAGCGGATATCCTAGAGGATGTTTACGCTGAAGATGACGTTCCCGCTGGAAACTATAATGATCCTCTCCAAGATGATCCTCAACATCGCGACAAGTATGACAATTTATTTAAGGAGATGTCAAGTGAACTGTACCCGGGTTACCGAAAGTATTCCGCGTTGAACTTCTTGGTGAAGTTGATGCATCTCAAAGTAATTAACAAGTGCAACAATCATTACTTTGATGGTTTGCTGGAATTGTTAGTCGACGCTATGCCTGACGGAACAATTTTACCTAAGTCTAACTAAGAGGCGAAGGCAAAGTTGCGGAGTATTGGATTGGGATATGAGTCTGTAGAGTCCAAGAACTTTACTTAGCTAATTATTTAGTAGTATTATAGTATGTATAGTATTATCTTTGTGACTGTGGATTTTTGGTTCAGACCGGGAATTATTTGGACACTCATAGTAGTACTTATAGATTTTCTAAGTTTAACCTATAGTTTAAGAATGTTAATTTTAACCTAAGGTTTGATTTTTATGACTGATATTAAGGATAATATTTATTATACTATAAGGTTTAGATAAGAGCCAATAGGATTTTAAGCACATGTTATGAATGGGTGATTAAGGATTAAGTATTTTGAGGATTTAATTTAATAAGGGTAAAAGTTTGAATGCTATAAGGTCAGTCAGCAGCTTTGAATACGTTGAGGGCTTAGTCAAGGCTGTTTACTCCATTCAAACTTAGCTAAAAATGTGTAATTTTGTGTTTAATTAATTAGCGTGTGCCGATATATCTCAGCTATAGGGGGCGATATATCGCAGCACGTAGATACGGAAAACACGAGACGATGCACGACTGCCTCGGGCATACTGGCCCAGGAGATATATCGCCTACAGGGGGCGATACATCGCCTCCTTCAGTATGTTTTGAAAGTTTTTGAATTCTTTTTCCATTCAGCCATTCAACCTCTTGATAAGTCCAGCATCTTTTTTGAACGAGTGTTCAGCCTCTGCTGAACGATTATTCAAATTATTTTCACCTAAAAAGCTATTATTTTTATTCAAGTAAATCAAGATCCTTTTATTCCTAAACTCTATAAATAGGACCTAGTACCCAGCCATTATTCATCTTTTGCTCTAAGTTCAGAGGCTGCAAGTGCTAAGTGAGTGTGAGAGTGTAAACACCTGGTTTGGGGAAATCATAAGCTTGATCCTCATAAGCTTATCAAACACTTTGGGAAGTAAGGTTCTATAGTATTTCGGTTTGTGGTGTAGATTGGTCTTACAAGTCTTTAAGGTAACCCAAAACTCTAGTTCATTGGTTTTATGTTATTTTCTTTCTCATAGCCTTCTACTCAGTCTCTAACCTTAATCTTTATTTTGGTTAGGAAGTCTAAGTTCTTGAGCACATAAGTTTTGGTAAGTATGTTTCTCAATGGTTTAGTCTTCCCATTCCTTTTCATCTCTTTTTCTTCATTAGACTCACTCTTTTTCATAATGGTTATTAGGAGTGTTCCAAAGTCCCAACGCTGTCCACATATCCTGGTAACTTTGGTAAGGAAAATAGGATAGAATCTATATGTTATATGCTTGTGTTATCTTATGTTTTATGTTATGAAATATGTTATAAAATATGTTATGAATATGTATGTTTGTAGGCTTGGGCATATGACCCATATGACTAACAAGACCCCAAATAGATTATGGGCATATGACCTACTTAGCTAGTAGGACCCCACTAATCTCATGGGCTTATGACTTGTTTAGTCTATGGGACCCCAAGTAATAATGGCCATTATAGTATGTGTATGATTAAGTGTTAAGTTATGTCTTTATATTTCCTATGAAATTTATGTTTATGAACTATATGTTAGATTTTCCTTGCTGGACATTAGGCTCATTCCTTTTGTTTATATGTGCAGGAAAATAGATGTAGTGGCGGTAAGATTCGTGGATGCTTGGAGATTGTGTATCGGTGATGGACGGATTCAAGGAGTCAAGATTTCGATTTCGAGGATGTAGTCGTTTATTTTCTTTATATGTATTTTCCGCACTTACTATGTAATCCCTTTATTTTATAAATCATGTTATGTTTTGTTTTTCAAACAATGGGATCCCATATCCTTCTTGGTATTTATGTAAGTAACTCTTATTTCTATAAGTTTTCTAATAAAATTATGGTATTTTCGCAAATGTAAGTTTTAGTAAGAATTTGTATGTATAGTTTCGTTAATGGCCCAAGAGTCTAGAATAGTTGGGGCATTACAGAGTCCATCGATTCTTGCAAGCATGACTGTGCACTGTTTTGGAAGGAGAATGCGAATTTGGAATTCTGTCCGGTTTGTGGTGAGTGTCGCTGGCAAGATAATCGTGGGAACGGGAAGAAAGTGGCCCATAAGGTCATGCGGTACTTTCCGTTGACGCCGAGATTGAAAAGGCTGTACAGTTCCAGATATACTGCAGAGGATATGAGATGGCACTATTCTAAAAGGCCAAGGGAAGATGGTGTGATGAGGCACCCCGCTGACAGTAAGGCGTGGAAGCACCTTGATGAGTTGTACCCATCTTTCGCAACCGAACCTCGAAATGTTAGGCTTGGGTTGGCTACAGATGGTTTCAATCCTTTTGGGAACATGAGCAACTCTTACAGCATGTGGCCTGTGATACTTGTCCCATACAACTTGCCGCTGTGGAAGTGCATGAAACCACAGTCATTAATGTTGTCTATTCTTATTCCAGGTCCTTCTTCACCTGGAAAAGATATCGATGTCTATATGAGACCTTTGGTTGACGAGTTGAAGGAGTTATGGATGAATGGTGTCGAGACAAGAGATGCATACAATAGTACCTTGTTCAATATGCGTGCAGCAATCTTGTGGACCATTAACGACTACCCAGCTTATGCTATGATGTCTGGGTGGAGCACAAAAGGGTACAAGGCGTGTCCCACATGCAATGAAGAAACTCCCTCTGTAGGGATTAGAAGTAAAATTGCATACATTGGCCATAGGTGATTTCTTGATATGGATCATGAATGGAGGAGCAAACGAGCACTATTCGACGGTAACAAGGAACTCAGGCCACCACCGAAACATTACTCCGGTGATGATGTGTTGAAGCAATTAGAGAATTTGCTAATTAGACATCCTGGGAAACACAAAGAATTTGGTGGTGTGAAACGCAAAAGGGCTCCGATTGAACTTAATTGGTCGAAGAAGAGCATATTTTTCGAGCTTGATTATTGGAAGGAGTTATTGTTGAGGCATAATTTGGACGTAATGCACATTGAGAAGAATGTTTGCGACAGTTTCTTGGGAACTTTGTTGAACTTAGAGGGAAAATTTAAAGACACTGAAAAGGCAAGACTTGATCTAGCAGACATGAAAATTAGGGAAAAACTCCACCTCCGCAAAGAGGGAAACAAGTGGAAGAAACCGCACGCCAGTTACACCCTCAGTGTCCCGAAGCGTCGAGTTTTCTGTGAATTTGTGAAGTCAGTTGAATTCCCGGACGATTTTGCTGCAAACCTTTCGAAGAATGTCAATGTCAATGATGGCAAGATAACTGGGTTGAAATCACACGATTGCCACGTGTTGTTTCAATAGTTGTTGCCCGCCGCTATTAGGTCGTTTTTGGTTCCTGAAGTTTGGAAGCCAATTATTGAGTTGTGCTATTTTTTCAAAAAACTTTGTGCACGGACTTTGAATGTGAAAGACCTTGAGAAGATGGAGACAGACATTATCACCATTTTATGCAAGTTGGAAATGATATTTCCTCCAGCATTTTTCGACATTATGGTGCATTTGGTTTTGCATCTTCCGAAAGAGGCAATTCTTGGCGGTCCCGTGCACTTTAGGTGGATGTATCCCATTGAACGTTCGATGGCAGTTTATAAACAGTATGTAAGAAATCGTGCACGTCCGGAAGGTTCAATCGCAGAAGCTTACGTGGTGAACGAGGCTTTAACCTTTTGCTCAATGTACCTGCGGGGGGTTGAGACTCGATTCAATCGACCTAAGAGGAATGACGATCGCGTTGAATCCCAACCAAATCGGGAATATTCTGTTTATAAGGCTGTTGGTCGTCCATTTGGTAAGAAATCAAGTATGCTCCTCAATCCGCAGTTAAAGCAAAAGGCTGAGTGGTATATCTTGAACAATTGTGCCGAAATTAAGGAGTACCTTAGGTGTGTTTTCTAGTATTTTTTCAATAATGATGTTTGGTTTATATACCGAGTAAATGCCAAAATCATAATTTTTTTGTTCATTTGTAGTGAGCATATGGATGAATTAAGAAGACGGGGGGGCTCGAATCTTGAAGTTCAACAAGAAAATGATTTTCCTCAGTGGTTCAAAGAAAGAGTATGTATATTAGTCAATTCTTTTCTGAAACCCCGCTTAATCAATCCAAAACTAACTTTCAATGTTAATGTTGATAGGTGAACGGTTTGCATGAGTCAACACCTACTGAAGTGAATAATGAATTGTATGCTCTCACAAACAAATCAAGCGGCACCGTGTATTCATATCCAGGGATGATAGTGAATGGTGTGAAATTTGTGACTCGTGGTCGTGATATGAAGCTTAAAACACAAAATTGCGGTGTAATGGTGCCAAGTGAGGAAGGAGTGAACTACTATGGAGTTCTGGAAGAAGTAATTGAATTGTCCTACTTGATGGGTTACAGTGTTGTCCTATTCAAGTGTAGATGGTTCAATACAAATAGAATTAAAGTGGAATTCAATTTTACGAGCGTATATGTGAACGAAGAATGTTATAAAGATGATCCTTTCGTTCTCGCATCTCAAGCGAAGTTGGTGTATTATCTTCGAGATGTGAAAAATGGGGATGATTAGAGGCTCGTTAATGAATACATTCCGAGGAATGTATGGGATTTCTCAAATTCCGATGTTGATGATACTGAGACCACAAATGATATACCAATATTGCAAGAAGTTAATTCTTCTTCATTTCAGTTGTGGGTAGAACTTCCAATTTTTGATAATCTTCAGTATGATCGGGTTGATGTCAATGCCACTGAAGTGCACAACGTCGATGATTTGGTTGGCGAAGGTTCAGATGAATTTGTTGTCGATGATGAAGTTGAATTTGAAGACGACACGTTGGCCGAGTATGAAGACAATGAGGATGACGATAATGTTCTAGTCGATAGTGATAGTGATGTTCGTAATGATGTTGTAGTTAGTGATGATGAGGATAGTGATATGTAATTTAAACAAGTGTATGTAAATTTTTATTTAATTCAATGAAAACTTTATTTATTATCATTAATTAATGATAGTATCAGATATAGGTACACACACACCTATTGGATGCTTTGGGGATAGTCAATGTATTCATGTACTGCTACTCATTTTTTCAAAATATTTGATGAAATATTTTGAAAAAGTGGGTAGTCGCACATGTCTGCTTACTATCTCCAAGGGATCTACTAGGTCGGAATAGGGTAGGTTGGGAAAGACAATAAGTAATAAAATGTTAATTCAATAACAAAAACAATAGTGATGCACCGAGTGGATGCCTTGGGGATAGTCAATGTATTCATGTACTGCTACTCATTTTTTCAAAATATTTGATGAAATATTTTGAAAAAGTGGGTAGTCGCACATGTCTGCTTACTATCTCCAAGGGATCCACTAGGTCGGAATAGGGTAGGTTGGGAAAGACAATAAGTAATAAAATGTTAATTCAATAACAAAAAACAATAGTGATGCACCTAGTGGATGCCTTGGGGATAGTCAATGTATTCATGTACTGCTACTCATTTTTTCAAAATATTTGATGAAATATTTTGAAAAAGTGGGTAGTCGCACATGTCTGCTTACTATCTCCAAGGGATCTACTAGGTCAGAATAGGGTAGGTTGGGAAAGACAATAAGTAATAAAATGTTAATTCAATAACAAAAAACAATAGTGATACACCTAGTGGATGCCTTGGGGATAGTCAATGTATTCATGTGCTGATACTCATTTTTTCAAGATGTTTGAGAAACATCTTGAAAAAATGAGTATTCGCACATGTCTGCTTACTATCTCCAAGGGATTTACTAGGTCGGAATATGGTAGGTTGGGAAAGACAATAAGTAATAAAATTTAATTTTATAACAAAAAACAATAGTGATGCACCTAGTGGATGCCTTGGGGATAGACAATGTATTCATGTACTGCTCCTCATTTTTTAAAAATGTTTGAGAAACATTTTTAAAAACTGAGGAGAAGTACATGAATCCTTACTATCTCCAAGGGATCCACTAGGTCGGAATAGGGTAGGTTTGGAAATACCATAATGAATAAATGTTAATTTTATAACAAAAAATAACAGACATAAATAATTTGAATTAGTTAATTAATGAATATTTTAATGTAGAATGGCCGAAACAAGTAATGACACAGGTGGTGGCTCCAAGAGAGGCAGGGGAGCTTATTACGGTGCCAATATCGAGAAGGAGCTGGCCATCAAAAAAGTTAGTCATTTGAAAGTAGAGTTTGATGAAGAAACTGGAAAAGCTATTCAAAAGTACGGCAAGTGGTTCAACAATTCCATGGCTCGTTATTTGCGTTGCACCGTACCCCCAACTACACTAGCTTGGGAACAAGTAAAACCAGCTGATATCGAAGTTATTCGAAAGAGACTATCTGTAAGCATTCTTTAAACCTTTAATAACTCATTATTAAATATTTTGTCTATCTTCATAATATTTTAACAAATTCCAATTTTAATTGTGATTTTAGGAAAAATTCATTTATCCAGAAGACAATCCAGTAATCAACGATGCCATGGTAAGACAAATGCAAAAACATCTGATTGATTGGCGCCACAAGATGAAGAAACACTGGGTAGATGTTGGAGGAGAGGTGGACAATGAGAGAGCGAAGTCAAAACCTTTTGTGTCGATTACTTCTTCTGATTGGGCAATTCTGTGTGATTTTTGGGCTTCTGATTCTCACCAGGTATGCCGTAGATTTTACATTAATTTTTAATTATAAAATTACAATTTAGATTAATGAGTACTGTTTTCTTTTTGAAGCGTATATCGAAGAAAAATAAAGAAGCTCGAGCTAAAATGACCATACCAGGAGGATACGGTTCCAAATCCATCGTTTCCCATGTTTATGATCACGTAAATTATAATAACTTATATCCTTACATTTACGAAAATATTATAAATGTCACAATGTTTAAATAATTTGCTTTTTTAGATGGACCCATCTACTGGCCAGCTCCCGAGCATGATCGACACATTCGAGCACCTCCACAAGAAGAAGGATAAGTGGATTAGTGATGCAGCGGCGACAAAACATGTAAGTTGCATATCCTTAACTAATTTATGATCATTTAACTTTAAAAAAGTTTAGTAAATAATTAATAAATATTAATTATTAATTGGTTGTTGTCAATTAGTAATTATTTATTAATTATTAATTAAATTTTTAACAATGAAATCTTTATAATCTATGTGCCAATATTTTTATGATTAATGATTATGGACTAAGATAAAAAAAAGAATGTAACTAATGTTGTCCCCGTATCAGAGAGCTTACGGGCTAAAGTAAATTTGGTCATGAAAATCCATATCTGAATGAAAAACATGCAAATGTAGTTGATGTATATGTTTGGAGACGTAAATTCCCCATTAATGGAATTAACTGCGCCTACCGTATATATCAATAATATCTTCATGATTTTCATTCAGATATGGATTTTCATGACCAAATTTACTTTAGCCCACTTGCTCCCTGATACAGGAACAAAATTAATTACATTCTTTTTCAATCACTGGTCTACAGTCATTAATGATAGGATGTTGGCAGATAGATAATAAAGTTATATTTTATATGTTGTTATATTAAAATTTTATAAGTTAGGTTTTCAAATAATGTTATATTGGAATTCGAAATACGTGCTTTTTATTGTGCAGAATGAGATGACCGAACGTCGAGCATCGCAGAGTACGGCCCCTTCATCATCTGCTGCTTCTTGTGTCGGCAATAATGTCGACGGTCATTTCCCGCCTGATATGGATATTGTCACGGATGTCCTTGGACCCCGCTCGCGTTATAAGAAAGGGTTTGGGGGGTAGCCTAGGTTGAAGGCAATTGGCGCAAAGAGGGCAGCATCTTCGTCAACTTCTCAAATGTCCGGGCAATTGCCACCTGAAGTGGACACCATTTTGCAGCAAAATCAGGACATTATGCTAGAAAATCAGAACCTAAAGAAGCATACGACTAAACTTGAGAGTCGTCAACGGCGTCAAGATCTCCTGCTCAGTGCTTTGTTGAAGCAGGTTGGTGAATTGGCTCCTGGTTTTACTGTTGACTTACCAGACCAGGATTCGGACGAGGACGATGATGCTGACGGGGGCGGGAATGATGAGGCGGGCAGTACTCATTTGTATAACTTTTTTTCTATTTATTTAAAATTTAATTTATGAGACATTTATTTTACTAAATTACTTTTATATTTTCATGTTTGGTGGAGACAATAAATATTAATAGTTGTAATTTTTTATTTATTTATTTATAAAATTTTAATTTTAATTTTATTTCTAATTAAATAATATTACTAAAAAATTAAATAATTATTAATATATTAAAATTGAAAATTATTAATTAATATTAATATATTGAAAATAATATTAGTAATTTAATCAAAATTATTATTTTAAAAATACTTTTACCGGCGCAAAATTACGTTGGCAAAAAGTTTCAATCTTAACTTCACATATACACCTTTACCAGCGCAAAAATGCGCAACTAAAAAAGTCAACTTTTGCCGGCGCATTATTGCGCCCCTAAAAGTGTTTTCCACAATATCGTGACAAAAATTTTTACCGGCGTATTTTTTCGTCGCCAAAATAGACCATTGCCGGCGCATTAGATTTGCGTCGGAAAAAGTGAAATTAGCGATGGAGATACGACGCGATTATTTGCCGGCGCAAAATTGCGTCAACAAAAACTCCATGGGTTTTGCCGGCGCAAAACCATACTTTTGCCGGCGCAAATTTGCGCCGGCAAAAGTCCCCTTTTTTGTAGTGAGAATGTCCATATATTTTTTTTTTCTTTTCTTTTCCTGAAGTGAGTCCCGCTTAAATCAGGGCAACACAAATTCATTAACTAAAAGAAATCAACATACATATAGGGTCTTATTGAGTATATTTTATTGAAAATAAACAAATGAGTATTCTTATTTGGAACAGTATAAAAATAATGTTCACAGCTATAATAAATAAATAAAATGATTTATTTTGTTAAGTAGTTTCATAAAATTAATTTTTTGGATTTATGTTGTAAACACAAAAACCAAATATATATTAATAGTGTTTATGTTTATATTTTTTTATATTATGAATATGTACATGTAAACAAAACTGTTTTAATAAATTATATTAACAAATACAAAACAAAAAAATTATTTTTATAAATATTAAATCCATGGTTCACATACTGATTTTATATAAAAAATGTTTATGATGTAACATTAATGATATTGTAATAATGAAGATTATAGATTATTTTATTATAATTAGCACAACATATCTCCAAACAATAGCAATTAAAACCCAAATAGTTCCCCCCAACAATAAATGGTAAGTTACCAAATATATTCCCATATTTTCTAAATATATCCCACATTTCTAGCAACCTCATAATTTTTAAATTAAAAAATATATATACTATTAAATCGATATTAAAATGGAAGTTTTTTGAATAAAATTTAAAAAGAGTTCAGATTTTTTGTATTATAATGTAATAATACTAAACGGTATAAATATCATAATATAAAATATTACTGTAATGAGAACTGTAAATTTCCCTTTAGGATTTTTTTGCCTGTCGAATTATTACCACTACGGTATCGTGTCTCCGAAATATTCAGCCCATAAAAAATTCTCCCCCAACTATTCACGGTGATGAAAAGTGAAATTTCCGTCCAATTTTACTAACGGAATGTTGACATGGCTCTTTAGCAGCTGAAGTGTCATGCTTCGTCACCAACAGAATGACAGATGTCATGCAACTATTGGTCCACCTCATATTTTTTAAAATAAATATTTATTTATTTATTTTGAAATATTAAAAAACTAATTAAAGATGAATATAATTAATAAAAAAATTTGTAAAATCCAAAATTGGCCGACTTTTTAACGTATATATTTTTCCAATTATGAGCTAATTTCATAAATCTATATATGTTATAATTAGTGGATTTTGCACTTTTGGCTAAGTATAGATTTTATATTAAATGATTTATATATAGACAAGTTTCCCAATTTATTTATGGTAACTATGTCTATAATAAGTATGTTTAATATATAATTGATCACTGTGCAGATTTCTTGGTTTTGATTGATTTAAATTTATTGTCTTGAAATATCTTTGTGCCCAAGAAAGATCAATTCTGAAATGAACTTGGTTCTTTGGAATTAAGTCCAGGTTCGTCAATTTTTTGATGATACAGAATGTTCTGTTACATCCAGATTTATCTACAATACAGGTAATTGAGAGTTATTTTTAGAAATTCTCTAATTTGATCTGATTGAGATCAAAAATGAGATTGGCTTGGCTTATAGTTTCCTAAACTCTATAAATATAAGAACTAAGCAGCAACTAATCTCAATTCTTCTCCATTCTAACGTTTCATATTTTGAAGAGTTCCTTTTTTTTTATCTAAAGAGTAGTCTTTATTCAACTATCTCTTTGTTTGTTTGTTTTACTTTGTGTTGTTTATTCTTAAATAGGTCATAAAGATTGTGAACGTGACATACAATCTTTGAGAGAAAAAAATCATAAGTCTCACTTCGGAAGGAATCAAGCACTCATCAAGATCAGAAGGGATTTCGTGTTCTTGGTATTTATTAAAATCAAATTACTAAAGTGGAATACTTCAAGGTTGCGACAAGGATTTAGAGAGAGTGTAAACTTGTATAAGTCAATTGCTTATTGTATTATTGAGACTTTACTAATTTAATTTACCTTTGGGTGTGGCCTCGTGGGCTAGGTTTTCCGAACCACCTAAAAAACATCTTGTGTCAAGTTACTTTTTGTTCGTTTATTTTGATTCATCAGCAAAATTATCCCGATACATCAAAATATCTGTTTGATCAAACAATTGTATAACTATTCTGCATAAATTAAATTGTTTGATAAATTCAGTTGATAATATTAAAAAATAGAATTTTAATTGGTATCAGAGCAGTTCACTAAACTCTTAGTGAGATCTTGTGTTTCTCTTTCCGTTTGTTTGTTTTTCTACTTGCAACATGTCGATTTTTGCAGAATGAAGTTCTATAACTCGGCCACCGTTGCTTAAAGATTATAACTATACTTACTGGATGGTTATGATGAATGCCTTCATCAATTCTCAAAATGAAAAGGCGTGGAGATCTATCTTGACAGGTTGGTCATCACGAGTTGATGTTAATGCAAAAATTGGGGAAACAACGATGAAATTTGAGTTAAATTGGCCAAATGATGATGATTTATTGTCTAGTTACAATAACAAGGCCTTACACCCTTTGTTCAATGGTTATGGCGAAGGGTATAGTAAACTTATATCCTCTTGTGATTCGGCCAAAAAGCTTGGAAAATCTTTCAACCTCTATTTGAAGGAAATGCTGATGTCAAGCATTCCAGGTCTATTATGTTACAAATAAAATTTGAGGATCTTAGTATGTCTTAAACTGAAACACTCACTGAATTTTATGAGAGATTGTCTGATGTTACTAATGAATTTTTTGCCTTAGGTTAGAAATTAGATGAATCTGTGTTAGTTCGAAAGATTGCTCGTGTTTCATCTGACAGGTTTAGCACCAAGTTAACAGCTATGGAGGAGGCTAAAGTTCTGAATTCCATGAAAGTGGAAGAACTAATGGGTTCATTACGAACATTTAAACTGAATCAATAGATCAGACATAAAGAAAACCAAACAAGGTAAAATAAAAATCAATTGCATTGAAAAGTTCAGAAAAGGTGAGTTCAGATGATGAAGATGATAATGAGTTGGGCTCATTGACAAGAAATTTTCAAAAATGTATAAAAAAAATTGGGCAGCAAAAAGAATTTTTCTAAATTCTCAAAAAGTAACACATCTTTTAAACGTTTTGTTCCTAACAATAAAAAGGGAGTTCAATGCAGGGAGTGTGATGGTTTCAGTCACACTTAGTCATAATGTGCAAATTCCTTGATAAGGAACAAAAAGGGTATGAATGCTACTTGGAGTGATAATGACTCTGAAAGTAGTGATGAAGATTATGATAGTGTTGCTTTAACACTTGTGTTTCCTAGTCTTCCTTGTGTCTTGCATGAAAATAAAAAAACTTTTTTGCCTAAGCAACATTGTTTCGATAAATAAAGTTATTGATGATACGACAGGTACTAATGATGTTGCAAACACTAATTTTGATGAATTAGAAATCAATAAAGATTCGCTGAAAGAATCTTACAAAAAAATGTATGAAGAATGGTTAAAATTGTGTGCTATAAATCAGTTAAATACAAAGATTGTCAAATCTCTTTCTTGCGGAAATGATGAACTTGAATCAAATGCTAGAGTTTTTTAAACTGAAATTTTTGCTAAAAATGCTTAAATTAGCCATTTGAAAAAGAGCTTGATCTTATAAACAAAAATGTAAAGAAGTTTAATCCAGGATCTACTATTTTTAGGAGGTCCAAAATGTAGGTTAACAAAACAATGTTGGGTTGGGATCTAAAGGGTCTCAATCAAAAGGAAAAATTGTGTTTATTTAAGCTCGTTCATTACCTGTTTCGTCTTTTGAACATTGCAGGTATTTTATCCATCAACATCTCAAAATGTCTCATCAAAAAAGAGACAGATAGTGGTAAGAATCTTACATCCTATGGAAGGACTAAGAAATTATTTCCCACTTGCCATTTTGTTGGAGTCAAAGGTCACATTCAACCAAAGTGTCTTACGATGATGAATTTTTTCAATTCAAATTATTTTCATCATGTGAATTTCAAAATGGTGTAAAAGAAAAATTATGCGCCTAAACAAATGTGGGTAAAAAAGAATATGAATAAATGTCTTGTTGCTTTACATGTCATAGAACTCATACATCTAATTCTTGGTACTTTAATAACGGATGTTCTAGAGACAAAAATAATCTCATCAATTTCAAGGCTGTGAATTGTGGTACAGTCACTTTTGGTGATGGTGTGGCAGGTAAAGTTCTTGGAAATGGAATCCTAAATTTGGATGGGTTACCTAAACTAAAAAATGTTCTGTTGGTTAATGGATTGAAAGCTAACTTAATTAGCATAAGTCAAATTTGTGATCAAGGATACACTGTTAATTTTTCTTGTGATGATTGTAGTGTGATTGATCAAAATAGAAATTGTGTTCTAAAAGGATTCAGATTAGTTGATAATTGTTATAATCTCTCTCAAAATATGTCTTGTCACTCGGCCATAAGCAATTCTACTAATTTGTGGCATGAAAAACTTGGTCACATTAATTTCAAAAACTTGAAAAAAATTGTCAAATACAAGTATTGCTCGTGGTTTACCCAAACTAAGTAGAGAATTTACCGATAAGTGTGAACCTTGCCAACTTGGTAAGCAATTAAAGATCAAGCACAAAGGTACCACAGATGTGTATACCACCAAGGTCTTGAAATTGCTTCACATGGATCTAATGGGTCCAATTCAGGTTGAAAGCTTAAATGGAAAAATATACATTTTTGTGGGTGTAGATGACTTATTTCATTTTACTTGGGTTGATTTTTTAAGAGAAAATTTTGACTATGAGTTTGAGTTGGATACTTTAACTATTTTTTGTTACAACAGTAGTGCAATAAATATTTCTAAAAATTCAGTTCAACACTCACACACAAAACATATTGATGTTAGGAACCATTTCATTAGAGAGCTTGTTGAGAATAAAACATTGATCTTGGAATGCATTAAGACTAAGAAGCAAGCATCTGATATTTTCACAAAATCCCTAGATTCAGTTCGGTTTGATTCACTCAGGAAATCTTTAGGGGTTTGTAGTATATAATTTTTGTTTTATTCTTGAGTGTTTTTCCTAGCTACTTATTAAATAATTGTATACATGTTTAAACAATTTTCAAACTTTTTCAAAAAATTTGTGAGTACTATGTTTTAGATTAATTATTTTTTATGTATGTCATGCTTAGTGTGTTGATTTCAAAATAAAAATTTCTTCATGTCATATTTTTTGGAAAAACGCTTACTAAGAGTGTAATGAGCATAACTAACAAAAATTCCTCAGTTTCAAGTTCCTTTGTGAGAATAAAGCTACCTACACCAGTGTGTGAAAGCCAGCTTTGAGTAAGTTGAGCCTGTGTAATTAGACCTATGTAGAGGATACGCTACCAATGTAAAGGGCTACCGCTGATGTAGTATGATAGCGTCTCTATTGGGTACTTCAGAAAAAGGTCAAAATTGCCAAACAGGGCAATGACCCTAATTTTTCACTTCACACACTAATACATGTTCTGAATGAAGAAAGAGTGAAAAATATAAGTCTCATCCTTTGTGTTAATGTTTTTCCTAAAAATATTCCGTGCTCTAGAAATATTTATTTTTATCCCAACACTCTCAAAGCATGTCATATAAATTAAATAATTTTTCTAACATTATAGTACCCAGTTAATTTTTGAAAGAAAGCTTGTTTATTGTAATTCATGTTTTGAAACTTTTGTTAGCAGGAAAAGGAAATTTTGGTCATTTTCTATAAATATATAAATAAACAAAAAAAATGGGAATATCAAAAGAAAGAAAAAAAAGGAAAGAAAAATGAAATGTAGTGGGGTGTGTGTGTCATCTTGATTTATTTGGCAATTTTTATTCCAATTGATATTGTGTTATATTTGTCAATATTCCCTCTAAAGTTAAGGTTTGTCTGAATATTAATTATTTTTGTGTGAGAAAAAAGGAAAGTTGAAATAAAATATTTCTTGCCTTTTTGATTTGTTCACAATTACGATAAAAGTTTCATTTTTATCTCCTAATCGAGAATCGGGTAACTACCCATTTTGTGCCTATAACCCCTCACATTCCCACATCACTCTCCAATTTCTTCACTTATCATTTTTTTTTCTGGTTATTTCTCCTTCGTTCTTCTCTGCTATTTTTTATTTCTTGTGCTTTCTAGTGTGCATGAATCAATGGCTCGAACCAAGACCGTCGGTACTCCTAAGTCCTCTGTCGGTGCTTCCAGTTCCACTGCTCCATCTGGTGTTAATCCTGAGCCATCAAAACTTCATGCTATCAAATCTAAACTTGCAGTGGTCATCAATCGACTTGGATCCATGAAGGCAACTCGACAAGCAATCATTGATCAACTGACAATACTATCCGAGAGTATTTAGTTTTTTTCTTGCTTTATTTTCTATCTTTTTCATTAAATGTCCAAAGAACAAGTTTTCTTTTGATTTTCGTTACTTTGGCTCCTTGATAGACAAAAAGGGGGAATGTTTGGTATTTTTTTGTGTACAACTCTGGATCCTATTTTCAGGAGGAGTTGTGAATGGTTGTCTCTTGTTAAACTTTTTTCCAAAAAGTTGATAATTCATGTTTTATTTGTTAGTATGCTTGTTTGCAGGGAGAGTTCTTAGGAACCTAATATTTTTTTTTTCTAACAAATTGTTTCCTGTAGGTTTTTGTGCCCAAATTGCTAAAATTATATTTTATCTAAAAAGTTACCAGAGGGGGAGGAAATTGTAAAATCCAATTGGCCGACTTTTAATGTATATACTTTTCCAATTATGAGCTAATTTAGAAAATTTATATATGGTATAATTGGTGGATTTTGCACTTTTTAGTAAGTATGGATTTTATATTAAATTAATTATTTATAGACAAATTTCCCTATTTATTTATGGTAACTATGTCTATAATAAGTATGTTTAATATATAATTGCTCATTGTGCAAATTTCTAGGTTTTAATTGATTTAAATTGATTGTCTTGAAATATCTTTGTGCCCAAGAAAGATCAATTCTGAAATGAACTTGGTTTGGAATTAAGTCCTGGTTCGTCTTTTTTCTGATGATACAAAATGATATTCTGTTACATCGAGACTTCTCTGCAGTAAAGGTAATTGAGAGTTATTTTTAGAAACTCTCTTATTTGATCTCGTTGAGATAAAAAACGAGATTATCTTGGCTTAGAGTTTCCTAAACTCTATAAACATCATACCTAAGTAGCAGCTAATCTCATATCTTCTCCATTCTAACGTTTCATATTTTGAAGAGTTCTTTTTTTTTATTTTTATGTAAAGAGTATTCTTTGTTCAACTATATCTTTGTTTGTTTTTCTTTGTGTTGTTTATTCTTAAACAGGTCATAAAGTTTGTGAACGTGACATACAATCTTCGAGAAAATATTTTCATAAGTCTCACTTCGGGAGGAAGCGAGCACTCAACAAGATCAGAAGGGATTTCTTGCTCTTGGTGTTTATCAAAATCAGATTACTAAAGTGGAATACTTCAAGGTTGCAACAAGGATTTAGAGGGAGTCTAAACTTGTATGAAAAGCTAAAGCTTGGAATCCAACAAGGGTTGTTCATATCAAACAAGGCAAATTGATAAGATTGAATGAATTTTGGAAATAAATAAATTGTTATAAGACAATGTTTATTTTATTCTAATTTTCAGTGGAAAATTTCATTTAAGTTTTCCTTATTACATCAACAGAAATTTGTAGTTACTTTTGCAAGTAATAAAATCCCATTTCTTTAAATGAATGTGAATTATGGGGTGGATGTATGGAAAACAGGCTATACCAATTGCAACCAAATGAACCATGTGTACTAAATAATGAGTTGTTTAAGATAGCTAAACCTAAGACCATTAAACGACAAAAGGTCAATAACATTATAAATAACGTACCTTTGCCATCTTCGCTTTGGTCGTATTTGCTATGATAGGAGTCAAAGACTAATAAAGGTTGGGCCTTTGAGGGAACACACCTAGGGTGACCTACTAGTTTGTGAATCTAGTCTCGAGGGAAAAATAACAAAGCGTCCATTCTCTGTGATGTGAGAAAGAGCCAAAGAACCACTAGGGCTAGTATATTTAGATGTCTGGGGACAAATGAATATTCAAGCGATGGGTGATAATGAGTATTTTTGTTACCGTCATTGACGATTTCTCTAGAGACTCATGTAAGTACCTAAAGCATAGAAATTATGAGAATTTGTTAGCAAGTTCAAAGAATTCATTGCTATGGTTTTATAACCAAATTAATTAAAACATTAACGATCTTGCGATCTGATAGGGGTGGAGGATATTTGAATAATTAGAACCAAGATCATTTAATTGAACTTGGAGAATTTTCTACAGCAACTGTCCCAGGGACTCTCCAACAGAATGATGTAGTCAAGCGGCATGAATCACACATTTATGGAAATGTGTAATCTATGATAAGTTATTCAACTCTGCTAACTTGTTACCCAGATCTTTTTTGCAAACACACTACTAGACCTCATGTGATATTTTTTAAATGTTGTGTTGTCTCAAAGTTGTCTCCAAGACACCACTAGAATTATGGAATGATCATGAACCCGATTTACGTCATTATGGAATTTGGGGGTGTCCTGCTCATGTTCTGAGAAAAAATGTAGGAAAACTAGAACAGGAAACTAAGGTTTGCTTGTTTATTCGCTATCCTAAAGATACTCAGGGTGATCTGTTTTATAGTCTAGTGTTTGGCTTTACAAACACTACTTTTCTAGATAAAGACTACATAATGAATTTCAAGCCTCGTAGCAAAAATAGTATTAGATGAAAAAACGATAAACTATTATTTTATCCTCACCAACGCAAGTCGGTGAAAACAAGGTAGATATTGAAACCACTTATCCAAGTTAGAAAGCTACAGTGTCTTGTCGTAGTGGGAGGGTTTCTCGGGACTCAGTACCTATGAGACGGATAGTGAAACTCACAAGCTAGTTGGGGACACAAGTAACAATGATATGTTGGCCTTTAAACAGACAATGGGTATGTCTGAAAGTGATGGCTCGAAGCCAAGTACTAGGAAATTGAGTCTAAGTACTCTATATTTGTCTAAGATCTTGTAGATGCGCCATTGGACTTTAGGCTCATGGGGTTCAAGTAGATCTATAAGAATAAGAGAGGAGTTGATGGAAAGGTCGAGACATCACTATGTTTGGTAGGAAGGAAAGAAAATGGGAAGGAAGGAAAAAATAGAAATGATAGAAAAGGTGAAGGAAAGAAAAGAAATACATTTTCTTTTCTTCTTGTTTGGTATAAGGAGAGGAAAGGAAACTATTTTATTTCCTTTGTTTGAACTTTGAGTTTAAATTGAGAGGAAAGAAATGTTTTTAGACATTTATACCCTTATATTAGTATTATATTTTTATTTTTATATTTATTTTAATTTTAATTTATTTTTAAAAAATATAATTTTATCATAATTAGCATAATTTTTTAAGGTCAAAAATATAATTTTAAAAAAATTATTTTAATAATAATATATATATTTTAAAAAAACTACGATTATAATTACAACTATAAGTTTTTTTTTTACTATTTTGTCAATGTTATTTTGGTCATAAAAATGCCCAAACCTTTTCTTCTTGGTTTTCTTCCCATTTTGGAGTGGAGAAAGGCCATAGAGAGAAAGGTGACTTAGAGAAAACTTTTTGTTCGGTAGCCATGTTAAAATTCATTTAGTATACTCTTATCCATAGCCACAACTCTTGATTAAGAGATAAGGCAAATGGACATCAAAGAAGCATTTTTAATGGCTATCTTGATGACACCATTAATGTGGATAAATCATAATGATTTAAAGTAGTTGGACAGAAAAGTCGACAAGCTAACACTATAGGAAAATAGGCCCTTTACCTACCAACTATAATTGTAGGTAAGGATCCCTTAAATGTAGATAAACATCTTTGCCTACCAATAAACAAATAATTTATATTTGTAGGCAAAATATTGTGGAGAAAGGTCTGTACCTACACTTATGCATATCTGTAGGTAGGTAAAAGATATGGTGGACTCCACTTATTTGAGGAGAAGATAATGACTAAGCAAGTAATGTGGATGATGACATGTCATCCTATGTGGCAGCTAACATGGATTTCCACATAGGATGGCATGTGGCATATGAAGAATGAGCCTGATGTCACCATTCTACTAGGCCACGTGGCGCACTCTGGTAAGGCAACATGGCACGCTCTAGTGAAGGCACGTGGTGTGACAGTCAAAATCCCGTGATCTGTAAGGGGAAAGACTAGGTAAGCTGTGCAATTCCACACCGCCTGGGGAAGGTCAAGTGTGATGATTCTAAGACTGTGTAGGTATGGGACTACACAGTTGAAGATGGCTTAAATGGATTGATGGGTACTACCTATATCAACAAGATGCATCTTCTTTTCGGTAGCCCATCACTTGAGAACTCCAAAGTTAAGCGTGCTTGACCTGGGGTAATCTAGGGATGGGTGACCTCCTGGGAAGTTTTCCTAGGAAGCATGTGAGTGAGGACAAAGCACGCTGAAAAGACTCGTGTTAGTTTGTAGGACCAGTCGTCATTCCAGAAAGCAGCCATAGTGACGTGGGGCATTACACGTCTTCCACCATTTTTAATGTCTTCTAATTGTAGTCATTAATAAAAACTTTCAATGTCTTACACCATTAGACATTTAAAACCCCTGATAAGTTTTAATGTCTTACACCAATGGTGGTGTAAGACATTGTAGGGAGTCATTGTATATAAAATTTGTTGTAGTGCCACGTGACACATTCTGATACGACTACGTGTCACGCTATAGTAGGGCAATGTGACACACTTTGGTAAGGCCATTTGGTACGCTATTAAGGAGTCGTGTGACACAAATTTATGAGGCCACATGGCATCATCGAATGGTACCTCGTTCACACGTTATGTGTTGGTAAAGACCTTCGAAAGTGTAGGTAAAGGCCTTCAAAATTGTACGTAAAAAGTTTTTTTATTTTATTTTTTATAAATAATTAAATTAAACACTAATAATAAAAAAAATTATCATTTATTCAGTCATTAGGAAATATTCTAAAATAGATAATAACAATAGTCATGCTAAAACATTTGATAAAGTTAAAAGCAATGAAATACAACATAACAAAAACTAACTATCATCTTGTTTCTCTTGAATTTCAGGCATTGGTGAATCTTTATTATGTGCACCTGAAGCTTCATCTGATGGAGGCATGCGATTGTTATGTTGAAGAATGTCTACAACAAAGCTAAGTCATTCATTAGTAGAATTAAGACGATTATTTGCTTCGTTAAGACGTTGAACTAACTCCTCATAGGTTGGACGATTAGACTGAGTAGTTTTGCACTCTGAAGTTCCACTTGCACCACTAAAAGACCGCCCCCACCCTTGCAAGTGTACAGAACGACGTCCAAGGATACGTTCCATAATCTCTTTATCAGACAATTCTTTTGGAGAGTGTTGATCCCTTAAAGCTTTCATTTCATCCTGATTACATATTTTTATTAATTAGTATTCAAAAATAATAAAAATTATTGAAATTGTAGTTTCCAAGGACTCTGTAGACTGTAGTGACTTTTTTATCTGATTCAGTTTCTTTAATAGAGAATGAGTTCCCCTGTGTTTTATCTTTTTTTTTTTGTTTGCTGGAAGAGTTCCTCTGTATTTGCCTGGGCTCATTTCAGCATCAAATGGATATTGATTCAGTGTCAGCAAGTTCTTATTATATATATATATATATAAAGTACAGATCCACCTGCTTTCACTTTAGTTCCAGATGTCCCATTACAATCATAACAACACACTCTCATCTCAATCAGGTAACCTTAACTCCTTTTTGTTGCTTCATTTTCACCTTTTACAGGATATATATATATATATATAACTTCAACACATTTGTCCATTTGTATTGTATCTACTATATCTCTTTTGTAGCAATCAACTACTTATATTAAAATTAAATAACGTGGGTGTTAGCTAGTGGTTGTTATATTTAGTTATATATATATTAAATAATGTGATATCCGTATATGCTATAAAGAAATTAATAATGTGGGTTAGCTAGTTTTTATTGTTTTTATGATTTTTTATATTTAATTATATGTGTATTAAATAATGGGGATGTCCTTGTCTATTATAAAGGAATCAATAATGTAAGCGTCTCCTCTCTTTTTTTCTCCAATCGTTCAAGAAATGGGTGCATGCTGATGAATGATGATCTCAGTCCAATTATTCCCAAGTATACAACTTCCATTTCCTCTGTCTTGCAAGTAGTTTGATCTATTGTAGATCGCAACTATCCAATATTTTTACATACAATTTAATATAATATATATATATATATCTTTTAATTACTCATTTCGAGACCCTTGTTTCACCTTTCAAAAGAAAGTTCAAGATAAAAAAGGGGAAGACAAAATCTTATTTATGAATTTATTTATATTTACATTAGTAAAAGACAATATAAAGGAAGAAATTATTATGCATGAAGACAAACTATATAGATATTGTGCCTAGATCATAATCCAAAGTCATTCTTATATCATTTTGTTTATAACAAATGCTACATTATTATTCTATGTGTTGTATAGAGTGGAGACTCAATTAGCTGTTTGTATAAGTGGAGACAACATTTGTTGGAATATATATGTAGTATTTATTTGTCATGTTGTGTCTCAAGTTATGTTTCTCTGTCTTTTTCTTGGTTGATGGTGTTTCGTGCTATTATTGGAGAACTTGTTTAAATGTTTCTAATCTTTCATTTGTGTTTTTTTATTGGTGTTTGGTTTGTTGCATGTATTTTTTTTATGCTTTAGTATTGCATAACTTTTTATGTGGCTGTGTTTTTATTAAACTGCTCTGCTAAAGTCATATAGCATTTTTTACTGCTGCCTGGTGGTTATACTAGAGTGACCTTTGGTATTTGTTTTTCAATTGATGTTGGTTGTTAGCCATTGTTGGACTCTGTAGCTTGGTGGTTATTGTGGAGCTTAAAAAGGAAGGCTTCTTGAAATATTAATCCTCTTATAGAAATATTTATGTATGTTTAAATGAGATTTAAATCAATCAATATGTTTTTTGTGTGAATGTGTAAATGTGTAAATGACAACTATTTTTCTCAGTTAGTTATTCCTTCAACATTGTCATAGTGGTGTTTCAGTTGAACCGACCACCATGTAGAGATCTAGAATCAAAGATGTATCACAACTTGCTAGGTACTTGTGAGAGCATATTAGTTTGAATGCTCATTAACTTTATGTACTTGACAATTAAAGTTCTAATAAATGAAAATTTCAGCAGCATATTTTGATGTATTTGTACATTTGAATCACTTGTATGGTATAGCAATTTGCAAGATTTAATTGTTATTCACATATTTGTAAATAGTTAAAAAATTTGGTGAAAAAATGTATATGTTGACTTAAAAGATTACTTCCACTAACTAGTGAATTATTGGAAATTTTTATGTAGTTTGTTAGAATATACTTTGGACAACAGTAGCGTAAAAGCCTATTCAATATAAGGTACTGTTATATTATTTAATATACATATAACCACCAAGCTACATTACACGTTTCAACTGAATACTATTCAAGGTGCCTATGGTTGTTATTTCAGTTTTG
Organism: Humulus lupulus; assembly: GCF_963169125.1. Taxonomy (NCBI): domain Eukaryota; kingdom Viridiplantae; phylum Streptophyta; class Magnoliopsida; order Rosales; family Cannabaceae; genus Humulus; species Humulus lupulus. The sequence goes on from NC_084796.1 coordinate 24,092,612, forward strand.
TTCTGTTTTACTCTGAGTTTAGTTTCTCTTGATTTCTTGTACTAGAGTTGTGAGCTTTCATTGTAGTGTGGATAGTTAACCACTCTTTCTGTGTGTATAAATAGCTCATCCCTCCATTGGAATCAATACGAATTCAAAGCATTCATGCTCAACTTCTTCTCTTGTTCTCAAATTCTTGTTTTCTCTGTTTTCTTCCTGGTTTAGCCTTATTAAGTTTTCCTAACACAATAAACCAGCTGCAAATCAACTGGGGTTTCATAATGATCAGTATGAAGAGAATCGAGAGATTAATGAAGATTCTAGTCCTACCCTTTCTCCCTCTCAGTGTCAACAACTCAACTTTTCTCTCAAATTAGTTGCAAATTTCGAATCTCACATTCCCTAGATGAAGTGCCAATGCAGATTTAGACAGTAAACTATTTCATATAGGTTAAGATACGTATGAGAACTTTGAATACATACAAATATATGTATATAATATGTGTAAGAAAATGGGGTTTAATAGCCTTGCAAACTGAAGAATGGCCAAAGATTCCTAAACCAAAACTCCTTACGTGTCTCTCCCTCTCTTCCATCTCTCTCACTATAAAAACCAACACCTCTTCATAACCACTTCACTCAAACCACAAGTAGTAACATCTTCAGCAAACTATTTGTAACGCCCCAACTCCAGGGACCGCTACAGTGCACATTGCAAACAGTGCTAAACTCGCTAATCGAGTCATTTGGCCATAAACGTGTAACTAAGTATGATTAGCGGTTTAGGGATTAAAATTTTTGGTTAAGATATAAAGTTTCATTAGAACGTCTACTATATACATTGGGATCCCAAAAAAAATATAATTTCAGAGTCTATTACAAGAGAATATTTACAACAGGCTGTTCTAAGCGGCAAAACAGGGTTTAACCCTAGTTCCTCTTTCAAACCTCGCCCAAGTATTGGTCGAGCAGCTGCATATGTACACGTCATCACCTAAGCTCTCCAACTCAAGGATGGTCCAGCTTCCTTTTGCCTTTACCTGCACCACAAAGCACCCGTGAGCCGAAGCCCAGCAAGAAAACTCATATGCTCATGAACAGTCATATCATGATATCAAATCGTATCTGGCATGCCTAGCAAACACAGCTTTATTCAAGCATGCAAATGAATTCAAACAATGCTAGGGTATCCAGGATAAGAAATCCTTCCCTTCTGATTGGAGGACTATCAAGTCAATCCTAATCAGATGAGTGTCTCAACACTTGAGGTTCTGGTAAACTATGCTGAGTGACTAACAAGCACGTTACTGTGGGGTCGGTGCCCGTAGCCATGCATATGATGATCAAAATGATCATACAGAGCTCACAGCTCTAATCAGATGAGTGAATATCACTTGAGGTTCTGGTAAACCATACTGAGTGACTGCCAAGCAAGTCACTAGGGCCTCAGTGCCCATAGCCGTGTAACAACACTGTTACATGGGCTTTCCTGCAATGGCTCTTATCAGATGAGTGACTGACAAGCACGTCACTGTGGGGCCGGTGCCCATAGCCATGTGACATAACAGTCACGGGGCTCGCTGGCCCTGGCTCTAAATGGCTAGCCCTTGGCTAGACAAGTGCTTTTAATATTCATCGAACTTGAGGTCGGTCCGGCATTAATGCTCTTTGAGTCATCCAATGCAGAAAGTCGATTAGATCTAATCTTTGTTGGCTTGCATGGAACACGCTAAGGCCGTCCTGACTAGTGAGTCAGCATAATGTGACCAGTGCCCAGTACCACTGCCGAACCTGACTAGTGAGTCACAGCTTCACAGTTGATACTGATACCTTTGCCAATTCTGACTAGTTAGTCAGAGCCATGCATAAGTAAGCAGTGCTATCAATATGTCATTTATCCAAGAGTAGAACATTCAACATGCTTACCTAACAGTTGTGAGCATAATATTGATCAAGCACAAACACAGAGACTTAAGCTCTGACCAATCCCATATTCATCGTTCATGGCATGCCCTAATCACATGTTTCTCGTGCATCACATGTATCACACTTAACCATCCAGCATGCCTCAATAATAATCATATGCAAATGGGCAAAATTGCCAAGCATTCATTATGCTATCAATGTTTTCATTTAAACATCCAACATGCATCAAACATAACCATGCATGTCACATATGGGGTGCAGTTTTGTTACCTTTGGTCCAAGCATAGGTTACCAACACATGAGCCACAAGCACGATCCTGATTCCAAGCCTCTAGTGATAACCTAGTCACAACCACAAATGATGACCCAATGAGTTCAAGTTCTAAAACCAATCCTTGAACTAAAACTTAGCCTCCAAGACGTCAATCCTCACTAATCCGGGTAGTAGGAATGATCCCGAGGCCTAAAACCATGTTCCCGGGGTCAAAACACCCAAACGGGCTCAAAAGCCTGCCTGAGCCGCGTCCCTGGAACCTTGAGCCGCGACCCCCAGCACAACCTCAAGCAAGCGCCGTGGCGCCCAACACCAAGGGCCGCGGCACCCAGCAAGAACAAAACAGGGCACCTACTTCATCGAGCAAGGGTCGCGACCCAACTTCGGGGCAGCCATTTTCCTTTGCTTTTAACCTTTTAAAACCTCCCAAAAACATGTCTAAACATTCCCAAATCATCAAATCAAAGTTCTCAAACTTCCCAATGGTCCAAAACCACCAAAACATGAGGCTCAAACGAACTAAAAACTCAACGATTCACAAAATCCAATTCAAGCTTAAAAACTTTTAAAAACTTAAAACTTAAACTTGAATTACCTCTGATTGAATTGTTTCCAACTAAATCCTCCAGCTAATAAGCTTCTAATTCTCCTTAGGATTGCTATGCCTCGATCCTCGCTTGATTCCGAGTCCTAGAACTCAAGATACCTTCGAAAACGCGATCGGGAAACGAAAAGGGAACTTTTAGGGAGAGAGAGAACGTACAGAACGTTCTTTTTATTTTCTTAAAAGGTTACTTCAAGCTTAAGTAGCTTCCAATAAAACCTAGTGCTCGGGGTCCCAAAAACGCCCCCGGGGACATTATAGTCAAAACTTCCAGAATTTCCCCTGGTCTTACTAACTCCCAATTTATCACCAAATATTAATTCTCATTACCCAATAACCCGGTAATGCTCTAAATACCCCTTGACTTACTCCAAGTCAAGCTTAAATCCCGTTGTGACTTTCCCACTAGCTTACCTCCTAGGATCGTCTTGTGATGGGTAACCCTGGCATAACCAAATAATAACAAAGCACCACGCCAATTTCACATATATGCCAAAAATGCCTGAAATGGCCAAAATATGAAAATCACCCAATTAATCACAAATGGGTTCACATGCATATTTAATACACCTAAACATGCATATTATCATTAAATAGCATAATAAAGCAATTATGGCCCTCCCGGCCTCCTAATCAAGGTCCTAAACCTTATTAGGAAATTTGGGGCATTACATTATTACTCACAATATTCTAAGTGATATTAAATGCCCAATGTTCATCAATACAATCATGCCAAGAACTTACTTGTATTCTCTTCAAGCATATTTAGTTGTATAAATATTTATCAAAAAGAAAAAGAAAAAAAATACATACAAACTTATACACATGCAGCCATAGAAGATACACACTTGAAAGATGCTTTTTTAAATGCATAATTGAATTTGGAGTAACTATCTTTATATGTGAATGGAATGTAAGTTTAAATTGGGTCTATTTTACTATTTGTTGTTTACATATGCTAAACCTTTATCTTCTTTTGACTAATTTTTAGGCCATGCAAACATTTTTCAGGACCTGCCTTCAAGAAATGATGGCTTTGGTAAGTAATTTTTTTGTGAATTATACAATAAAGTTGTGACTACTGTAAATTCACACTAATATATATTTCTAATTATACAATATTTCATCTCTGTGTTGCTTGTTGATCTTCTGAAAATAATACATTAAAAGAAAAACTTGTATTTTACCAAACACTTTTTCTCATAATTTTAAATATTTTAGTATTGGTATACTCATGAGGAAATAACAATTGATTTTGTTTGTTTGTATATGTCACGAGCACAACTAGCTAGAGCCTCATTATATTGAACCAATTATTGAGGTTGATGCCTAGTTTAATTAATTACATTTTTATCAAAATAGAAAAGAAGCTAGAGCCTCATAATGATTATATGTCGACTTACTATTGTTTCGTTCATTTTTTCTAATTTTTTTTCCATATATATATGTACGTATTTATATTGATCGTCTCGTGATACTAGAAATTTTCTTATATTTGATTATGAATTCTTATAGCACGTGATAATAGATTTATATCAACTTTCAATTGGAAAAACAAATTGTATATAAACTTTTAATATTACTATACATACCTTAGTTCTATTTTATGTTTCTCTCTTTCCATTATTATTTAATTATTTAATTTGGATTTGACTCACTTTCATTATATATTATAACATTGTAAAGGTGTGTATGTGCTGAGACAGACTTCAAAGAAACTTTTTTGCAACAGTTTGCAAGAGGTATGCCTCTAAATTTTATTTTAATACTATGCAAATGTTGGAGTTTGAATATCTTAAATATTCATCCATAGTGAAGTAGGTTCTGGCATTGTTACTGTGTGCTACAGTGATAATGGAAGGTTGATAACTTGTGTATTTTAGTGAAGTAGGATCTGAGAAATTTGTGTGCTGCGGAGATAAGGAAGAAAACTTGTGTGTTGTTTGAGATGATATTGACAGATGGTTGGTTGCTAATATAGGGAAAATGTTGTTCGATATTATGTAGACTTTTCTATGATTATCCTATAATTAAATTGTGTTTGTTTGATTGGTTTGATTATAACATATACTTGTATGAATGTACTTATTGCGTGTTGGCATACACATATAGCATAGGCTTTTGTACTTCTTATTTTATGTATGTTAGTTTTCTTCTTATCCCTTCTCAAAGAAGAAAGGGTTCAAAAAGGAAGATATATAGGCTCTTATTACCAACTTTGGACATCATGTTTGATACAAGTTGGTTACAATTTAACAGGTAATAAGAATTAAGGACTTAGTTAATATTAAGTTATTAAATTCATAGATAGATAGGTTATACCTTTCTCTAATAATTTTGAGTATATATTTTTCATTTAATTGTGGAGCCTCAGATGAGTATAAGCAAGGTGCTAAGAGTTTTGTAGAGACAATAGAGAAAGAGGCTAATTATCCAAAAAAAGTTATTGTGTCCCTGCGAAGCGTGTCGAAACTTGAGTCACCAAGATGTCAGCATTCTTTATGAGCATTTGATCATAAATGGGATTGATCCAACTTACAAAATATGGTTTCATCATGGGGAAGAAGTATCTAGAAGTGATGATATTGACGAAATGAATTATTTTGATGCTTATAATGTGTTTAGTGCTACAAATCTTGATGACTGTGATTTTGACGAACATGTAGAAGGCCCTGATGATAATTTCACCAAAAAATTAGAAGATGCAAAAATTCCATTATATCCACAGTGCACAAAATACACAAAGTTATCTGCAATTGTTTCTTTGTATAAGCTTAAGACTTCTAATGGATTTTCGGACAATTATTTTGATGAAATGCTACCTTTTGATAATATGCTCCTCAAGTCTATATACTCAATGAGAAAATTTCTTCGAGCATTTGAGTTAGGATATGAAAGGATTCATCCATGTGTAAATGATTGTTGTCTATTTAGAAAAGATAAAGAGACGTTGGAAAATTGTCCAACATTTGGAACTTCTCGTTGGATGTCAAACAGGCTTACTGATAAGGTTCGGAAAGGTGTCCCTGCAAAAGTTTTGAGGTATTTTTCTATAATCCCAAGGTTCAAATGAATGTTTAGATCAAATTCAATGGCTAAGGATTTAAGGTGGCATCACAATAATAAGAGTAACGATGGGAAAATGTGTCACCCTGTAGATTATATTGCTTGGGAGTTAGTGCATGAGAAATGGCATTCTTTTTTAAAAGAAGAACGAAATCTTAATCTTGGACTTTCTACAAATGGATTCAATCTTTGTAGTAATTTGAGTATTAAATATAGTGTTTGGCCTGTGATGATGGTTATGTATAACTTACCCCCATGGTTATGCATGAAACAAGAAAATGATTTATTGTCATTGTTAATTCTAGGACCGAAGCAACCTGGAAATGACATTGATGTATATTTAGAACCACTCATAGAGGAGTTGAATGCATTATGGAATGAGGGAGTTGAAGTTCATGATGCTTTTGATAACACAACTTTCATGCTGAGAGCAATTTTGATGTGGAACATCCAAGATTTTCCAGCTAATGGGAACCTTGCTGGATGTAAAACTAAGGGGTATTGTAGCTGTCATTTATGTGGTAAAGAAACACTTTCAGAGTAGTTAAAACATAGCTCAAAGTTTTCATTTTGAGGCCATCGAAAATTTCTTCAAACAGACCATCAATTTCGAACTAAAAGAAGTTGGTTTGATGGAAAAGAAGAGCGTGGAAGTGCACCAAGGATAATGAATGGGAGTAAAAAAAATTAGCATCTAAAAGATTTTGTGAATGTATGGGGTAAATCTAAGTTAAAGAAAAGAAAGAGAGGTCGTGATGATGATAAAAAAGAGATGTGGAAAAAACGATCAACCTTTTTTGAGTTACCTTATTAGAAGGTTAGTATGTATATTGAGAAGTCTACACAAAATAGTGGTGTTTCCATTGATGCAACAACCATGTGTAGATCTAATGCTAAAGATATATCGCAAGTTGCTGGTGTAGTTTCCTACTATGGGGTCCTAAAAGAGATAATCTTGTTAGATTATAACACAGTTCAAATTCCAATTTTCAAATGTCATTGGGCTAATGTTCCTAATGGTGTTAGGGTAGAAGATTGTCTTACATTAGTCAACCTGCACCAAAGTCAATCACAATTTGTTAAAGGCCCTTTCATTTTAGCTTCACAAGCGAAACAAGTTTTCTACTCTAGAGAACATGATTCTTCCAATTGGTATATGGTGTTGAGGGCACCCTCTAGAGGATTTTATGACTTGGAATACTTTGATAAGCATGAGTATATGCTTATCATTTCATAAGAGAATTTTGAAACTGAGTTGGATGATGTACTTGAAGAAGATCAATATGTGAGAGTGGATTGTGAGGGCACGTTAGTTTGAATATCATGTTGTTGTTGTTTCCTTAACAATTGAACTAATCTTGTAGTACTCGTACTTGTTATTTGGAATATCATGATGTACATGTTTGCTAACACTGATATTAGAATGATGTACAAGTTTGTTGACACTGATATTAGAATGATGTACTTCTTAAATTCAGGGTATCTAATGATTGTGTAGTTTGACTTTTCTCTTCCATTTTAGTGTACTACCCCATTAATTAATTATCATTCTTACACATATATTTATGTTTTTTAGACTTGATTTCATACATTAATGTTGAGTTAACTAGTTTCATGCATTAAATCAGGTAGTACCACAATATATGCCTCAAAAAATGACATCACAAGGAAATATGATAGTAAGAGAAGACTCTTCTGAAGATATAGAAACAACCATAACTCATATAAGCTCCACTAAGAGAAAGAGGTCTCTTAGGAAAAAACATTTGAGACAGAGTAATTAACACCTCTCATTAACTTTTATCATACATTGGCGAAAACACCCACTTAAACTTCATCTACTCCAATGTTAGATTCACCAGCAGCCAATACTAGGGGATCTCACAAAAGGGTGCTTGGGAAAACACATCAAACTCCTATAGAAGATAATCGTGGGTCATTAATGGCAACAAGAAAGTCACCTCGCCTACAATCATTAGGGGCAGAAGATCTTGGAAGCTCATCAAAATCAATTGCTGATAACTGTGCAGTAGATCAAGAAGTTATTAACCACATAGAAGAATGTACAAAAAAAAAAAACAAGAGGCCCAACTAAAATGAAGTCTATTGCAGCTGATAGTGATGGTCATTTGGAAGTGAAGTTTAATTCCAAAGGACAACCAATTGGTACAACATCGGTAAAATTGTCTTCTTTTTTAGGAGCACATGTGAGAGAAATTGTGCCAATAACAATAACTGATTAGACGAAGATCGCTCCTAGAATGAAAGAGAATTTATGGAAATCTATTCAGGTATAAAGTCCCATCAATATTTATTGTACTATTTTTTATGATCATAAAGTTTGCTACAGTTTATTGACACTAATATATTTGCATGTTTAATTTTTTACTAGGCAAAATATAAGGTTGACAAAGAATGACAAAAGTACTATGTCTTTAGAACAATGGCAAATCTTTGGAGAGCTTCAAAATCAAGATTGGTTTCTAAAATTAGGAAGGCACCCAATGAAGAAGCAAGAATGAACATGAAACCTGATAACATCAAGTCAGAAATTGAGTGGAAAAGTTATGTTAGAGAAAAAACTAGTGCTGAGTTTAAGGTACCTTCATTTCAATTTTTGTTCTAAACTTATTACAAATTCAAGTTCATTTATGATTAATACTATTATCATTAATCATAGATTCTAATAGGCCAAAAGTGAGAAATTCAGAAAGATACGGACAAAGCAATTGCCCCACACTTGTAGCCATAAAGGATATGCACACTTGATTGAAGAATTGGTAAAATTAGATCTATTTGTATGTGATTTATAAGAAATTGATTTTATCTCAAATTTTTATTCATATTTTTTATATCCTATGCTAGGTTAATAATAGCCGAAGCAAAGAAGCACCTTCTAGAGTTGATGTTTGGACTAAGGCACATAAGAAGAGAAATGGTGAACCTGTAAATTCAAAAGTGGCTGAAGCTTTTGTATGAACTAACCTTATTTAATTATGATTTTATTAGTTTTTATTACATACTTTTCATCTAAATATAACCATTTTTTATTTTACATATATATTTTCAGGATTTAGTGGAAGAATATAAAAAAGATCTAACTATTTCTTCAACTACAAGTGTTAATGATGACATTCTAACAAAGGTGTTTGGCCCTGAAAAGAATACATATTTGAGGACTTTTGGAAGAGGATTTACTCGGTCAAAGTTAGCAATTGTTTCTGAACGAGATGATCATATGATTCAAATAAAAGATCAATGTAATGAGTTGAAGGATAGAGTCTCACACATGGAGCAACTAATTCAATCTTTACTAAAAAAATCAGGTAGGTTATTTTTTTTTCATGAATTTGGTTATAATGAGTGTTTCTTATGTTTAAATAGTCTTCCATTCAACTAATGGCTGATGTATAATATCAATATAGAATGAACCTGTTCAAAGTGGGGAGCAATCAAATGCCCATGTTCCATCATCTCCTGTAGTAACTTCCTAATCATTAAGTCTTAAACTTTCTCCACTTCTTATAAATGAATTCTAACTATTGCCACTATTCTTAAAGAGTGTAAGGGATAACATATATGGCCAAAAATGCAAAATATTGTATTGGACTAGATCTGGAGATATTATTTTAGATGGATACTTCATTTCAAATGACCCAAAAGATGAGGTCTATCATGTTCATGTTGGTCCAAATGCCATGAAAGTGGGAATAGATTTTGCAAGGAAACCTAGTGCATTTCTTTGGAAGCCTACATCTAACATTTGCCATATGGAAGATGCTATTGGTAGTATAATTTCATGGCCAACTGAAAAAGTGAGAATGAACTGACCAAGTAAGTATATTTTGCAAACTCTACATTACTACTCTACTATTTGTTTTTTTTATATATATGTCAAGTAATTTAATTATGTATATTTTGGGTTCTAATGCAGTTGGTTGTGATGTCATACATCTTCGTATAGTTAGGCTCTTGAGGTGTGTTTTATTTTCCTTGTACTCTTTATAATGGAAAATATCTTGTTGACTTGCTTTAGTAGTATAAACCATGCATGAATATAATATTTATGTCTTTTAACATTAATAGTGCTTTAATATTGTTGTTGTTGTTTCATTTCTGACCAAGACACAGATAGACGGAATCAAATGGAAGGTCCTGGTACACTTTTTGGGCTCGGCAATAGGCTTTCAAATCTAGTAGAAATAACAAAGCATCAAAATATCTTTAGATTTTGTTGTTCACTTTTAAAGTGAAACATGGAACTTTTTTCAAATTTTAGCTAAACCTTTTAGCTAGAAGTTTATTATGATGACTTTGATTCTCTAAACTTAATTTTTTGAAAGATGGTTCACTTAAGTGAAACATGTATTTGGACCGAGTTACCTAATATGATGATATTGACATTTTTTAAGATCTAATGTTTTTTTTATCATTATATTGTTATCGAGGTACAAAAAATAAATTTGATTAAAATATAATATAAATAAAAAAATAACAAATATAACCAAAAGTTATCATTAATATAATAATAACAAGCACAAAATGTTGTAAAAGAATATATAATAACATTTTTTTATACCACTTAAATAATGACATGAAATAAGCATAATGTTTAACTATTGAATAAATATAACAAGCACAAAATGTTATAAAAGAATCTATAACGACATTTTTTATAACACTTAAATAATATCATGAAATAAGCATAATGTTCGACTCTTGACAAAATATTTATAAGCTTGATAAATAGATAGTGTATGTATTTTGTAACAAAGAAAAACTGTTATGGATCAATTAATTATAACACTATTGATAACACTTGAAAATTATTATAAAAAACTCCAAACTTTTAATAATACGGGCTATGTTAGCATTGGGTAAAGTGTTATAAACTGTTTTTGATAGCACTTTTTCAAAGTTATCCATAATATTTTTCGTGTGGTGTAAATAACTACTTACATACAATGCCTGAAGATCTGGTCTAGTCCATCCTTTCTCCATATCACAATGCTTCAGACGCCATGTCTCAATTTGACTTATAGAGGAAGTTAACTCCATTCCACGTCCAATGTGATGTCGTGGTATAGAGAAAGATCCATTTCTTGACTCCCACCTCCTCTTAGATCGATTGTTAATGTTCTTTAATGCTCTTTCCTAGAAAAGATAAATAATTCATTGAGATTTAATAATAATTATCACCTGCTTCTCATCTCATTTATTCTACAAAAGAAAACATATTAAAGAACTATGGTGATTTCAACCATATATTATAATAATATATGTGGTTGCATAATTGATGCAGAAAATGCTCAAATATCATACTTAAATCTCACAAAAAAAATAATAATAAAATAAAATTCAAATTCATAATACTAAATACAAACCAGAGTACAACACACTTCAATCTCTCAAACTTAAAATCAAAATACCAACTAACAAATTATAACTAAGACTCCGATCATATTTATGTACAAATTAAAAGTAAGATTCAAAAGCACTAAAATCCATCAAAAAATACAAACTAAAAAAGTAAAATTTAGATTTATAATACAAATTATAAACCATATTCAAACACACTTTATTCCATCAAACTTAAACTCAAAATACCAACTAACAAACCAAAAGCTTATTGGCCAAACATACAGCTATACTCATATTAGAATAATTGCCTCAAATAAGATATTTTATTACTAATACTTCAAATTTGGGGATTTCCATTAGGAAAAATCATTGAAATACCTCAACAAGCAATATGCCTAGCTGCTTGATTCACCACCAGCCACCGCAATCCCTCAGCAGCCACTTCATTCTGTCAACAACCACTCAAATCCGCCAACAAACGCTCCAATCAAAGAATGCCTAATACAGACGCAACATAACAAATTCAAACATATTGTTCCCACAAATTCATCAAAAATATTAAGAGAATTTTTATAATTGAACACATTATTTAATATTATCTCTTCATTCTCCAAAAAAAAAAAAAGCAATTTCAGAATTTTTATAACATAATCTACTAAACACTGCAGAGAGGTTGGCGAGAAAGCAAAACTGATATTAGAGCAATAACAAAAAGCATTTTAGCCTTATTAGATTCATATTTATATATTTGTAGGCAATGAAATAAACAAAAATATGAAATTGGCATGGATTAAATGTCTATTGGTGTCTTTGCTACATATATGACTAAAACGAGAAGAACGTGATGATGTGAACATGATGAAAAAGTCAAATTTTTAAGAATCATGTAAATAATCAAATATTGTTTACTTCCAAATTATATTTTGTATGATTTTTACTAAGCACAAGAAAATAATTATAGTTTATAAATATGATACACATATATACAGTCAATGATTAAACTTTTGTCATGGTGTGCCATGATCATTGTGAGCTACAAACATAGAAACACAAACACGTGCCTTCAACAGAATAAAGGCATCAAACACAAGCGCATCTAACTCAAAAATAAGCACTTGCATCATATATACATATATTTAATAATGTACTTTAAACAATACAATAGCAGAGAGCCCAATTATGGTTTGACTCTTATATGTATGTATATCGCACTAGGCTAAACAACACAATAATGATTGAAAATTAATCTGACGGAAAATAATTCAAGGCGTGAGGCCTATCAAGGCAGAAGCACCTTAAATGATGAAGCCAAACAGGACATTGATCTTAAGTTTCAGAACCCGGTTGAGATTAACGTGCTGATGAAGATGAGGAAAGTATTGATGCAGAGAAGGTGAGAGTTGAGGCGAATAATGGTGTGAATAAAATATTAGGTTAATTGTTAGGGTAGAAATTGTCTTTAATTTTAATTTTTAAGTAATAGATTTAGGTTTTCAGTATAAAGTTTTTGTTTTAAAAAAATTAATTTTTGTTTGATATGATAATAACACATCATCATATAAATTGTAAAAATGTCAATAGAAAATTATAATAATATTGCCATGTGAGACAATGACATGACATATATAGTCCACATATGATATATTATGATCATGTAGACAAACACATCACTATTATTTAATTAAAAAATTAATGTAAAGAATATACAATTGTGTGGGAAAATTTGGCTCCAAATTTTAATTGTATTCCCTCCAATTTTTTTTTGTAGACAAAACTATTTACCTACAAATTTATTGGTAGCTAGCATAAATAATTCAATCTGAAAATAATTGTCAACATCATCACCTATAAATATTACTAATCCCAAAATATTGGTAGGTAAAGCATTCATTTACCTACCAATAAATATCGGTAGGTACAAAATATGTAGGAAAAACCCAGATTTCTTGTAGTGTGAGTAGGTCAATCTATGGACTTAAACAAGCTTCACGTTCCTGGAATTTAAGGTTTAATGGAAACATTAAGACTTGTGGTTTTGAACAAAATGTAGTTGGGCTTTGTGTTTAACCAACTTGGGGGAAAAGGCATTATGGTGTCCCTAATCCTTTATGTAGATGATATCTTACTCATTGGAAACAATGTCAAGAAATTATCAAACATAAAGAATTGGCTGGAAACGAAATTCCAGATTTTCATTGTAGCAAGTCGTGCTATTGGTATCCAGATCATCAGGAATAGAAAGAACTTAATTCTGGCTCTAACTCAAATAGCCTACTTAGGTGAGGAGCTTGGACTTTACTCTGTAACAAATTTCGAGAAAGGATATTTAGCATCTTAACATGGAATTTATTTTTCTAAGCAGCAATCTCCACATACTCCTCAAGAGAAAGAAAAGATGAAACAAAATCCTTATGTATTTGCAATTAGAAGTCTAACGCATGTTATGTTGTGTGTTGTGACTAGAAATCTGCTATGCAGTGGGAGTGGTGAGAAAGTGCCAATGAAACCTTGGAAATGAACAATAGATAGCAATCGGTATCTTAGACAAACTAGAGACTATATGTTAGTCTATTCGGGTGGATCTTTGAACTTGTTAGGCTACACAGATTCAAATTTTAGACTGATGTTGATGACAAGAAGTCTACTTTTGAAAAATGTGTTTACTCTTGGGGGTGGAGCTATGATTTGGAGAAGCGATAGGTTGTCTACCATCTCAGTAGCGGTTATTTGGAGAAGCGTTAGGCTATCTGCCATTTCAAATTCCACCTTGGAGGGTGAGTACATAGCTGTGTCTTTGGTAGCTAAGGAAATAGTCAGGCTGAGAAAGTTCTAAACGGATCTCGGTGTTATTCCACAAATGGATAAACCACTCATTTTTTCTAGTGACAATAATGAGGCAATAGTGAATTCGAAAGAACCTCGAAGCCACAAAAGAGCAAAGCATATAGAGACAACATACCACATTATTGGAGATGTGTGGTGAGGGCTTGATGTGAAAGTGATGAAGATAGCATTGGAAGAAAATCTTTCATATCCCTTTACAAAGATATAAGTAGAAAGCATAATTGTGAAGCATATAGAATGAATGATTTTGAAAAACATGTTCAATTTGTTTTAAAAGGGCAAGTGGGAGTTTGTTGGGTTTTATGCCCTTATAAAACCATATTAGACATGTAACGCGATTTTATATTTTCAATAAAAGAAGTATAAATAATTTAGTTTGATAACTATATTGCTTGCTTGTTTTATTATATGATTATTGGAATAATAAAAACATTTATAAAATTCAGAACATATAAATAATTACAATTATAGTGAATAGGTCACAGTGGATTATAATTGTAAATATATGTTCAAAAGAACAAGTCCTAAGTGTAACGACCCAATTTTCTTAATAAGGCTTAGGGCCTTGATTAGGGGGCCAGGACGGAAAATTTTGGAATTATATGATTATGTGATATTTATGTATATCGTTATGTGATTATGTGAGTTATATCATAATATGACTTGATATACATGTTTAGGTGTATTAAATATGCATGTAAGCCCATTTCTATTTAACTGGGTAATTTTCATAATTTTGCCCATTATGGGTATATTTGGCATATATGTGGTATGTGTGTGATATTTCATTATTATTTGATTATGCATGGGTTACTCAGCATGAGACGATCCTAGGAAACAAGCCAGTGGGAAAGTCACAACGGGATCCATACTTTACTCGGAGTGAGTCAAGGGGTATTTAGCTCATTACCAGGATATTGGGTAATGGGAATAAATATTTGATGATAAATTGAGAATAAGTGAGATCATGGGGAAATTCTGAAAATTTTGACTATTTTACCCCGGGGGCGTTTTTGGGACCCCAAGCATTAGGATTTTGCTTGAGGTTACTTAAGCTTGAAGTAACCTGATAGAATTCTAAAAGAACATTTAGAACGTTCTCTCTTCCTCTCATTCCCTTTTTGACATCCGATCACATTTTTTAAGGAAACTCGAGTTTTAGGACTCGGATTCAAGCAAGGATCAAGGCATAGCGATTCTAGGAAAGATTAGAAGCTTATTAGCTGGAGGATTTCGTTGGGAAAAAACTTAATCAGAGGTAATTCAAGTTTTAAGTTCTAAGTTCTAAGTTTCTAAAGTTTTTAAGCTTGAATTGGATTTTACGTTTTGATGAGTTTTTGGATGGATTGAAGCTTGGGTTTGATTGGTTTTGGATAATTGGGATGTTTGGGAACTTTGATTTTGGGATTTGGATATGTTTGGATAGGTTTTTGGAGGATTTTAAGTGGGAAAAATCGTAGGATATAGCTGGTTTCGTGGTCAAGTCGCGACCTTGTTCTAGCAAGTCGCGACTTGGATGAAGCCAGGAGGACTCTGTCTGGGGGGCGCGTCGCGAGCCAAGGGAGGCCAAGTTGCGGCCCGCACCCTGAAGCCCAGGAAAATTCTCTCTAACTTAGGGTAAGTCACGACCCTAAGAGCCAAGTCCCAACCGACCTGTGCATTTTTTCCTAGATTTGGTTTTTAATCGTGGGAACTTAATTCTAAGGGCCTGAAATCGATCCTACTGCCCAGTTGAGTAGGATTTGACGTCCCAGAGGCTAGGTTTGGGTCTGGAAGTATTTATTTACTCATTTTGATGAGGTTTTATATTATGGTTGTGACTAGGTTATCGCTAGGGGCTTGGAAACAAGATCGTACTTGAGGATTGTTAATTGGTAACCCGTGCTTGGACCAAAGGTAAGAAAACTGCACCTAGTATGTGACATGCATGGTTATTGATGAGGCATGTTGAGTGCTCTATATATGGACATTTATTACATTGTAAATGCATAACAGCTTTGCTTATCTGTGTATGGTAGTGACTTACTAATCAGAGAACGACAATGGTGCTAGTATTGATCCTAAAGCTGTGACTTATCAGTCAAGTTCTGCGGTGATACTAAGCGCTGGTCGCATGGTATTTGCTTAAGATTCAAGAACAACATTAATGTGTTTAACACAGGCCGAAATGATTAGATCTAATCACCATGAGCATGAAATGCTTGACCGAACCCAAGTTCGATGAAAACTAAAAGTGCTTGCTAGTCTAAAGGCTAGTTACTTAGAGCCAGGGCCAAAAGGCTCAGGTGACTATAACGTCACGTGGCTTAGGGGTGCAGAGCCCAAGTGCATAACTCATTAGTCACTTATCTGATTAGGGTGTGGGGCCCAAGTGTGTGACTCATTAGTCACTTATCTTATTAGGGTGCGGAGCCCAAATGCGTGACTCATTAGTCACTTATCTGATTAGGGTGTGGAGCCCAAGTGCGTGACTCATTAGTCACTTATCTGATTAGGGTGCGGAGCCCAAGGGGGTAACTCATTAGTCACTTATCTGATTAGGGTGCAGAGCCCAAGTGTGTGACTCATTAGTCACCTATTCAAACATGGACTCAATAGTCATCTATACTAGGCGCGGTGCTCCAAAATCATTTATTTGGACTTGCTTGCATGCATGAATAGGGCTATTATCTATAGGCATGTCTATTATGATTTAGTGACATGTTAATACCTGTTCATGAGCATATTGAGTTTTCTTGCTGAGCCTCGGCTCACGGGTTCTATGTGGTGTAGGTAAAGGCAAAGGAAATTCGGACCGTCCTTGAGTTGGAGATCTTAGGTG
Source organism: Humulus lupulus (assembly GCF_963169125.1). NCBI lineage: Eukaryota > Viridiplantae > Streptophyta > Magnoliopsida > Rosales > Cannabaceae > Humulus > Humulus lupulus. The sequence continues at coordinate 24,109,487 of NC_084796.1, forward strand.
ACGATGTGTACATATGCGGCAGCTCGACCACCACGGCCGAGGGTTTAAAGAAGAACTAGGGTTAAACACTATTTTTCTGCTTAGGTCGCCTGGTTGTAAGTATTTTATTGTAATTAACCTTTAAAATATATTTTGGGATCCCAATGTATACAGTAAACGTTTTAGTGAAACGTTGTATCTTTGACCAAAATTTTTAACCCTAAACTGTTAATCACACTTAGTTACACGATTATGGTCAAATGACTCGGTTAGCAAGTTTAGCACTGTTTAAAATGCACAACGTAACGGTCCCTGGGTAGTAGGGCATTACAACTTGGTATCAGAGCGAGCCATGGTTAAAGGTTCCTATAGATGAGCTGGGCATGTACACTCGTCTCTAAAGATAAGCTTCACTCAGGGATGGTAACTATTTATGTGGTTATGTGCTTAACTGCTTAAATAGAATGTAAATGCTTGACCTACATATTGTATTAGGGAGTATGAGATTCTGATAGAGCCTGGATCTTGATTATTGATATAATTATATGTTTACCTACTTAGTGAATATATAAATGTATTATTTGCATGCTGGAGTTGGAGGCATGGTATGTATGTTTGTAAAATGCCCTAATCTAATACTTTGTAAAATATTTGCATGCTCATAAGTTTATGGAAGAAAAGCCATTTATTATAAAAAGTCACAGTGGGGCCTTGCTAAAAACATGCAAGTTGGGCCCAATAGTTTTTCTTTTTAAAATAATAATCTTTATGCAACGTTTTTAAAAATAATTAAAGTACAAGTCTCACTGATAAGTTCTGAGAGTTTAAAATAAACATATCATTATTCTTTATAAATTGGCGTTAAACTGATCGTTTTCTCGTCCATAGGATGCCCCCACACCATACACACCCTGACGTTGGAACTCCCCACATCACCACACGTACCACAGAGAAATCCTATTTGCTACTTGGAAGGAAAAGTAAGGGGGTGAGCTAAAAGCCTAGTAAGGAAGTACAAATAACACACAAGAACATGTTCATATTCATACCTCGTTACACATCCTAAACATAATCATCATAAACATAATCATCATGATCATTATCATCATAAGCAGCATTATCATCATATCTTTGTGAACATGACCCGCTAACTTGTCCATGTCACATCTTGAGGTAAACAGGATCTCTGGTCCTTGAATAACCTCGGCGCGTCCGCCCTATGAGTTACATCTTCACATCCTTAGTAACTCGGGTTACGTCTTCATATCCTTATCAACTCCTTTGTTGTGTCGCGTTCATCACGCTAACAACCATTACATATCATACAACATTCAAATCACATACAATCCAGTCACAACATCACAAAGGAAATTTCATGATTTATCAACATCATCACAAAATATCATTTCATACTTCATATCACAAAACGTATCATCGTACATAGCATTCTATCATACAAACAATCTTACCATTCACATCATAAATAAAAAAAATTATATCTGACTTCCTTACCTCAGGTCCAAGCAAAGCAAAACTGACAAACTTCACAACAAGCCTATACCATAATCAAATAATATTCTTTAGCATCACATAAGACTTTCTTGTGCCCAACTCTGTGGTACGCATGCCTATTTGGAATTATGCCTATTTGGTGTAAACTACTCATGATTTCCAAATAGGCATATTTACATGGTGAAAACTACTCATAATTTCCAAATAGGCATAATTACACATAAAATCACCCAAAATGAATAATGTGAATTATACCTATGTTACATGCATGGTTTTTAAATAAAAATCATATGGTTGAATATTAGACATTTTTTTTAACGTAAAAGTGCATTTGCATGCGACATACATACATAGGAACGTTGTTAAAAAATGACGTTAAAAATGATAATTCCTACGCACTTATTTCTATCGTTTTCAAAACAAGGATTTAGTGACATACTTTTATTACCATTATTTATCTCTTTAAAATCACTAAGTTGATTAAACCTCTAAAACATTATTTTTATTTCATAAAATAATTTATTTAGCTATTTAAAAATATAATAATTCCATTATTTATTTTTAATTTACATAAAAATAATAAAGGCTAGAAATTATGTGAAATACTTATAATTAGCATGTTTTCCTTAGAAAATAACAATTTAATTTAAATTAATAAAATTACAAACTTGGTGTGAGAAAAATACATTTTATTTGTATTATTTTTAAGAATAAATTTTAAGTTAAGTGATAATCCTATAATTATTTTTAAATTATTAAACTAAACTTTCAACCACTATTTAATTTATTTAAAAATCACAAGTGAATTAATCTCAACATTTTTCTTAATTAAAATAAATAAAAATCTTATCTATTAAAATGAACACTCATAATTACATTTAAAAATACAATTTTTAATATTGACATAACTTAGGGTTATATTATTTCACAAACACACAAATTTTCCTTTCATTAAAAAAAACTTTCCAATATTTTACCAAAAATTCCAGCAACCATATACACTCTCAAAAATCATTATATTGAATTTAAAACCTCATATTTTCTCTAAAATATATATATAAAAATCTGTAGGTATTTATTTAAGTAAAAATACCATTTTAATGTATATTAAAGTTCCATTTAATTTCTTAAAAATATCATAGCACTTGGAAAATTATTTAAGCATGCAAAAACATTATTTTCATCATATATTAAACCATTTAAACACCAAAATCAGCAAGCTTAACAAAACAAAAATTCGTCTTTTACATCATGCTTCACAAAAATTTACATTATTACCATACATGTTTAAATCTATTAAATTAATTCACAAACCCTAGCATGTTCCTAATATGCATGGGTGACACAAAATCAAACAACTTGAAATTCTGTTTTTAGTAATTACCAAATTAATTAAACCATGTGAATTAATAAAAGTGCGGAATGGTAATTAACTGTTTACACAGATTACAATTCTGTCGGGACAGAAACCAAACTTGTCACGATACAAACTGAACACAATAAAAAGACAGTGCAAAACAATAAAGAACACAACGAATTTTTACAAGGTTCAGAAACCCTTTCGGATAACCTACTCCTTGGGGCCACGCCCAAATAATAAAACCAATTAATAAAGAATCACAAGTACAAAACATTGACTTAAACAAAACAAGACTCCCTCTTGAGATTTGCCGCAACTTTGTTGTACTTATCTTCACTAATCTGATTTTGATTGAAACGCTCAACCACTTGAACTCCCTTCAATGGCCAACGAGTGCTTGCATCCTCCCGACGCAAGGCTTGTAAAAATCTTCTCCCGAAGACTATAAACGTTGTGTTTAAATTACAATGTGTATTCACTCATGAACATGGTATAAACTCACCACTAAAAACTAAACACACACATTACTACAAGATCACGTGAATACTTATGATCTTGAATACAAAGAGGAAATCTCACAAATATTACAATAACACTCACAAATAATGCACCAAAGAGTTCACTTTTCTCGCTGCCTTTAGAGCCCTATTTATAGTGTCCTTTTTCGTGCTCATAAAGGCTGAGAAAGAATTCCTCTAATATGCAAGAATCATAGAAGATATTCTTGATTGATGAAGAGTTGCCTTTTTTAGAAGATGTTGATCCGATAGATGCGATATTGGTGGGGACAGCTCAGACCTGTGTCGGATCAAAAACAAGCTCAAAAAGGAAACAACAATTAATGATATTAAGGAACTAGTTTCCTGTTTGTAATTCTTGAGCTGCACGAAAATATATAAGCAAATAATCCATAAACAACTTCGGGTAAGTACCGAATATTTGCAATAAACATTTTCCCTTTACAAACAAAATGAGACAATATAGGCTAAATAAGGAAGCACATTATTGTCCAAAATTCACAAAATGGGAAAGTGAATTTCCAAAAGTTGTAATAAAGGAAACCAAACAATTTCCGAAAATTATAATAAAGGAAAACGAACAATTTTTCTTTTAAGAAAAAAAAATTCTATAAAAATGCCAATTATAGGATTTACAATCTCCCCCTTTGGCAATTTTATAGACTAAGAATATCTATTTTTAAAAGATCCCTGCAAAACACAAGTAAGCGCTTAAAATCATAAGAGTCACAAAATGACTCCCCCTGCGAAGGATAACCAAAGCACAAGATAAAAACAGTTAACAAAAAACAATACGAAACAGCAGGTCAACATAATCAATGTGCCAAAAAATAGAGTTACTCTCTCTCCCCCTCATTGTCTAAGAAAATGCCAAAGAACAAGGTAAATGAAACCAAAAGAAAGACACATTAAGTGTTCTTTTACATCTAACAAAAGTAAAATAAAAATAGATCAAAGGTACTGAGATCATCATGGGGCAAGAGAGTGGGATGCACTGAGAATGACCAATGAAGCAAGAATTTGGCGCTGAGTCTCCTCCATTAGAGAGAACCGGTCAGAAAGACTAGTAATTCATGTCTGGACAGCAGCAAGATCAGTCGGGACAGCAGGAGGGTCAGTCACAACATTGCTAGAACCAAGACCAACCAGATTAATTCCTTTGACTTTTTGAGCTGTGGATGGAGCATGATCATCTTTGACAGTATAGGAGAGACCAACCAAAGGAGAAGTCAAGGTCTCATGGGACTTCTTCAAAGGACGTTGAGAGTCCAAAAGTTTGTAAATGACCTGTGGAAACATCAAGTGTTGCCCCTTGCATTTGGCACCACTTAAAGACATGATTTGGTCAAAAATAACAGCAACAAGATCTATGGCGACTCCAGTACCAACTTTGAACAATAGAAAGGCCATGTCTTGAGTGATGGTGGAGGAATGAGTGGTAGGCATCCAATTAAACATTGCGAATTTGAAAAGAGCACCATAATAATGAGTGAGATCCGTGACTCGAAGAGAGGTGCTCGGTTCCCACACCATAGCTTGACCAACCAATTCAGACAAAACTTGATCCTTTGCAAACTCAATAGAATCATCAATCTCAACAGAAACGAGATTGAGGGCCTTAGCAATTTCAGACGGACTAAACTTATACCAATGTCCCCCAACATACACTTTATGGAACATAAATGAAGATTGGTCTAATAAGTCATCATTCAAATTTGCATAAAATTCTTTGACAACCCGAGGCACAAACCCATCAAACCCAGACAAGGAGCGCAACCAACCTCTTTCCTCTAAAGTAAGTAATACCCCAAAAACACGATGAGGAGCAAAAAGGAAATTACGCTCACTAATAAAATGACGATGCTCATAAAATTGCATGTTCTTCTCATTATCATTAAAACAGAATGTAAGAGAATGGGCTTTGAAAGAACCTGAGGTACGGACAGGAGCACCTTTTTGCTTAGCAAGTTTGGAAGACAATTCGGGAAATGCCAATGGGGTGGTGCCTTTTGAGTCAGATGCAACAGGAGAGGCTTCAGATGGGTCTTCTTCAGATTCAGTCTCCTCAGCCAAATCATCAAGAGGAACATCAGGATTTGGCTCGGCCAAAGAAGGGTCCAACTCAGGCTGAGAGTCTTCCGTCTCGGGAGAGATATCCTCCGATGAGGTGCAACGAGGAGGATTGATTTTGGCCTTTAATTTAAAACGAGATAAAGGAGATGAATCAGAGATGGAGCTGGTACCTTTAGATTGAGTCACTTTGGCCTTCTTCCCTTTCTTCATTCCAACAGCTTTGGTCTTACGTTTGCCCTTTGCCTTGGGTGTCAACACATCAGGAGATAGCGAGGATTCTGAATCATGATCAGATGGATCAGACATAGCTTCAGAGGAAATTGATTTGGACTGACTTGTTCCCAAGGCCGATTTGGCTTTTACTTGACCTTCAGGAGAGGCGAGTGAAACCGCCGAGGCTGGGATTGGCTCAGCATCCAAGTTGGGGAACGTAACTCCTTTGCTAGAAGCTCCAAGAATAGAAGAACCTATAGGACCCGAAAGAGCAAGAACCTTCTTTCTTGTTGTGGTTTTAGAACGACGACCTGGAGTAGGAGAGACAGCAGGGATTGATGCTGGGACCGAAGGAGTGGCAGAGGGAACTGATTCAGGAATTGTCTCCTGCTGAGACTTCACGGATTTGGAGGATGAACCATGGCCTTGAGTCTTCATGGCTGCTAAGAGAGAAACAAGTGAAACACACAAAGAAAGAAACCATAAACACTTCGGTTATATGTGAGAGATTTAACAAGAAAACACTGATTATAAAACAACCAAAGGGAATCTGAATATATAAAGTATTCGGTACACAAATGAGGCAAGTTCAAAAATGGGTAACCAGATTTTAAGTGATAAATGCCAAAATATCTCCTTTTTAAAACAAATTCTTTCACACCTCACAATTGGGAACTTTTTTTAATATTTTTAGAATATATTGAGATAAAACAAATAAATTGCATCAATTAATTTTTCAAACCTTTTTTTTTTAAGTACACGGTAGACAACAGATTTTATTTTTCAATTTTTTATTATTTTTTATTACAAAATTGCCGAAACTAGAGTGTAAATTGCCATACCATATGTGTCCATGTAAATGCCAAGTCCTGTTCAAAAGAAACAAGATAACCATATTTTTCACAAATTAGAGAAATGAGTTATAAATCAAACACTAAGAGACCATAATTCGAAAAATATACTAATCACAAAACATATTTGAATCAATTCATTATATGTATGAGTCTTACAACCATCTTACACAGTCTAGTCAACAGGCATGTGTGTGTGCATGTGTAATCAATTTGGCGTTTCTTTTTTGCCTTTTAAAGCTAGGGTCATTGCAAATATTTGGCGATTTTATCCTTTTTCAAATTGTAACCATAATGGAGGCTATAACTCTTATACTGATGGTAGCCCTTTACGCTGGCAGCGTATCCTCCAATATAATTGATAATTACCTAGTACTAACTTACTCAGTGTCGACTTTCACACATCAGTATAGGTAGCTCTTTTCCAAAATGGAGCCTGAAAAAGAAACTGGATTAGGAATGCTCATACAATGATAATGATTTGATCAAATATGAATTGGATGGTCTATAATTTTTCAAATATGGTTTTTTATTCCAACAAAGTATAGGATTTATAATGATCATTTTCTAAAATACAAAAAATATGCTCATCAAATTTCTTCCAAACAGGACAAGAGATTTACGAAAACACATATGCAAGGCAAGATAATCAATTTATTGGCAATTTCAAATAAAACAAACCCCCAAGGATTTCCTGAGGGAATCAAATTTGACCGTGTCTAAGGCTTTAGTAAAAATATCAACAATTTGTTTGTTAGTCTCAACATATTCTAAAATCAATGTTTTGTTTTCAACAAGTTCCCTAATAAAATGATGACGAATGTCAATATGTTTGGTGCGAGAGTCCTGAACAGGATTTTTGGAGATATTAATAGCACTTGTATTATCACAAAAAATGGTTAAATTTTTAATATCAAACCCATAGTCTGCCAACATTTGTTTCATCCACAAAAATTGAGTACAACAGCTTCCAGCAGCAATGTACTCAGCTTCGGCTGTTGACAAGGAGATGGAGTTTTTTTTTTTTACTATGCCAGGAGACCAAATTGTTTCCTAAGTAAAAACAACCACCACTTGTACTTTTGCGATCATCAGTGTTTCCTGCCCAATCTGCATCACTATAACACACAAGGTTAGAATTTGTTTCTTTGGAGTACCAAATGCCTAAATCAAGAGTATTCTTGATGTAACGAATAATTCTTTTTACAGCAGTCACATGAGACTCCATGAGGTTCCCTTGGAAATGAGCACACACTCCAACATTGTAACTGATGTCAGGGCGACTTGTAGTTAAGTAAAGGAGACTCCCAATCATACTCCTGTAAAGAGTTGGGTCAACTTTCTTCCCATTTTCATCTTTAGATAATTTGACCGTAGTACCCATTGGAGTTTTAGCAGGTTTAGATGAGTCGAGTCCAAATCTTTTCACTATACTTCTTGCATACTTGCTTTGTGAAATGAAAATTCCTTCATCTGACTGCTTCACTTGAAGTCCTAGGAAGAAATTGAGTTCTCCTACCATGCTCATCTCAAACTCTTCCTACATTTGTTTCACAAATTCCTGCACTAGAGAATCATTAGTAGAACCAAACACTATATCATCAACATAGATTTGTGCTATCATAATATTTTGATCAACATTTTTGATAAAAAGTGTTTTTTCTACTCCCCCTCTCTTGTACCCCTTTGAGACCAAAAAATGAGTTAGTCTCTCATACCAAGCCCGTGGAGCTTGTTTCAACCCATACAAAGCTTTCTGCAATTTAAAAACATGATTAGGATTGTAAGGATCCTCAAACCCTTTGGGTTGTTCCACATAAGCTTCTTCATTCAAAAATCCATTTAAAAAGGCAGATTTTACATCCATTTGGAACAATTTAAAACCAAGAACACATGAAATAGCTAGTAATAATCTTATGGATTCAAGTCTTGCAACATGGGCAAATGTCTCATCAAAATCAATTCCTTCAACTTGAGTGTACCCCTGAGCAACTAGTCTAGCTTTATTTCTTATTATGGTCCCAAATTCATCAGTTTTATTTTTAAATATCCACTTTGTACCTATAACATTGGTATGACTCGGTCTAGGGACAAGAATCCATACCTCATTCCTTGTGAATTGATTTAACTCTTCTTGCATAGCATTGATCCATGATTCATCATTTAAGGCCTCCTTCACATTTTTTGGTTCCAAAGTGGAAGTAAAACAAACAAATTGAACCAAATTTACATACCTCTTTCGAGTGACCATACTCTCTTCAAGATTTCCCAAAATAAGGTCAGAAAGGTGATTCTTTTTTACTCTGGTTTATGGTTCTTTTTTAACGGAGTCAGAGGAAGTAACTAGATTTTCCGTCTCTGTTTGACCAGTTGTTGTTTCGACAGAATCGGCGTTTGATACGTCAGTAGTGGCTGTTGTCCCCTCCGAAGGCTGTGCTATCAGATCCACCATTTCTTTATGATGTTGAACATCAATGAGCCTGTCAATTTCCTCCTCATGGAAGTACTCAGAAAAATATTTGAAATCATCTACAACCACATTAGCTGATTCCATAATAGTTTGGGCTCTCATATTATAGACACGATAAGCCCACTATTGGTGGAATAACCAAGAAAAACTCCCATATCACTTTTGGCATCAAATTTGCCCAGATTCTCACGATCTCTAAGAATATAACATAGACACCCAAAAACATGAAAGTAATTAACATTGGGTTTTCTACCTTTCCAGATTTCATAAGGAGTTTTGTTTGTACCTGAACGCAGAAAAACACGATTAATTGTGTAACAAGCTGTATTAATAGCTTCTGCCCACAATTTCTTTGTGAGTTTTTTTATATTAAGCATAACTCTGGCCATTTCCTGCAAGGTATGATTTTTCCATTCCACTACCCTATTTTGTTCAGGGGTTTTGGGAGCAGAAACTTCATGCAAAATTCCAAAAGATTTACAATATTCATCATAAAAAGAATTTTCATACTCCTTACCATGGTCACTCCTTATTCGTACAATCTTTCCAATGTTACAATTTTTTTCAACTCTCAATCTTGTACATAGAGTTTGAAAAGCTTCAAACGTATCTGATTTTTCTCTTAAGAAATCTACCCAAGTAAATCTAGAAAAATCATCGACACATACAAAAATGTATCTCTTACCATTAATACTTTCAACTTGTATAGGACCCATGAGATCCATATGCAATAATTCTAACACATTTGAAGTATTAATATCCGATAATGCTTTATGGGAAATTTTCAACTGTTTTCCCAATTGACACAATTCACACTTACCAAGCGATTCTTTACCCAGCTTGGGTATACCACGGATGAGACCTGCATTAGCAATCTTTTTCAAGTTTTTGAAATTTATATGACCAAGTTTTTCATGCCACAAGTCAATAATATTAAAACTTGATGAAGATGCATGACATGTGAATTTCTGTGTGAGAGTGTAACAATTATCCAAAGAACGAGAACCTTTGAGAACAATATCCCATTTTGATTTAAAACATTACACTCATCATGCGAAAAATTAACATGAAAACCTTGGTCACAAATTTGACTTATGCTAATTAAATTAGCTTTCAGCCCATCAACAAGAAGCATATTTTTCAGTTTTGGTAACCCTTCAATGTTTAGAGTACCTTTACCTAAAATATTTCCTGTCATTCCATCCCCAAAAGTTACTACTCCACACTTCAAGGATTTGAAGTTGGTAAGTATGTTGGCATTACCTGTCATATGTCTTGAACAACCGCTATCAAAGTACCATGAATTAGATGCATGCATTTTATGACAGGTAAAAGTAGCCAAGCAAACAAAGTTAACTTTCTTGACCCATATTGTTTTTTATTTTGAATTTCTTTTGGTCAAGAATTGATTCTTACTACCAAAGTGTTTAACATAATGCTTTTTGAACAAGTTTAACAGAGAAAAACACTTAGGTCTTATGTGTCCTTTTATCCCACAAAAATGACAAACTGGTACAGAGTGTTCAATGTTTCTTTTTGGAGAAATTTTTTGTTGTAGATCTGTTACAACAGATGACAACTTTGTGCTCTCAACAGCTTGACTTGTTCCTTCAAAATGGTTAGTTGGCATAACAGACGGATAATTCATAGATTTTACAAAAAGCATTTTTCTTGAGGACTCAGATCCATTAGATCCTAATCCACTTTAATCACCAACCTTTTTTCCTACAGAAAGAATATCATCCAATATTCCAGATCTAGGATTAAGCATTTTGACACCTTTTTGCAAAAAATCAATTTCTTTATTCAAAGAATTAATTTCATCATTTTTGGAAGCAATAATCATCTCAAGTTTTTCAATTTTTTCAACAATTTTTTTATTATTGCTAGCCATTAGTCGATTCTTAGAACACACTTTCAGCCATTGATCATACATTATTTTATAAGACTCTTTCAATGACTCCTCATCTAAGTCAGACTCATTAGAATCACTGTCGGAATTCTCATTATTCTTAACAAAATTATTAAGGCATAACACATCCTTGCAATTAACTGAAGAGAAAAACATACCTTTGTGAACAGAGGTTAAGGCAACACTATTTTCCTCCTCATCACTCTGTTCAGAGTCTTGATCACTCCACGTGGCTGTCATGACTTTCTTTTTCTTTAAGGTATTTGCACACTCAGACTGAATGTGTCCAAATCCTTCACATTCCCTACACTGAATACCCTTTTTATTAGTTTCAAAGGGTTTAGAAAAACTACCTTTTGGATTTTTGGATATGGCCTTTTTGTTTCCCAATTTCTTTATGTATCTTTGAAAAAAAAAATTCAACAGAGCCATCTCATCATCCGAACTTTCCTTCTTTTCTTTAGACGATTTCAAGGCAATAGATTTTTCCTTGATTTCCCCCGTCTTACCTTTTTGTCTAATTTTTTGGTTTAGTTCAAAAGTTCGAAGTGAACCCATCAATTCTTCTACTTTTATTTTGTCCAGATCTTTTGCTTCTTCAATTGCCGTTAGCTTTGTTTGAAACCTGTGAGGGAGAACTCTAACAATTTTTCGAACCAAAACATTCTCTTCAAGTTTTTCACCAAGAGAAAAATATTCGTTAGCAATATCTGACAATTTCTCATAAAATTCAGTGAGGATTTCATTTTCATTCATTTTCAAATTTTTTTGTGAGCATAACAAGCCTAGAATGCTTGACATCAGCAGTTCCTTCAAATTGAGTTTGAAGGATTTGCCAAGCATCTTTGGCCGAAACACACGAAGAAATCAATTTAATGTAACCTTCACCAACACCATTAAAAATAGCATGTAATGCTTTATTATTGTAACTGGACAGTTTATCTTCAGCATCAGTCCAGTCAAGTTCAGATTTTACCTTAGTTACATCATCGCTTTTTGCTGGAGGAGTCCAACCACTAAAAACAACTCTCCAAGCCTTTTCATCTTGAGATTTGATGAAGGCTCTCATTCTAACTTTCCAATATGGATAGTTTGAATTGTTTAGTAAAGGGGGGCGAGTTATGGAGCCTCCTAAGACATTGCAAGAACAAGAACAACAAACGGAATAACCAAGAACACACTCAGAAATGAGTGACCCGCTCTGATACCAAATGAAATTCTGTTTTTGTAGTAATTACCAAATTAATTAAACCATGTGAATTAATTAAAGTATGGAATGGTAATTAACTGTTTACACAGATTACAGTTCTGTCGGGATAGAAACCAAACTTGTCACGACACAAACTGAACACAATAAAAAGACAGTGCAAAACAATAAAGAACACAACAAATTTTTACAAGGTTCAGAAACCCTTTCGGATAACCTACTCCTTGGGGCCACGCCCAGAGAATAAAACCAATTAATAAAGAATCACAAGTACAAAAACATTGACTTAAACAAAACAAGACTCCCTCTTGAGATTTGCCGCAACTTTGTTGTACTTCTCTTCACTAATCTGATTTCGATTGAAACGCTCAACCACTTGAACTCCCTTCAATGGCCAGCGAGTGCTTGCATCCTCCCGACGCAAGGCTTGTAAAAATCTTCCCCCGAAGACTATAAATGTTGCGTTCAAATTACAATGTGTATTCATTCATGAACATGGTATAAACTCACACTAAAAACTAAACACACATATTACTACAAGATCACGTGAATACTTATGATCTTGAATACAAAGATGAACTCTCACAAATATTACAATAACGCTCACAAATAATGCACCAAAGAGTTCACTTTTCTCACTGCCTTTAGAGCCCTATTTATAGTATCCTTTTTCGTGCTCATAAAGGCTGAGAAAGAATTCTTCTAATAAAGGCAAGAATCATAGAAGATATTCTTGATTGATGAATAGTTGCCTTTTTTAGAAGATGCTGATCCGATAGATGCGATATTGGTGGGGATAGCTCAGACCTGTTTCGGATCAAAAACAAGCTCAAAAAGGAAACAGCAATTAATGATATTAAGGAACCCGTTTCCTGTTTGTAATTCTTGAGCTGCACGAAAATATATAAGCAAATAATCCATAAACAACTTCGGGTAAGTACCGAATATTTGCAATATACACTTTCCCTTTACAAACAAAATGAGACAATATAGGCTAACTAAGGAAGCACATTATTGTCCAAAATTCACAAAATGGGAAAGTGAATTTCCAAAAGTTGTAATAAAGGAAACCAAAAAATTTCCGAAAATTATAATAAAGGGAAACAAACAATTTATCTTTTAAGAAAAAATATATTTCTATAAAAATTCCAATTATAGGATTTACACAACTCATCATGCATTACACCCTTTTAGCCAAAACCCTCATGAATTAAACATAAATATAAGACAAAATTCTCATTTACATCCACATGCATCCTAGCATGTTGCTATCATCATTCATGCATACAATAACTTATTTGTACATAATCTCATAAACATATTCATCAAATTTCATGGATTCAATAACAAGAGTCCAAATTATTTATTATACCAAAAATTATATAGGCTCCTACAACATGGATCTAACATAAAAACACAATAAAAATAACAAAATTTAAAGGGGATCCCTAAACATGCATAGGTCGAAATCCACATATACACAAACATAAAATATCATCAATCATCATACTTCGCAAATTAAAACCACATCCCTTCATGCATTAAACCATAAAACCCTTCATGCATGATCAAAATAACATACCACCAACAAAATAAAAGGAAAACAAAACAACATATTATTATAATTCATAAATCCTTAATCTCCCCAAGAAAACAAAATCAACACAAGGGTGAGGGAGGAATCCAATACCTTCCTTGAGAGAACACAAGAACCAACACACAAATGGCAATCACTCTTGAATACCCTAGGGTTTTCGAAACCCATGAAAAGAAGAACACAAAATCTTAGGATGGTGGGGAAAAGAAACCTTAGACTTAGAAATTAATAAAAAATCAACAATATAAAAACCATACCTATGACCTCCCAAAACCTTCTTCTTCCTCCTCCTTTCTTTTATTTCTTTCTCTCCTTCTCTCTTTAGAACAAGCCCTCTCTCTCTCTCTCTCCTTCTCTCTAGGCTGACAGCTCCAAGGATCCAAAATGGCCTCATCTTTTCTCTCTTCCCTTTTTACTCTAACTTAGCCAAAATAACCTAATGAACAAAATGGGTAAGTTTCCTAATGGTGCCTATTTTCTTTTTTATTCTAATTTATTTGATTGACAAAATAAATGGAAAAAAAAATCCCCCATGTTCCCACCTATGTCGTCCACTCCTTGTTGTCCTTTCTTTACACACGGACAAGAGTGGAATTTTCACTAAAATAATCAATTTCCAAGTTTCCCATTTTGCTACAAATTATTATCATTTTTCCTTTCTCATTTCTCCTTTTAATAGAATAAATAAATAAAAGAAATTATAACACATTCACACACAAACACACCAAATTTCGGCACACACTCAATAATGAAATAAAGTAACCTATTTTAATCACATAATTTGTCACACTTAATAAAATGTAACACTAATAGTAAAACAAACAAGTTACACAATTATTCACATATTAAAATAAATAATCAAATAAACAATTAACAAGTTTTAATTCACAAAATTCTACCAAACAATTCTAAAAATTTATTTAAACATATAATAAAATAATTCACAACACTCAACAATTAAATAAAAATAAAGCACAAAATTTAATAACTAGAATCTTTTTTTTGGTGTGCTACAATGTTGGAAGAGCAGGGATTATGATTGATGTATGAATGTTATGGGCATGTTTTTAGCACTACAGTGGTTTGTGAATGTAGTGTGGTATGATTGTTCCCATAGGGAAGGCTTTTGATATGCTCATCATGTTTAATGGGTCAAGTTATTGACTGCAGATTCAATCAGCAGGTATGTATCCAAGGCAGATAATGAGACCTGGTGGTGGTTATACTGAGGCTGGGAATTACATCCAGGGTTTGAGTTCTTCACGTACCCCTCAGAATTTCCACAAGTGTTTACAGATGTGCAATTAAGATTGTAGAGCCAAGAGGAAAAAATTAGGTGTTTGAAACAGAAACAAAATTTGTCAGGGAACACCTCTTCCGTTGCTATACCAGGAGTGGCACCAGTATTGGCTCAGCCTAAGGTTGAGAACAGGTGGGAATTTATTTGTGGAAGAATTCAGGAATATTACCCTCCAATTTTTGAGGGAGGCCTAGATCCATTTGGAGCTGAGCAATGGATGGGCATGATCAGTTCCTTCCTCGACAGTATGGGGGTGGTAGGTCACGATAGGGTGATCTATGCTACATATGTATCGCGGGATGATGCCCAGACATGGTGGGAAGTAGTATCCCAGTCACGAGATACAACAGTGATGGGCTGGAAAGAATTTAGGCAGCTGTTTAATGAAAGATGTTACTGTGATGCAGCCAAGATTGTTAAGATGAATGAGTTTCTGAACCTCGTTCAGGGAAATGCAACGATAACCGAGTATGTTTATAGATTCGATGGGTTGGCCAAGTTTGCTTTTGATATGGTACCCACGGATGTGGCTCGACAGGAAAGGTTTATCCAGGGATTGAATCCCATAATAGCTTAGGGCATTAGAGTTTCCCCAGTGCATGAAATTTCTACCTACGCTCAGGTGGTAGGGAAGGCTCTTGTTGTTGAGAGCACGGGAAATCAGATTATGAAGGAGAGTGTTGGAGAGCGTATTGCTCAAGTAGTGATACCACCATTTGAGGGATCAGGAAGGGGCGAAGATCCGAGTGATCACGATGGAATAATTATGAATGTATCCGGTACCTCTGGTTTAGAAAAGGGGTTCCGAAGTGCTGTGGTACGCCATCGGGGCAAGAAAGAAAATTGGAAGTCTTACCCAAAATGCACTTGATGCAAGAGGCATAATCTGAAGAAATGCCTAGCGAAGGCATGTTTCTTTTGTAAGATGGTTGGGCACCTCATTAAGGATTTCCCAAGATGGAGGACGGATGAGCCAAACGGGGTGGACAGCTCGACTCCATCTTGAGTGTTCGCTCCGATGCAGTAGGAGACTGAGACTAAGGCGGGTTCCTCAGGGGTGGCATGTCAGCTTTCTAGTTTTGATTTTTGTATTGTGCTGATTGGTTTTAGTGCCATGTTTTTATTTGCTTTATTGCATCTAGAAAGGCATAGAGTTGATATGTAGGTTACATGGTTATGTTATGATGGGAATGTGATATTCTATTTGTAATTTGAAGAGATGGGTTAGGTTATGGTGAGAAGAAACTCATCAGTTGATTTGATAGGGTTGGTTATGACTAACTTCAGTATGATCCTGGATATGGATTGGTTAACCAAGTGTGGGGCAATGTTAGATTGCAAGGAAAGGATAGTAACTCTTGGGTTTGAGAGTGAGAAACTCTTGTGGTATTTAGCACTATGCTGATGACATTTGTTTTTAGAGCTGGAGACCTATTGCAGGAGGATGCATGAAACTCTTAGCTAGTGTGGTGGATACCACTTAGGTTGTGCCAGTGGGATCAGGACAGACTGGATTAGTCTGTGAGTTTCTAGATGTGTTTCGAGGGGATTTTCCATGTTTACCTTTGCATAAAAGATAGAATGATGATTATGTTGGTGCCAGGGATGGAACCAGGTCTAGGGCATTGTATTGAATGGCTTCAGCAGAGCTATAAGAACTAAAGGCTTAGTTGTTGAGTAAGATGGTATTCTCCAAGGTGGATCTTTGATCTGGTTAGTACCAGTTGAAGATCAGGGAAAAGGACATGCAAAATACTGCTTTTTATATTAGTTAAGGGCACTAGGAGTGTTGAGTTATGTTTTGGTGGATTTGATTAATGATGAGTTGTTTTGATGGATTAGATGGACAGAGTATTCAAAGATTATCTGAATTGGAATTGTGATCGTCTTGATCAATGATATTGTGATATACTCTCAGTAAATATTGACCAAGGTCAAGGAACACCTTAGAGGTCAGGAGTTTCCTTTGACGAGCATGATGTTACATGTGTACTTTGTAGAAAAGTTCTAAGTATTCTTATAGATCAGAACCAGTTTGTAGGTTGTTATGACACCTTAGTGATAGGGAAAAGATGATTGCCTATGCATCATGTTATTTGATGGATATGACCAGAACTAGAGTAGAGTTACTGGTGGGCCAGGTGGCCAACATTACACTTGAGCTTTTTATTGCAGAAAGGGTCAAAGGAAAAACAGTTAAGTAAGCCATAGATGGGAAGAATTGAGGGGAATGTCTTAGCTGGATTAGCTA
This sequence comes from Humulus lupulus, assembly GCF_963169125.1. Lineage (NCBI taxonomy): Eukaryota > Viridiplantae > Streptophyta > Magnoliopsida > Rosales > Cannabaceae > Humulus > Humulus lupulus. The sequence goes on from NC_084796.1 coordinate 24,126,730, forward strand.
AGGATTATGCAGTGTCAGGTATGAATTTATTGAGGTATAAAGATCAGACTTGGAATCTGATGGACACTGGAATTAAATGGGAGATTCTAGATGAATCTCATATTACCCTCTTTTTCTCTTCATCCAGGCATCATGAAGATGTACCAGAATCTGAAAGCTTTGTATTGGTGGCCTGAAAAGGAGAGGGACATGACTGAATACATGACAAAGTTCTTAACCTGTTAGCAGGTCAAGACGGAGTATTAAGAACTAGTAGGGCCATTGCAGCCTTTATGTATTTCATAGTGGAAGTAAAGAAACATCGCGATGGATTTCGCGATGGGGCTGCCCAATAAATTTAGTGGGTCAGTGTGATTTGGTTTGTGTCATTATGGACCAGTATTTAAAGTGAGCTCACTACTATCAGTAAGGACAAGTAATACAGTTGATCAGTATGCAGATCTCTATGTGAGAGAGATAGTACACCTTCATGGTATTCGAGGTCTATCTTATTAGATGAGGACCCTATCTTTACTTCCAAGTCTTAGGGAAGGTTGCAGAAGGCGATGGGTATACACTTGGAGTTTAGTATAGTTTATTATCCTCAGACTGATGGTAAATTAGAGAGAGTTATCCAGTTATTGGAGAGGCACCTTATGAAATGTTGTATGGTAGGGAATGTATATCGCCCATTCACTGGGATGAGATGGATGAGATGTTATATTTGGATTCTGAGGTACTTCAGAGATTCATTGAGGCTATTGAAAAGGTTAGAGATCAGATGCTCGCTTCCCAAAGTAAATGGTAAAGTTATGTTAAGTTAAAGAGAAGGAATGTGGAGTTCCAAGTGGAAGATTGTATCTTCTTTAGATTATCACCATGGAAAGAGGTGAGGAAATAAAGGCAAGTTGAGCCCTAGATTAGTAAGACCGTTGGAAATCCTGGAGAGGATTGGTCAGGTTGCCTATGGATATGCCTTATCTTTGGCACTGTCAGTTGTATACAGTGTAGTTTATATTTCCATCTTGATGGCATGTGTTAGAAGAGACTTATGTGTTGAGTTGTGAGGATCTATAATTGGAGGTGGATTATCCTAGGAATAGTCAGTCCAGATATTAGACAGAAAGAACAGAGTACGAAGGAACAAAGTTATACCTTGATTAAAGGTATTATACAGACACAGTAGAGTCGAGGGAGCGACCTGGGAACCTGGAATCAGATATGCGGGATTGATATTCCGGACTAGTCAGACAAAATTTCGAGGATGAAATTTTTGTAAGGAGGGGATAGTTGTAACAACCCAATTTTCTTAATAAGGCTTAGGGCCTTCATTAGGGGGCCATGATGGAAAATTTTGGAATTATATGATTATATTATATTTATGTATATCATTATGTGATTATGTGAGTTATATCATAATATGACTTGATATGCATGTTTAAGTGTATTAAATATGCATGTGAGCCCATTTCTGTTTAATTGGGTAATTTTCATAATTTGGCATGTTATGGGTATATTTGGCATATATGTGGTATGTGTGTGGTACTTCATTATTATTTGGTTATGCTTGGGTTAATCAGCACAACACGATCCTAGGAGGCAAGCCAATGGGAAAGTCACAACGGGAACCATACTTGACTCAGAGTGAGTCAAGGGGTATTTAGCACATTACCAAGATATTGGGTATCGGGAATAAATATTTGATGATAAACTGGGGGTTAGTGAGTTCAGGGGGAAATTCTGGGAATTTTGACTATTTTACATCGGGGGGGGGGGGGGGGTTTGGGACCTTGAGCATTAGGATTTTGCTTGAGGTTACTTAAGCTTGAAGTAACCTGTCAGAATTATCAAAGAACGTTTTCTCTTCCTCTCGTTCCCTTTTCAACATCCGATCACATTTTCGTAGGAAACTTGAGTTTTATGACTCAGATTCAAGCAAGGATCGAGGCATAGCGATTCTTGGAAAGATTAGAAGCGTATTAGCTGGAGGATTTAGTTGGGAAACGACTTAATCAGAGGTAATTCAAGTTTTAAGTTCTAAGTTTTTAAAGTTTTTAAGCATGAATTGGATTTTACGTTTTGATGAGCTTTTGGATGGATTGAAGCTTGGGTTTTATTGGTTTTGGATAATTGGGATGTTTGGGAACTTTGATTTTGTGATTTTGATATGTTTGAATAGGTTTTTGGAGGATTTTAAGTGGGAAAATTGTAGGATATGGTTGGTTTCGTGGTCAAGTTGCGACCTTGTTCTAGCAAGTCGCAACTTGGATAAAGCCAGGAGCCAGGAGCCAGGAGGACTCTGCCTGGGAGGCGCGTCGCGAGCCAAGGGAGGCCAAGTCGCGTCCCGCACCCTGAAGCCCAGGCAAGTTCTCTCTAACTTGGGGTAAGTCGCGACCCTAAGAGCCAAGTCCGACCGACCTGTGCATTTTTTCCTAGATTTGGTTTTTAATCGTGGGAACTTAATTCTAAGGGCCTAGAATCGATCCTACTACCCAGTTGAGTAGGATTCGACGTCCCAGAGGCTAGGTTTGGGTCTGGAAGTATTTATTTACTCATTTTGATGAGGTTTTATATTATGGTTGTGACTAGATTATCGCTAAGGGTTTGGAAACAGGATCGTACTTGAGGATCGTTTATTAGTAACCCGTGCTTGGACCAAAGGTAAGAAAACTGCACCCAGTATGTGACATGCATGGTTATTGATGAGGCATGTTGAGTGCTCTATATATGGACATTTATTGCATTGTAAATGCATAGCAGCTTTGCTTATCTATGTATGGTAGTGACTTACTAATCAGAGAACGACAATGGTGCTAGTATTGATCCTAAAGATGTGACTTATAAGTCAAGTTCAGCGGTGATACTGAGCACTGGTCGCATGGTATTTTCTTAAGAGTCAAGAACAGCATTAATGTGTTTAACACAGGTTGAAATGATTAGATCTAATCACCATGAGCATGAAATGCTTGACCGAACCCAAGTTTGATGAAAACTAAAAGTGCTTGTCTAGTCTAAAGGCTAGTTACTTATAGTCAGGACCAAAAGGCTCAGGTGACTATAACATCATGTGGCTTAGGCTGCAGAGCCCAAGTGCATGACTCATTAGTCACTTATCTGATTAGGGTGTGGAGCCCAATTGTGTGACTCATTAGTCACTTATCTGATTAGGGTGCGGAGCCCAAATGCGTAACTCATTAGTCACTTATCTGATTAGGGTGTGGAGCCCAAGTGCGTGACTCATTAGTCACTTATCTGATTAGGGTGCGGAGCCCAAGTGGGTGACTCATTAGTCACTTATCTGATTAGGGTGTAGAGTGTGGCGTGCTTCCCCTTTGGCACACCTACATGGGGCCATTTTGTAATGAGCATGCCTTGGTGCTTAATCATTAGTCAAGTCTTGCACCAAGCAACCTCATGGGATAGGGTAGTGGCAGATTTGTAATATTTCATATGTCTCCCAGACAAAAATCATATATGTTCCTGGGAAGACTTTATTTCCCTAGAAGGCTCCTTAGGGGGAGGTGACCTAGTGACTTAGGGAAGCACCATGGCCATCAGCAGATAGGGGCCAAAGCTGTGTACTCCCTTGCCCTATCAAGGCTATATATTAATGAAATAACATTTATCCATACTTGCCTCTGTGTGCTTCCTTGTTGCTTATGTGTTACTTGTTTGTTATCTTCATTGGGCCATTGTGTGCCACTTGCCTTGTTGTGTGCTTTGTGTTGTGTGGACATTCCTAGGAATGACTTGCTTTGTGATTGCTCATACTTCGTTATTGCCCGTTGCATGTCCGAGATATGTATGTGGCTAACCGCTGAGTTTGTTTGCCTGTAGGTATGTGTTGTAGGCTGACTTGCTAGCTTGAAGAGTCTGCAAGTGCCGCACATTCCGTCTAGTTGGAGTACCCAAATAGTCGGCCCGTGACATTTGGTATCAGAGCCAAGTTAGAAAGCGCTTTGCAAAACACACTATGGTTAGCAACACTCAAAGGATCGAAGCTCTTGAGAAGCGGCTAGGGGAACTAGATGACCTGGACGAGAGGGTCAGGGATCTTTCCTCTGCAAGTCAGGACTCGGGATCGTCTAATGCAAACAATCGCATAGCTGCATTGGAAAAGGAGAATGATGTTCTCCTATCCAGAATTATCGCGTTGGAGAAAAGAAACACTCCAACAAGTACTTCTGTTTCCCCTCGATGGGAATAGCGCATCGCGACAGTGGAGCGCATGCTGAAGGAACTAGAAGTCTCCATAAATGACACGACGGAAGACTGCAGAGAGGCAGTTGGCGTGCTCAGAGAAGAAATGGCTGAGCTATCCACCAAGGTAAACCTGACCATGTGAGCGGTTGGGAATGTCCCTGCAACAGGGCCGATAGGTATGGAGTATGGCCGAGCGAAAGTACCCGAGCCGAGGCCCTATAATGGGGCCAGAGATGCAAAGGATTTGGAGAATTTCCTCTTCGACATGGAACATTACTTTAGAGTCGTGCGGGCCGATTCGGAAGACGGAAAGGTCGCCATGGCAACCATGTACTTGTCTGGGGATGCCAAGGTGTGGTGGAGGACCAAGTATGATGACATAGAGAATGGCAGGTGTACCATCACATCTTGGGGAGACCTGAAGAGGGAATTAAAGACGCAATTTCTGCCAGAAAATGTAGCTTACATAGCTCGTCGCCAGTTAAGAGAGCTCAAACAAGTTGAGACAGTCCGAGAATATGTAAAGAGATTTTCGGGACTAATGCTCGATATAAAAGACATGTCCGAAGTGGACAGGCTCTTCTGTTTCCTCGAGGGATTGAAACCGTGGGCCAAGCAAGAACTTCAAAGACAGCGGGTGTCTGATCTGGCCACCGCTCAAGCTGTTGCCGAACGCTTAACAGACTACACTCAGGAGAGCAGCCTGCCGAAAAGGGCTACTCCTCCAGCCAGCTCAAGTAGCGCTGGGAGTAAGAAGTCTGGGAAGTCCTGGTAGGGTAAGAGTGGGGGAGAGAAGAGGACAGCTGAGTCCAATTCTTCCAGTGGGACAGATGCTGTTGCAGGGAAGAAGCCGCTAGCTTGTTGGATTTGCAAAGGCCCACATAAGTTGGCAGTTTGCCCTTTCTGGGGCAAGCTGAATGCCCTCATCGGCCAAGAACAACAGGGCGAAGGAGAAGAGGAAGAAGAAGAGTACGCGCACATGGGCGCTATCCGCCTGTTGAACGCTCTCAAGAAGCATGGCGAGAAAGGGAAGAAGACCCTGGGGAAAGGGCTAATGTTCGTGGATGCCGCTATCAATGGCAAGCCTGCCAAAAGCGTGATGATTGATACTGGCGCCACCCACAACTTCATCTCTGAACTCGAAGCAAAGCGACTGGGACTGAAGCTGAAGAAAGATGCAGGCCACATGAAGGTGGTCAACTCCAAAGCCTTGGCCACAACTGGCGTGGCTAAAGGGGTAAAGGTGAAAATCGACACGTGGGAGTTGCAGACTGACTTGGTGATCGTCCATATGGACGACTTCGATGTAGTTTTGGGAATGGACTTTCTAACCGAGAAAGGTGCCATTCCAATTCCTGCCACTGGAAGCTTACTCATAATGGGAGAGACTCTTTCAATGGTACCTGCAAAGGTGAAACCACCCCCTGGTGTGAAGCTTCTATCAGCTTTATAGTTCAAGAAGGGTGTGAAGAAGCAGGAGCCCACTTATGTGGCTGTACCCACCGTGTTCGAAGAAGTAGTGGAAGAAATTGTTCCACTAGAAATTATGTGGGTCTTAAAGATGTATGGGGACGTGATGCCAGATAAACTACCCAAATCCTTGCCACCAAAGAGGGGGATTGATCACCAGATAGAGCTGGTGCCCGGAGCGAAACCTCCAACAAAAGCACCATACAGAATGGCACCCCCTGAGCTAGAAGAATTGAGGAAGCAATTAAAAGAGTTATTGGAGGCAGGCTTCATCAGACCGTCGAAGGAGCCATTTTGCGCACCAGTGCTATTCCAGAAGAAGCACGATGGGAGCTTGAGACTGTGCATCGACTATAAGGCTCTCAATAAGGTGACAGTTCGCAACACCTACCCCATCCCTCTAATCGCTGATTTGTTCGACCAGCTAAGTGGAGCCAAATACTTCACAAAGTTGGACTTGAGTTCGGGCTACTATCAGGTGAGGATTGCAGATGGGGATGAACCAAAGACTACGTGTGTTACTCGATACGGAGAATTTGAGTTTCGAGTAATGCCGTTTGGGTTGACAAATGCACCTGCTACCTTCTGTACACTAATGAACCAAGTATTCCATGAGTATCTAGATAAGTTCGTGGTGGTGTACTTGGATGATATCGTGGTTTATAGTGCCACGATTGAAGAACATCAAGAACACTTGGCTCAAGTGTTTCAGAATTTGAGAGAGAACAAGCTTTATGTGAAGCGCGAGAAATGCTCGTTTGCACAGGAGAGCATCAAGTTCTTAGGCCACGTTGTGGAACGTGGCCAAATTCGTATGGATCTGGAGAAGATGAGGGCAATCTAGGAATGGAAAGCCCCCACAAACGTGAAAGAACTCCGCTCCTTCTTGGGCCTAGCCAACTACTATAGACGATTTGTGGATGGCTACTCAAGAAGGGCGACACCCTTGACCGAGCATCTGAAAAAGGGTGTGATTTGGGCGTGGACTGACAAGTGTGCTGAAGCGTTCAGGAGTTTGAAAGAAGCCATGATGAAGGATCCTGTTCTTGCCTTGCCAACTATTAGCAAGCCCTTCGAAGTACAGACGGATGCATCAGATTATGCTCTGGGAGGGGTACTAGTACAAGAAGACCACCCGGTCGCATATGAGAGCCGCAAGCTGTCTGAAGCTGAGAGGAGGTATACTGCCCAGGAGAAGGAGCTCCTCGCAGTTATACATTGCTTGCGAGTGTGGAGGCATTACTTGCTGGGGTCAAAGTTGGTGGTGAAGACGGATAATGCAGCTGTGAGTCATTTCCTTACTCAGCCAAAGCTGACCCCTAAGCAGGCTCGATGGCAGGAGTTTGTGGCGGAATTTGACTTCCGTTTTGAGCACAGGGCAGGACGCTTGAACTAGACAGCTGACGCCTTGAGTCGCAAAGCGGAGTTGGCGACTCTAAAGATCTTGGCTAGTTTATCGGCTAGCGTGGTGAACACTCCACTCAAAGAACGCATCAAAGAAAACCTGGAGAAGGACCCAGTTGTCAGGACCATCTTAAAGCTCGTAAAAGAAGGCAAGACTCGCCAGTTCTGGGTGGAGGATGATCTTCTGTGGGCTAAAGGAGGGCGCTTGTATGTTCTGAAAGATGGAGATTTACGAAGGACATTACTAAGCGAGTGTCATGACACTCTGTGGGCAGGTCATCTAGGGTGGCAGAGAACCCATGCCCTCTTGAAGCAGGGATACTACTGGCCACAAATGCGAGACGATGTAGTGGAGTACACCAAGACCTGTCTCGTCTGCCAGCAAGACAAGGTCGATAAGAACAAGACACCTGGGTTGTTGGAGCCCTTGCGAGTCCCAAGCCAACCATGGGAGAGTGTGTCGCTTGACTTTATCACCAGTCTTCCAAAGACAGGAGATTTAAGTGCGATCTTGGTGGCCGTGGATAGATTCTAGAAGTATGCAACATTCATCCCAGTGTCGAAGTACTGTTCGGCAGAAGAGACAGCCAGAAAATTTTTCAAGCACATTGTCAAATATTGGGGAGTGCCCCAGAACATTGTTAGTGACCGAGATGGAAGATTCACTGGGACCTTTTGGTCCGAACTGTTCATTCTCTTGGGGTCACAACTGAACATTTCCTCGAGCTACCATCTGCAGACAGATGGGCAGACAGAAAGATTCAACGGGATGTTGGAGGAGTACTTGCGCCACTTTGTCAATGCCAATCAGAAGAATTGGCCGCAACTACTCGATGTAGCTCAATTTTGCTTCAACTCTCAAAAGAGTTCTTCATCAAATAAGAGCCCTTTTGAAGTTTTTAATGGACAGCAGCAACTGTTACCCCACACAGTGGATGAATATCGCGGTCGAAACCCGTGAGCCTTTCACTTCACAAAATACTGGAAGAAAATGACAGAGATTTCCCGAGCTTATTTAGAAAAAGCATAAAAAAGAATGAAGAAGTGGGCTGATCAGAAGCGCAGACCACTGGAGTTCAAAGCAGGTGACTTAGTGTTAATCAAGCTGAGGCCCGAACAGTTGAGATTCCGAGGGGACAAAGACATCAGACTCGTTCGCAAGTACGAGGGTCCAGTCTCAATCATCTCAAAAGTTGGCCTAACTTCCTACAAAGTCGACCTACCAGCCTGGATGAAGATACACCCGATCCTTCATGTCAGCAACTTGAAGCCGTATCATGAAGATCCAGCAAATCCAGTGCGTAACCAGTCAACCAGAGGAGGAGTCATCGTTCAGCCAAGGAGCAAGCGTCAACCTGAAGAAATCCTAGCGGAAAGGACGGTCACCACTGACCGTAAAAAGCATAAAGAATATCTGGTAAAATGGAAGGGGCTCGCAGACGACGAGATCAGCTGGGAGAGGGCGGAAGACTTGAAGAAGCTCACGCAGAAGATTGAAGATCTACAAGCTACTTCGTCGAGGGCACCGAAGGATTGAGTGGGGGGGAGTGTGGCGTTCTGCCCCTTTGGCACACCCACATGGGGCCATTTTGTAATGAGCATGCCTTGGTGCTTGATCATTAGTCAAGTCTTGCACTAAGCAACCTCATGGGATAGGGTAGTGGCAGTTTTGTAATATTGCATATGTCTCCCAAACAAAAATCATATATGTTCCTGGGAAGACTTTATTTCCCTAGAAGGCTCCTTAGGGGGAGGTGACCTGGTGACTTAGGGAAGCACCATGGCCATCAGCAGATAGGGGCCAAAGCTGTGTACTCCCTTGTCCTATCAAGGCTATATATTAATGAAATAACATTTATCCATACTTGCCCCTGTGTGCTTCCTTGTTGCTTATGTGTTACTTGTTTGTTATCTTCATTGGGCCATTGTGTGCCACTTGCCTTGTTGTGTGCTTTGTGTTGTGTGGACGTTCCTAGGAATGAATTGCTTTGTGCTTGCTCATACTGCGTTATTGCCCGTTGCATGTCCGAGATGTGTATGTGGCTAACCGCTGAGTTTGTTTGCCTGTAGGTGTGTGTTGTAGGGTGACTTGCTAGCTTGAAGAGTCTGCAAGTGCCGCACGTTCCGTCTAGTTGGAGTACCCAAATAGCCTGCCCGTGACACAGAGCCCAAGCATGTGACTCATTAGACACATATTCAAACATGGACTCAATAGTCATCTATACAGGGTGCGGTGCTCCAAAATCATTTATTTGGACTTGCTTGCATGCATGAATAGGGTTATTATCTCTAGGCATGCCTATTATGATTCAGTGACATGTTAATACCTGTTCATGAGCATATTGAGTTTTCTTGCTGAGCCTCGGCTCACGGGTGCTATGTGGTTCAGGTAAAGGCAAAAGAAAGCTAGATCATCCTTGAGTTGGAGAGCTTAGGTGACGATGTGTACATATGCGGCTGCTCGACCACCACGGCCGAGGGTTTAAAGAGGAACTAGGGTTAAACCCCATTTTTCTGCTTAGGTCACTTGGTTGTAAGTATTTTATTGTAATTAACCTTTAAAATATATTTTGGGATCCCAATGTATACAGTAAACGTTTTAGTGAAACGTTGTATCTTTGACCAAAAATTTTAACCCTAAATCCTTAATCACACTTAGTCACATGATTTTGGCCAAATGACTCGGTTATCGAGTTTATCACTGTTTAAAATGCACAACTTAACGGTCCCTGGGTAGTAGGGTGTTACACTAAGATTAAGTCAGTGCATTGGATTTTCACTGATCTAGTAATCTACGATATGATCTACTTACACATTCGGGGTGTGATGTCTCATCCAAGGCATTGACCAAGTAGATAAGATCGGATGTATTTTGTAACTTTGGACTGGACCCATTATAACAACCCTCAAAACATACAAGACCAAAATCATGCAAAAATTTAAACTTTTTACTTTTAACTCATTGTACCAAAAATCCATATAAAAATAAACTTTTAAAAAGATCGTGTGCACACACTTTTAGTTTAGTAAACAGAAATACAACTACTCTTCCACAGAGTTATAACAAAATAGTTATCCCTAAAGAAATGTCAAACTTCCAGCTTTTTCTATTTAAAGTGGTGATCCATCTAAAACCTCCCCATGTCAGGCGACATGTACATATCCACAAGCAGACTCCAGCGCTCATTGCTCCACTTTGCTTTTGCACTTACCTACAACATGAAACAACTAGGTAAGTGAAAACGCTTAGTAAGAATAGCCTTACACACAACTATACTAAACCCAGTAACGGGTTGACCTAAGGTAGTTATCGCTACCGGTTGATAAACCCCAAAACGGGTATGTTTAAAAATTTATACTCGCAAGCGCACGAATCGTATTTATAGAATAGTTTTCGTGTAAGCACGAGATCGAACCCAAGGGAGTTGTCTAAAATCAAAAAGAAACTATTTTAAATCAAAAATAATAAATTCTAACCTAGCTCCAAAGATTGATGAGTTTTAATATTATGAACACAAAATAAAATATTGAAAAATAAAGCTATGTAAGAGAATAAAAATAAAGCAATAATGAGTTGAAAATAAGTGTTAAAAGAAAAGATTATTAAGATACTAGAATCCACAAAATGTAAGTTTAATAATATTTATTAGTATATTGATTCCCAAGTTTTAGTGATAGTTAAAATAATTTAAACTATCATTTTCCAAAAAGATTTATAATTTTAAGCACAAATTTCTTATAAAAAGATAGGATTTTTCTTCACTTTTCAAAATTATAATCTCAAAGCATTTAGTGTAAATCAATCTAATGAAATAACAAATAAATCAATGAACATTATTTATAAGGCAAAACATAATATTTTTGTTCTAAGCATGGATGTGTACAATTTAATGACACATCTTACACAAAGAATATTATGTTTATGCACTAATGAAGAACAAAGTGTAAATATGTTCTAACAATCTAAAATACAAGATATTTAAGATGAAAGAAATATATGTAGAAGAAAAATCCATAAACTTTGTTGTATTACAAGGGAAATCAACATACAACATAAATATTACCTAGTTACAAGTTGCTTCATCATAATCTTAATAATCTTATGAAAAAGACTAGAAGCACATAACTAGAGTAGAGATTACAAAATAAAAGACATACATACTTGCAAAATGCTCTTGAAAAACCCAAATGGAAGAGAGAATGGTAGAGAGAAAATGAGAGAAAAAAGATGGTAACCAAAATTAAGCACCCCAAAATGGTCTTCAAAACCCTTATTTATAGCCAAAATGAGATTATTAAAATAATCAATTTAAATTAAGTAAATTGATTAAATTAATAATAATATGGTAAATAGGGGTAAATTGTAGGAGTGATGATGATTTTGGGGTAAAAAGTGTGTAGAAAATGGGTAAAAAGGTGGCATTTTAGACAAGGGGACAATGAGCACATTTATGGGCTCAAGGGGCGTTTGGACAGCAGTGACAGGCGGCTGGGGCGCTAAGGGGCCTGCTGGGCGAGCTGGGGTTGGGCCGGTTGACAGGCCCACGGTGGCTGTGGGCAATTGCTGGCGTGGAGAAAGGCAGTTGGGGACAATTGTTGCTGCTGGAGAAGGCAGTGGGCCTGGAAGGCTTGGGCCTTGGAGCATGCGTGTGGTCACGCTGGGATGGGAAACTGGTGGATATATGTTGATGTTGAATTAGCTGAAGGATATATGTTGAATGATATATATTGAAGGCTGAATGAATTGATGAAGCTCCTTGCTGGGAAGGAGCATGTGGGCTTGGGCCCGTGGCTGGCAGTTTTCAAAAATGCCACTTTTTCTTCTCTTTTTCAGCTTTATATCTTTTCTTTTCTTTTCTTTTCAAAGCCCAAAAATACAATAAATTCCCTACAAAATAAACATAAAATAAATCATAATAAAATATTTTCAACTATAAAATAAATCAATTTAATTTTTTGAAAATATTAATTATAACTTAATTTATATTTAACATTTAATTTCAATAATACAACATTTTTACCTCAAACTAAACCACAATAATTCAAATAATTAACTACAATATTTTACAACAAAATAACTATAAAAACACACAAAAATCTATAAAATCAAAATAAGACTAATAAATTCAAAATTACTTAAAAACTTAATAAATCAATTAAAAACTCAAGAACTAAGCAACAATTAGCATATAAAATATGGTAAAATAACTCTAATTTGTAGAGTTATCACCGGTCATTAGGGTATTGGATAAGTTATTACCCTACCATACAATTCTCAAACAATAGTCATTTCATAATCACATACTTTGATTGTACCTAACAACAAACGTTACACATATCATAATAGAAAATCCCAGAACATTTGAGATATATATATAATTACACAAATTAATCAATTCAACAAACATAAAGGATCCTGGCTCCAACCCGGATTTCCTCTTAACGTCCTAGCTCCAACCCGAACTTTATCTTACCATGTCCTGGCTCCAATCCGGGCTATAATTTTACCATGTCCTGGCTCCAACCCCGACTATAATTTCACCATGTCCTAGCTCCAACCCAGACTATAATTTTACCATGTCCTGGCTCCAACCCGGACAGTATTACAATAAGGTTCTAGCTCCAACCTGAACTCACCTACCATTAAGCTGCAAAATCCATAAGCATTGCAAAGGTAGGCATTAAGCATACCCTGGTCTTAACGATCCAAACAAAACTAGTGTAATCTACTACTACAAGCACACACTAGTATATTCATGTTGTAGCCAAGAAAGAGAAAGGCTAACTTACTTGGAGTTCTTAGTTCCCAACTGGATCTTTAACACTGCTATTTGTTTTCCTTTTTCGCAGTTACTGTAATTAATATAGTGTACTCGGATTAAACTATGGCATACTCTTATAGCTAATATTCTATGTTAGCTAAATGTAATAAATTTCTCTTAGAAACTCTATACTATAGACTCTTATACACCTTACAGTGTCTAAGGCCGGATTTCATTTCAATCTTTACAGTATCATGAGAAAATCGCCCTCACCGCAACGCACTCTCCGTGTTGTGCATCTTAATATTCTTTAACTAAAGAACTCTCTTATCGGATAACTCATGTTTTGGTTTTATAAAAAAAAAAAAAAGAGTTCTACCTTTTGAAGCTCTAGCTTGGAGAAGTATTCCTTAGCTCTTAAAAACCTTCCCTTGGTGCTCTAAACTCTCAAAAACTAAGCCCCAAATCCCACATGCAGATTTCTAAGAAAATATTAAAAGAAACTAGATGAGGGACAATAACATGCAAGCTTAAAAAAACCTCTTACCTTGCTTTATTTGATCACAATGGTGCTCAACTTTGAGATCCAACTAGTAAAGGCTTCTATTGAGCCCTAGAACACAAGAACAAGGTCATGCATGACTTTTAGATCACATGCATGCACAAGGAACCCTAGGGTTGTGGGTTTGAAGAAGAAGGAGAAAGAATGAATCACAAGAAATTATTTCACTTACCTTGAGCTCGATTTTTCTTAGGAGGGTACACTAGCTTCAAAGGAGTCCTTCCTTGAGAGAGAAAGGGAGATGGATGAATTAAGAGGGAAAGAGAGAGCCTCTGATTTTTCTTTTTAGAGTTAGAAAAATGAAAAGGGAAGGGGGGAGAAAGGGTGCCTTGGTTTTTTTTTTTTTTTTTTTTGGGAGGGGGGGGGGGGGGGGGGGGAATGGTAGAGAGAAAATTGTTTTGAGATGAAAACAATGATTAAACCCTTAACTTGTGAATGGGTAAGACTCTTCCTATTCTCTTTGCGGTATGTGTCCTAGCTCTTGAGAGCCCTAGGACCTAGCCTTGCTGCCCACCCCTCTCTCTCTCTCTCTCTCTCTCTCTCTCTCTCCCTCTCTCTCTTCCCTTGGAAATGACTTTTATGCCCTTGCTTATTTTACCTCACATTTAAGGAATCCAAGGGTCATTTGGGAATATTGTGCTCTAAATTTCCCTTAACTTTTAACCTATAGTTTTTAAATCTCCAAGCATAAATAATTAAATTAATTTGTGACCAAAAATAAAAATTTTCACAACATCACATAATTTTGGAAATTTATCACATATTGACCAAAATGCCCTTAAAGGGCCGAGCAAGGAAATTTTTATTCTTAAGCCCAATTGATTGGAATTCAAACCTCAATCAATTTTTCTTAAACCTGTTGACTTGACTATAAAGTCCCAGTTGCCATACAAAATTAATACTTTTATGCCATAGTATTCCCTATTTTATTTAATCCGAGATTTTTCTTCCTGTAGGGTTTATTTCTTGGTCCAAGACCAATCTTTCTTTGCATAAAGCTAGATCATTTACCGGATCATCACAGCGGCTGTGAAATTCACTAATCATCACAAATTCATGTAATATCATTTATCAAAATAATATTCTACATAATTCTTCACCAGCTCTAACTGACTACTCATGGATGTTCAAAACACGGGACGTTACACCAATATTGATTATTGATAAGATAAGTAAGTATCGTTATTATCTAATATAATCATATCACAAGGTTGGCCATAAGTCAATTCAATCTTAATTCTGAGTGATTAAAATTCTACTAATTGTATTATTAAAGTCTTTTGATTTGTTCGTTACCAGCTTACCCTACGGACTAGCTCATACTTACATATTGAAGATTTGTTAGTATAATTGAGTGAGAGTATTTATCATAGACATAAAATCCTATAGCTTTTGTTTAAGAAATGAAACAATGATTTCCTTATAGCTTGGTTCAAGTGTTAAATGATAGTGTACTCATTTCTGTAATTAAGTTTACGAAAATATCATTTACAAGGAACTTGGTGGGAAATAAGGATAAAATACCAATGAGGGGTAAAATGGTAATTTGCACCCGTCTCATTAGTAGATCATTTATAGAGGATTGAATGACGGTTATGGTAATAACAATGGATAATGTATTTACATTTGGAGTAAAGCTTTCTATGAATTCAAGAGTGCAATTTTGAGTCTGTAGTGAAGTCACGAGGAATTATTAAGGTAGTGAGATTATTTGTTATAAATAAAGTCACGATAACTTATTGGAGCTTAAGTTCATGGATCCATAGTCCTCGTGTCATCTCTTATCAAAATGAACCTAGTAGTCTTGATTAATTTAATTATTAATTATAAAAATATCATATTGACTAGTTCAATAGAAATAAATAATGTTAAATTATTTATTGATATTTTTTTAGAAAATAAATAGAAGAAACTTTGATAATTTTATTGCAGAGTCTCAAAAAGAGAGTATTATAGTCAATTTGGATAATTTTTGTTAATATTGATAGATTGGTATTAATGTTAATAAAATGAATTAAATAACGGTCAAATTATACTTGGTTAATTTTGACAAGTATTTAATTATAATTATTAAATAATTAAAAATAAAATGGGAAACTAAAACCTATTTTATGTCCTAGCTAATTGCATATATATACTAGTGTTATAGAATGCATTATGTTAGATGAATTTGATAAGGTAAAAATTCACTACTAGTATTCTATACCCAGTCATCCACTCTCTCATAGTTTTCTCTCTAGGAATTCTCTTCTCATATGTTGAGACTTGCCCACACAAACACTAGGTTTTTTTAGAGAAAGACTTGGAAGACTGTGGTATTGTTTCAAAGCGATTTGGATTCCTTGAATTACCTAGCATTCAACAAGGACAAAAGGTTAGGGAATCCAAAGGGTGTAGTCATTGTTCCGCTACACATCTCGAAAGTACTCTAATGGTTTTATTATGGTATTTATGTATCTCTGTAATATTCACATGCTTGTATGATTTTATGATCTCTACTATGTATATTATTTTGAATATATATTTATAGGAAGCATGTATATAGACTTATATAAATAAGATCCTACAAAAAATAGACTATAAGCTTCTGTTAGCATTGGTTATCAGGTTATAGGACTAATGTCTATACTAGGGCTGTTAAAAAAAATTGCAAACAGAATAACCCACACAAACAAAACCAATAAACCAGTAAAAAACGCAACTCAGATAACCCAATGAAAATTCAAACCACCCAATCTAATAATTGGGTGGGTTGGAAAATATTCCAACCCACCCAAATAACCCAAATAAACCAAATAAGTTTTTTTATATATATACCATATAATATTACATAAACTATCTTTTTTTGAAATAAAAAGAATGTAGCCCAGTATATTTAACAATGAATTTTGTTGACTGCCTTTTTCGCTATCAACCTTAATAAGAGAGATTAAAGAAATGATCGTAAGAATACAATGATTTTTACGCGGTTCAGGTTATAAAAGAAACCTAGTCCACGAGTTTCTAGTATTATGAGGGTTGCAAGCTTGTGATTGCAAGCTTTTATTGGGTATTCTCAGGCAGCGTTTAGATTGCTCTGAGTACATGTAGTTTTCTCTCCAAAAAACTGAACCCTTTACAATGAGACTCCCAACCCTATTTATAGAGGTTAGGGTCATTAATGTTAATCATCAATAATTAATACCCATTACTCCTACATTTGGGGCATTGGGCTGCATTGAATAAAGACTACGGCCCAGGCAAGATTTGCGGGGCCCACTGCAGAAAGGTAACCACTTTATGGGGAACATGTCCCTAGGACTGTCAAGGCATGCTATACGTACTCCCGTGTCAAGCGGCGTAGTGGGTGTGCAAATTTTCGAGTTGTACACTCGACAACACTGTTGTCGGATCGCCCACAAAGGTTTTCAGACGATCCTCTAACTCTGAAAACCCGCTCCTACTGACACATTGATCCTCCATCTCTGAGACTGAGCATCTGGGAGTAACTCACCAAGGCACCTACGACCCCCTTCAAGGATAGGGCCTCATCTAGGAAGGCCCCTATTATGACTATAGGCCTTGCGCAGTAACATTCCCCGAGGATGCCCACAAACATCCTAGCCAACCATTGGGGGTCGTCACATGTCGGTGGTGAAAAATATGGACAACATTTTCCCCCCAAGTCCCTACTTGTCCCCAGACAGTAGAGACTTCAAACTGAGGAAGATTTTTAAGAGTCCTCGGATAGTAAACGTTTAGACTTCCGCTGATGTCACTCTGAAAAGCAGAACCACGTGTCAACGCCCCATTGTTAGGCCCATCATTTCGTGCATTTGATTAGGGTCACCTCGATATCCCAAACGTCTACTCTACACCCAAGGCGTCTTATCCCAAAGAAAACAATGATAGTGATCCACGCCTTTTGAACCCTGACTGTTGGATTACTTTCATGAATCTACTCATCTGACGGTTGTGGGGAAGTTGCTTCTTTGATATGTTTTACTAGGTATAAAAAAACCAGAAAACCTTCAGTCCCATACCACAACCATTCAAAAATCACAAACCCTCATAGCACATTTTATTTTCTTTTCTCTCCTGTCTGCTTCTCATCTTCAACCTTTTCCCGAAGTTCTGGACAACTGGCGCGAATCATCCTACTTTTGGTTAGACGGCAAGCTGTGCTTCAAGGTTAGGACTCGCCTCAACACCCATCTTCGCTTTATTTCATGTAAGTACCTTCAACCTAATTTTCTTAGTGTGTGCTAGGTATTTTCGATATATGCTTAGGAATGGTAGTAGTGTGGACTTTTAGATTTTGTTCCTCGTTTTTACGAGTCGTTTTAGGCATATTTTGACATTAGGCTCATTCGAAATGACCTTCAAAGGTCTTTTCGTTAACTTTGCATTTCTGGGCCTATGAACAGAATCTGGGAATTTTCCAGATTCCAGTAGGTTCGTCCTCTCCAGCTTGCCCTTAGGCGCGGGGCCATCTCGCATTTTTAAAACTCTAATTTCCTTCTCGAGCTGTTTTCCTAGAGTTGTTTGTGTTTTTGCCATCTTTCTTTCAGTCAGAATACTAATTGCTTGGTTTTTTATCTCAGATGTCCGAGGAACTCCACCAACTACTATACATAGATTCTATCGATTTGACTAGGAAATCTTTGAAATGGCCCGTGCATGAGATGCTCCCGAAGGCAATGCAAGGACAGGGGCCTGAGAGTAGAGTGGGGAATAAGTCGTCTATCCTGAACTCCAGGTGGCAGTGAGGCCTGTAATGTCTGAAGACTCAGGGCTCACCGTGGAGAATGTAAGCAGAGCCCCCGTCCCACACCCTTCGCAAAAATACGAGGGTGAGGCATTTGAGGCAGAGGATTATCGCACTCTACTCTGACATCCCGGCGCTCTAGAGGCGATCATGAGGTACTATTCAGTTGGGGAAAAATGCCTCATCCGCCTATGCCGTGAGTCCGAGAAGGCGCATCGCAATGTCTATGGCCTAGGTGCTTGGAGCCAGGCCCACCTGATGGCAGGGGCTACCCTACCCCTCAAGCAGTACTTCGTTAACTTCTTGAAGTATGTGGGGATAGCCCCCTTCCAGTGCTCGCGGGGATGTATGTTCTGTTCTGGAAGCAAAAATGGCTTGAGCCTTCACCAGCAAAGATCCTGTATATCTACAGTTTCAAGACCACCCCTCAGAAGAAAGGTTCCAAGAGGGATGGATATTACGCCTTCGTGAAGTATCCAGCTTCGTCGCTTAACTGCAAGGCTCCCCACCACAACGAGAATCATGGTCGGGACTTCAAGGATGCCTTTTTCTTTACAAATGGCTTTCCGATCCATAGTAATCTGACCCTAATTCTCGACTTCTCTCAAGTAGGTAAGTATCTTTTCGAGTGCATTTATTCTTTATCTCACTAGGACATTTCCGTATTCAACACTTAGCCATTTCCTTTTAGATAGGTCTTTTCCGCCGAACTCCATACATTCTGCTTTTTGAGGATCACCTCCAGGAGATGAAGGCTCTCCCTGATTGGGATTTGGACCTTAGCATTATGGTAACAGAGGAAAATCTCATTAGGTCAGGGCTTCTCAGCGTCGAGCAACGGATAAGCAATTTGGAGCTAGCCAAATACCACCAGTACAAGAAGTCCTAGGAGTTGGCATCTTGCCACATCAATTACATAGAAGGGCTGGCCAAGACAGCGTATCATAGGAGATTGGCGGAGGAAAGACTGGTGAATACGCAGGCCATAGAAGAGGCTTGAGAGGCCCAAGAGGACCAAGAGCTCGAGGAAGAGCTTCATGTAGGGATGGAAGCTTCCCACCTAGACTCGGGTAACTCACCTCTCATCCCAACGTCTGTTTTCCGAGTAGGTGATAGGATAAGTCTCGAGCATGTCTGGGCTTCCCCAGCACTCCTCCGTAGTGGTGAAATCTAACATCGGCGTTGGACTAGCGAAGAATTCCAAGACTACCTAGTTCTCGTAGATGTTTACCTCCAACACCCTAGGAGGCAATCTACCTCCCATGGGTTTGTACCCTTAGACCGAGTGACGTCCTTGACCTCGAGCTAATTTTACCAATATGGCACCAATATTAGTTGTGATGCAAGGAATTGGATAGTACACCCTCATTGTTTGCACCGACTCACGGTGAACCTCCAAGTAGCTTATTTTATTGCATTATCCTTGTGTAGAATGTATGATAACTGTTGACCTGTGAAATTGGCCAACGGTCATGTGTAAAATATATGAAACATTTTGAACAAAATGAATATAATATAAGATAGAGTACAAATATCTAACAAAACACACAGGAATTTATATTGGTTCAGCCCTATTCTTTTGAACTGTAATAACCTAATCCACTTAGTCTTTTGTATTGAATCGCTTCGATAAAAAATTACAAAGATAAACTTGGATTTCACTCGTCACAAATTTTCCCAAAAGATCAATCCAAAAGTCCTGAAAAAAAGATCTTTGAAACGAAGCCCTGGGTCCTTTATTTATAGTACCCAGGGGTTGTTACATGAACAGTAAGAGTGGGATCCTAGTTTGATACACGATCATTGGGAGTGGAGATATGTGTCCACCTTCCCATGATTATGAGATCGTGGGTCTTCCCGTTGTCTTCTCTGGATCATGGTCGATAATGCACGATTGATACCTTTGAGAAAATGATAAGTCTTGATTGGTCTATGATACTTAGGTGCTAGGCACGATGACCCTTTAGAGCTTGGGTGCTAGGCGCGTTGGTCCTCTGGGTGCTAGGCCTGTGATCTTCTGGGTGCTAGGCCTGTTGATCTTCTAGGTGCTAGGACTGTTGATCACAGTTTGAACAAGAGTGAGTTTTACCCAATGAAGTGTCTTTGGGAGTGTAGGTCAACCACCCTATGGAAGATAGGGTGGGCCAACCACCCCGAGGGGTTCTTCGGTATGCTTGGGCCAACCACCCTTGGGGTTGGGGTCAGGATGACCACCCCTAGGGGTTAGGGCCAGGCCGACCACCCCTAGGGGGTTTTGGCCTGGTTGACTTCTCTATAGGTGTTGGACCTATCTTTTTTGCTCATCGGTCTTTTTTCAATACTTCGTCATTTTTCCCTGATTTGTGATGCCACGTGTCACTTTCTCATTTTCCACATCATCCCAGGATTTTTGAGGGATAACATTTGCCCCCCCCCCCCCCAAGTTTATTGTAATGTGTTCAACATTACAGTAAACTTGATCTAGCCTGAGAAACATATCGTAACATTACTTTAACAGCAAAGTCCCTCGAGACGTTACGTAGTACTTTTATGAACTATCGATAATTTGCTGAGCACTAATTTTCAAGGATAATTTGTAATTCTTAAAAAATAATTAGATTTTTCAAGGAAAATTAATTTCCTAAAAATCTAGTATATTTTTCAAGGAAATTTGAAGTCCTAAAAATATAATATATATATTTTCAAGGAGTTTTGAAGTCCTAAAAATATAATATATTTTTCAAGGATATAAATTCCTAAAAATACAAAATATTTTTCAAGGAATTTGAATTTTTAACCATACCAGATATTTTTCAAGGATTTTGAATTCCTAAAAATATGGTTAGCCTGAGAGGCTATAAGTAGGGCCTCACTCATCAGACTCTTGACCCATGTGCCTCCTTCAGAAGTTCTGAGCTGTGGAATTCTCCAATTCTTCATCAACTCTGCGTATCTCCTCTTTGGTAAGTATTCTTTCCCAATTTTACGTTTTTGATGAATCTGTTTGAATCTCCTTGTTTTGTTTTATTTTGATCCAAAATAATTGACTTGTCTGAATCAAGTCTATGATTTCCCTATGATTTCCTTAGCCTGGACGATTTCCAGGGTTCCAAACCCTAGCATAGGCGATTTCAGGTTTGTAAAACCCTAGGTCGACCACTTCTTTGAGATTCACTAGCCTAGTGATTTCCAGGGTTCCAAACCCTAGCATAGGTGATTCCAAGCTTGTAAACTCTGACCTAGGCCGACCACTCTTAGGTTCCCTTGGTCTGGAAATTTCCAGGCTTATAAACATTAGGGTTGGGCAATTTTTCACGATTTCAGATCTAGGAATAAGCCATTTCCAGGGATGTAAATTCCATCATGGGCCTACCACCCCTAGGGTTTCAATCATGGGCCGACCACTTCTATGGATTCCCTTGCATTTCCCTTTCCTTATGCGACTTCCAGGCTTACATATCCTATCATGGGCTGACCACCACACTCCCTAGGCGATTTCTAGGGATCCAGGGTTTAGGGTGGTCGGCCCAAGCATAGGCCGACCACCTGGGACCCTAAAAAATATGTTCTCCTTCTTTATTAATCTATTTGGGGTCTTCCTTGTACCGTATAATTTATTGGAGACTTGAACTTTAGTCCTCTGGCATTTTCTGAGGTTTGCATCCCTAGGGTGGTCAACATAAGGTGGTAGGCCGACCACCCATGCCTTTTCTTTCATGTTTTGTAAGCTTAGGGCCTAGGTTAACCCTTCTTTGTGACTTCAATCGATTTTTCCAAGTCGATGGGAGTCATATGGTTGTCGATCTGAGCTTAGTCTCACTGGGCTGACCCCCTATATAGATTTTTCCCCCGATTTCTTCATTTTTGCTCCTTAGCTAATGGATATGCCCCCGGCAATTGGCTTCATTATGTTCACTTACTAACTTTACTCTTTATTTTTCCATTGTAGCAGATGTCCAGCTCCTCTTCGTCAGATAACTCTGTAAGCGAGCGTACTCCCCTGGATTTCTTGGAAAGGGTGAAAAGGATTCTCCCTTGCTCCGCTTTATATTTGTTCAGTGAGGAAGACTACTTGAAAAGATATAGTCCAATGGCAAGAGTAAAACAGACAACTCGGCAACCTTCCGAAGATGACCCTCATAATTCCAGGCACATCACTCAGAGCTCTTCACCTGGCTCTTCTTAGATCTCTTCTCAGCATAGTACTCCCCGTGGCTCTCAAGGAACATCTCAGCGAAGTCATTCTTCCCAGCGGAATATGTCTGTTTAGCGAGACTCATTGCAACGCCCTTTGCATCAGGATACCAGTCGAGTTCCCTATCACTGTTCTTCTCAGGGAGAACATACCGAGGGCTCTCATTGCCAGGCTACTCATCCTCAGGAGCATTCTATTCATAGGTTCCAGCCTATGGTGGTTCGCCCTCCTTCCAAGAGCAAGACATTCTTGCCAGCTGCGCAGCAGAAGAAGAGACAACAAAAAGAGTTCCACTCCTCAAATTCCGGGGCCACCTTTGCCAATGAGATCATATGGAAACTGGTTGAGAAACCTCGCCCTGCTGATTATGAGGTGGTTTGGTTCAAAGGGGCTCCCTCTAACATGACTGAAGAGAAAGTAAAGAGTTTAAGGAAGACCTTTGACCTTCTGGTGTATCTATTACTATCCCTGGTCCAAATGACAGAGCTGAGGAGCCCCATTTGGGTATGTGCGCCTGGACACATTCTGCCATCAAGTTTAGTGCTACTTCCTCTTCATCCATACTTCCACAGTGTAGCAGATTATTTCGGTATTAGTCCTTCTCAGTTGGCTCCCAATGTGATCCTGGTGTTATCTGTGTTGTACATTATCTATCATCACAGAAAATGGGCTACTTCAGTACCTCACGAGATCCACTACTTATTCGTTCTGAAGACGACATCTTCTTGGAAGAGATCTCAGGAAATAGCAAGGCGTTTAGATATGCTGATAACTATTTCTTCACTAAGGATGCAGAGGCCAACTACTCCAAGTTTAAGCATGTCGGCCCTTTTTATAGACCGCTCCCGACTCAGGCTATGACAGTTAGGGCCAAGGCGTTGATTGCCATGACCCCTGAGGAGAAGAATGTCAAGACCCTCATTACTTCAGAGAACCTTAGGAAGGTCGGGTTGTTTCCTCCTACTATAGTCGATGTTCCGGATGAAGATGGTCCCGAGCCCGTGAATGCCATAGACTCCCCAAGACCTATTCATGTCGATGAGGTACCCACTTTTCCTATTCTAGCTGGACGGGAGGGTGATGAGGCGAGTGCATCTATCGCGTACTCATCGCTTGCTTCGGATGACTTTGATGAGACTATGTTCAAGCCTGAATCTCATTCAGAAAGGTTTAACACTTTATCACCTTTATTTTATGATTCACATGTCCTTGATATCCTTCTAACATTTTATCTTCTTTTGCAGGTTCAGATATGTTCGACTTTGTCCATACCCAGCAAAGGTCGACTCCCACTGAGGCTAGTCCTTCTGTCCGAGCAGCTAAGAGGGTGAAGGTTGAGACTGAGTCGATAATGGAGGTTCTTTTCGAGGTGTCTCCTCCGACTCCTTCAGCATCTAGTCCTATCGCAGAGGTAGAGCCATCCTTGCCTACACCGATTCCTCCCATCTTCACCAATGCGGGTGCCTCCTGTTCTACACCTACTCCCTTATTTGAGCCACACCAGTCTGCCATACGGAACCCAGGTGCCATCATGGACCGAGCGTCCCATCTGGAGTAAACGACAATGACTTTTAATGGGATTAAGAATAAGGACTTGAGCACCATCCTAACGAAGTCATTCCTTGACATTTAGAGTGTGAGTCCTTTACAGTTCTCTTCTTGTCTCGTTAGCTTGTGTGCTGACATTTATCTAACACTTGTATGTTTTTTGTAGGCACTAATTTTGGTCTCTCATGTCTATGATAGGTCTGTAGAGTATACCTCTACGTTCTCCAACCTTCGTTGTAAGTTTGAAGCTATCCGTCAGGAGGTGCTAGACCTTAGGCGCGTTCTTGGCTCTAGGGATGCTGACACTGCTTCGAAGGATGAAGAGATCGACACCCTCCATTGTACCGTGGAGCTCAAACAACATGAAGTGACCGAGTTGACTCCCAGGATAACCCAGACGGAGGGGAAACTTGCCGATCAGCTCCAACAGTCTGGAGCTGAGAAAGAGAAGCTGATTGTTGACATGGACCAATTGCGAAAGGATGCTCTTGTTAAGTAGGAGCAAGAGATTAAGGCTGCCCGGGACAAGGCTCGAGAGGAGTATTCAAAGATAGCTTTCTCTTGCTTCTACTTCTGGAAGTCCAACAAAGATCTGAACTTGGATTATTTCCTTCCCGAGAAGACGTGAGCGAAGAAGCTTAGGAAGTGTCTGACTCGTGAAGCTGCCGAGGCTCAGGGTGGTCTTTTAGATAATACTCCTCGCCCTAGTTAGTCTTCTTTTGGTATTTTATTCTATTTTTCTTTTCATGCCATTGGTGGGGTACCTTGTACTTGACAGTTTTTACATATGACATTTTATGCCTTTATGCTTTTTTGTTATGAGTACAAAGTGTATTGATTGAAAATTTGTATTTCCAATGCTTACTAAGTATATCAACTCATAACCCTCATTGGTTCAGGTATCAGTATACTCTGAACACATGTATTTCACGTGCCAAACTAACCTTATTCTTTTATGTTTTTCATGATAACAACCATAGTAATGTGAGTAGTATAATACTTCACCAAGTACCATGAACAAAACAGGTCAGGTCGACCACCCCATGGGTGATAGGCCGACCACCCTATAGGTTGATGGATTGGCTGACCACCCTATAAGGGACATGGCTAGGAGTCTCCTCACCAATGCTTTTCTTTTTTTTTTTTTGCATTTTTGCATTTTTGGAACATATGTTGAACAAATGTCCTAGAAAAACTTGAGCTTGCTTAGTACTTAAGGTCACGACCTCATTGCATGTGTGAACCCCAATCGATATGTGCTATATGCCCCCCCCCCCCCAAGTGATTGTGGGATTAAAAGCCTTGGTCACTTGCTACTTGACCATGCCTTGCTTCGAACGTTTAGACACATAGTACTATCCTTTTCACCCAATGATGCAAGCAGCAAATGTTTGTCCCTCATTGGTAGTCGGGTGATGGTTTCATACTCAGTAGTAATGATACCTATACACAGATGCAGATTGTGTAGCAAGTGTCGATCATGATCTACGTAATCTCCCGTATACTCGTTATAATGATTGTAGACAGAAGTGTCTAAGTTGGACCGATCGAGTCTGGATGGGCTAATCGAGCATGTAACGAGTCTTCGATAAAATTATCGATCGGTCCCTCAAGTACCAGATTCAATTATGATTTGATGATGGCGAATGGTCTTCAGACCAGTCTCTTTTTTTTATCGTATAGGTCAATAAGTTCCTCAAGAACCAATATCGAACATGATCAAATAAATTGGCGACAAGGCCCAGATTCTTGTTTGGATCGTATGGGTTAATAGGTTCCTCAAGAACCAAGATCGAATATGATCCATAATTTGATGACAAGGACCTAGGACCTGTTTCTCTTGTTGATCATGTGGTTCGATAGGTTGCTCAAGAACCAGGATCGAACATGATCAAATAGTTTGGCAACAAGGTCTTAGCACTTGTCTCTTTTTTGGATCATATGGGTCGATAGGCTCCTCAAGAACCAAGATCAAACATGATCCATTAATTTGGCAACAAGGTCCTCAGACCAATCTCTTTTTTGGATTGTATGGGTCGATAGGCTCCTCAAGAACCAAGATCAAACATGGTCCATAATTTGAAAACAAGGTCCTAGGACCTGTCTCTTACTGAACGAAATTTAAAGAATTAAGTGAAACTTAAGAAATTAAATCCATTCATTCATTAAATCACAATGGTTGTTACATAGATAATTTGAAAATACTACATTTACAAATTAAAACTTGTGCTTCACTGATAGTACCGGCAAAGGTGTTCGCCATTCCAGTAGATTTTGATTAGTTCTCCATTCAATCAAGCTATCTTGTATGTCCCTGGTGGGATCACCTCCTCCACAAGGTATGGAACTTCCCAATTAGGTCCTAGTACCCCTGTTGTAGTGTCCTTAGTGTTTAGGAACACCCTCCTGAGTACAAAGTATCTGGAAACTTTTTGTTGATGTGCTGTTACTCTGAGACTTGCCTTTTCTCGTCTTTCTTCGATTAAATCGAGAGACTCTTCTACTAGTTGATGGTTCATCCCTTGATTTTATGTCTCTCGTCTATGTGATGGAGGAGTGAGCTCAACTGGCAACATGGCTTCTTGACCAAACACCAAAGAGAACGGGGTATGGCCTGTTGCTGTTCAAGTCGTCATTTGATGTGACCATAGGACCTCCGAAAGTAATTCTGGCCAGACTCCTTTGGCTTGTTCAAGGCATTTCTTCAAAGTGTATTTGATAGTCTTGTTCACTGCTTCTACTAGACCATTATCTTGGGGGTGTGCTACCAAGGAAAAGCTCTTTGTGATTCCATGCCTCGTACAAAATTCGATGAACATATCACTATCGATTAAGTCCCATTGTCTGAGACTATCTTCTTTGGTAGACCAAATCGACATATGATATTCTTCACCAAAAAATCTAAGACTTTCTTCGAGGTTATGGTGGCAAGCGGTTCTACTTCATTCCATTTGGTAAAGTAGTCTACTGCTACAACAACAAATTGGACTCCTCCCCTTCCCGTGGGTAGCTTTCCGATCAGGTCAATTCCCCATATAGCAAAGGGCCAAGGGCTTTGCATTTGTGTTAATTCATTAGGTGTTGCCCGGGGTATCTTGGAGAACATCTGACACTTGTGGCATCTTCTGACATACTCCATCGAGTCTTCATTCATCGTTGGCCAAAAGTGTCCTTCTCTTAGGAATTTCTTTGATAGGCTCTGCCCCCCCAGCATGATCTCCACAAAACCCCTCGTGTACCTCGATCATTAGCAGCTTTCACTGGTCAGGTGTAACGTACCTTAGCAGTAGTAGGGAGTACCCTCGTTGGTACAGGACCCCTTCAACTATCATATATCATGCAGCTTGTCTCACCAATTTCCTTGCTTTGTTCCGATCACTGGGTACTACTCCTTGGTTGAGATAGTTAATAATAGGGGGCATCCATGTATCTTCTAACTCAACAAGTAGTGCCTTTTGCTCGGTTATGCTTCTTTTCGTCAAGTATTCGAAAGGAGCGACATTCAGGGTATCCACATCTTTGGCACTGGCAAGCTTGGCTAAGGCGTTAGCATAAATTATATCATTAATAATATACTAGGTAAAAACAATGTGAAATGTATATTTGCTTAATTTTATACAGAAAATGTATTGATTTATTTTTATTATTTTTTTCAACTACCATATAAATTTTAAATAAATAAACAGTGTCATATATTATAAAAGAATGGCATAAACATAATTTTTTTAAAATAAACCAAAACATTGTCTACAGTTTTTTTTTAAAATATGATAATTTTATTCTTTTTTAAAAAATAAAAACTATTAAACTAAGAATATGTTACATAAACACTTTTTATTTATCAAGATATATTGAATTCTAATTTTAAAATTAAATAATTTTTTTCTAATTTTCTTTTAGAAAAAATACCTATGAATTTCAATATAATAAAATATTAAAATTAAGTCTTGTGATTTAAATTTTAAAGAGTCGTGGTTTAGATTTTTAAGGATCGTGGTTTATATTTCATACAATCTTGGTTTAGAATTTAAGCCTAGTGGTTTAACTTTTAAGCATTGTGGTTTAAATTTTAAAAAGTCATGGTTTAAATTTTAAGTCTTGTGGTTTAAATTTTAAAGAGTCGTTTAAATTTAAAGACTAGTGGTTTAAATTTTAAAGAGTCGTGATTTAAATTTTAAATGATCATGGTTTATATTTTATATGGTCATGGTTTAGATTTTAAGCCTAGTAGTTTAACTTTTAAGCCTTGTGGTTTAAATTTTAAAAAGTCGTAGTTTAAATTCAAGCCTCGTGGTTTAAAATTTTAAAGAGTCGTAGTTTAAATTTTAAGCCTTGTGGTTTAAATTTCAAAGAGTCGTGGTTTAAATTTCAAAGAGTCATGGTTTAAATTTTAAAGACTAGTGGTTTAAATTTTAAAGAGTCATGATTTAGATTTTAAATGATCATTGTTTATATTTTATATGGTCGTGGTTTAGATTTTAAGCCAAGTAGTTTAACTTTTAAGCATCGTGATTTAAATTTAAAAGAGTTGTGGTTTAAATTCAAGTATCACGGTTTAAATTTTAAAGAGTTGTTATTTAAATTTTAAGCTTTGTAGTTTAAATTTTAAAGAGATGTTGTTTAAATTTTAACCCTTGTGGTTTAAATTTTAAAGAATCGTGACTTAGATTTTAAAAGATTATGATTTATATTATATATGGTCGTGGTTTAGATTTTAAGTCTAACAGTTTAACTTTAAGCTTTATGGTTTAAATTTTTAAAAGTCGTGGTATAAATTTTATGTGGTTTAAATTTTAAAGAATGATGGTTTATATTTTAAGCTTTGTGGTTTACATTTTGAAGAGTTGTGATTTAGATTTTAAGTCTTGAGGTTAAACTTTTTAAAGGGTCGTAGTTTAGACTTTATGTCTTGATGTTTATATTTTAAATGATTGTTTTTTATATTTTAAGATTTATGGTTTACATTTTAAGCTTTGATTTTATATTTTAAAGACTAATTTTTCATAGATTGAATACATTCCTATAAATATAGTTGTCACACATATATATGACACACTACAAATAGAATGCATTTCTAATTTAACTATAATATGACACATATAATACACATTACAACAACACTTATAACCATTTTCTCAAATAAGGATAACTTAGGAAGTCTCATTATAATAATGGGAAAAGTTCAACTAAATATATTTAGTGTCTAGTTTTAGCTAACTACTCCTAAAAGTGGGTAGTTCTCAACTTTTCCCATTAGAGTTTGTTATTTTATGGTTAGTCAAGATATTTGTGGATTAGGTTGTTATTTAGATAATTAAATAGATTTTTCGTAACTTTAGGGTACTGTAACTTCCGACCTATTTTTGACCCAGTTATATTATGAATTTCAAAAAATAGTATTTCTAGAAAGTTGTAGATAATTGAATTATCTTTCTAACGGTATAAAATGATCTAAATCGAAATCCTACAGCTCCAGTTATGTTGATTTTACTACAGGTGAGTTTAGAGTTACGAGATTTAGGAAGTTAGAGGTTGGGATATTTTTTTTTCCTAGGTAGTTTTATGTTAGATTATTCCTTAATTATTTAATAAAAATATTAATAAGATAATTTAGAGATATTTTCTACAGAAGTTAGGATTCTATTTTATTTAAATTGAAATTTGGATTATAGTTAGAATGAAATTAACTATTTTTAAATAAAAGAAAGATCTAGAAACTCTAGAACCTTCCAGAACAATTAAGAGCATGACACTTGTCATAATCATGTTTATTTAAGGATTTAAGTTTATATAAAAGAAATATCTAGAAACTCTAGAACCTTCCAAAACCATTAAGAGCATGACACTTGTCATAATCATGTTTATTTAAGGATTTAAGTATTTTTTTTTTAATAGGATAGTTTCACTCCTCAAACTCTATAAATAGGACATAGTGCTCAGCCATTTTCTTCATTCTTCAAGCATTCGATCAAAGCCTCTAAGGTGCTAGTATTATTATAGAGAGATACACTTGGGTTTAGGATAAAAGCTTTATCATTCTAAGCTTTTCTAAACACTTGAGAAGTGAGAAATAGTGTAATTTCGATATTAAGGTTTAGATCAATCCATAAGATCAATCAAGGTATTCCTATTCCTAAGTTCATTCTTTATAATCCTTTAGTTTTCTTTAGTTTCTTTTATTCAGATCCTAACTCTTGTTTATGATTCTTGATTAGGTATTTAAGTTCTTGAAACTTAAGGTCCTTCTTGGTAAGTTTCTTCTTGATGGTTTAGTTTTCATATTCATCTTTATTCTTAGAGATTCTCACCTTTTCTACTGTTGGTTTATAGGAGTATTCTAATCCCGTTCTTGTTCCCAAATATCCTGACTTTTGGTAAGGAAAATATGATAGATTTTATGTCTTTATGTTTATGTTATGATAAGTATATGTATAGTATGTTTTGTAGTCCTTGGGCATATGACTTGTTTAAACAACAAGCCCCAAGAATATGTTTTCAGTCACTTAGGCACATGACTTGCTTAGATAAGAAAGCCCCGAGAATTTATGATTGGGCATATGACTTGTTAAGATAACAAGCCCCAAGAATGGATGATTGGGCATATGACTTGCTTAGATAAGGAAGCCCCAAGAAGTTATATTGGGCATATGACTTGTTTAGCTAGCAAGCCCCACAAATTTGTGGGCATAAGACTTGTTTAGCTAACAAGCCCCAATAATTTATATTGGCTATTAATGTTGTAGTCATAGGTGATATATGTTTATAGTCATATGTTTTTTTATAGTCATATATTTTATAGTATATGAATATGACGTAGTCTTATGTTTATGATATATGTTGTATGTTTTTAGTAGATTTTCCTTTCTGGGCATTAGGCTCATTCATTTATTTTATTTTTTACTGTGATGCAGGTAAATAGTTTGGGAAGGCGAAAGGATTCTTGGTAGCTTGGCTTGTGTGTTAAGGATGAATGGATTGAATGGACTGCGTGTCGATCGAGGATGACGTTATTTATTTTTAGTCTTTTGAATCATGTTTTGATCTATTTCCGCATTTAGTATTTTAACAATTAAAGTTTATGTTTTTTTTATGTTTTATAAACAATGGGATCCTATACCATATCATATTGTATTTACTTTGTATTTGATACAATATTTATTTTTAGTTTTCAATAAAGTTAAGTTATTTCTTATGTTTGTATCAAATTAATAGTAGCTATGTCTAGTAGTTTTAATGGTCCAAAGTATTAGAAATAGTTGGGCCGTTACAGCACCAGCTCCAGGCCTCGCGCGGTCCGAAAGAGCGTGTCGGGGCGGAGGGCCCCGAGCTCCGCGAATGATGTCTACCTGGCGATGTCCTCGGGCCCCTGTTTCAATACCCTTACCAGTCTGTTGCAAAGCCTAGTGATCTTCAGGCTCTTGACGGGCCCTCTTATGCTTCGAAGCAGGGTTATCATTGGCTTTTCCTTTACCACGGTCCTGTGGTGGCGCTAAGGATCCAACTCTTGTTGCATGTCCGGTGGGCATCCCAGCTGGCGGATCTCGCGCCTCAGCAGCCGAGTGCTGAGGAGGCACATCAGCTGTGTTGACAGGTGGCACTCCAACAGGGTGCGCATGTGGCACACCTGTTGAGTGCCTAGCTGGTACGTTGCTATTGGGGTCCAATCGCAAACCCTGGGCTGCAAGAGTGGCCTTCATGGAAAGTAATCTCGTGAAGGGCCGCGATGTTACCTTCTTGAGCATCAAGTTTTTGTTGTTGGGTAGCCACCTGCTCGCGGAGCTCCACCACCTCTGGCATCTTTTCTGCCTCCATGGGCTGAGGATATTCATCCTCATAATAACCTTGGTCGATACCATTATCTTCGCCATCATACTCGGCGTACTCATCGTATTCCTCCATCCTCTTAAGTATGTCTTGAGGTTGTTTCCTACTGGGTTCTCCTCCTTCAACTCTGGTAGAAGGGGGCACTTCATCTGTAACGTTTCTTCATTACTCACCATGATCGTGAATGTTTCAAATGTTTCCTTCAAGCTCTCAATGAAAGCACCAAAATGTTGACTGTCTTTTTCGCTATCAACCTTAATAAGAGAGATTAAAGAAATAACCGTAAGAACATAAAGATTTTTATATGGTTCAGGTTATAAAAGAACCCTGGTCCACGAGTCTCTAGTATTATGAGGATTGCAAGCTTATGATTGCAAGCTTTTATGGGGTATTCTCAGGCAGTGTTTAGATTGCTCAGAATACAAGTAGTTTTCTCTCCAAAAAACTGAACCCTTTACAATGAGACTCCTAACCCTATTTATAGAGGTTGGGGTCATTAATGTTAATCATCAGTAATTAATACTCATTACTCCTACATTTGGGGGATTAATACACTTCAATGCATTGGGCTGCATTGAATAGGGACTACGGCACATGCGAGATTTGCGGGACCCATTGCAGAAAGGTAACCACTTTATGGGGAACATGCCCCTGGGACTGTCAGGGCATGTTGTACGTACTACTATGTCAGGCGGCGTAGTGGGTGTGCGAATTGTCGAGTCGTACACTCGACAACACTATTGACAGATCGCCCATAAAGGTTGTCAGACGATCCTCTAAATTTGAAAGGTTGACAAATTGCCCATAAAGGTTGTCAGACGCTCCTACTGACACATTGATCCTTGTCCTAGGTTCGAGAACTAGAACCTCAGACCTGGGAGGCAATCGAGAGATGAGACCCCTCACCTTAACTGTCCGAGCTAGAGAACCTCCATCTCCGAGACTGAGCATCGGAGAGTAACTCACCAAGGCACCTACAACCCCCTTCAAGGATAGGGCCTCATCTAGGAAAGCCCATGTTCCGACTATAGGCCTCGGGCAATAACATGCCCCGAGGATGTCCACAAACATCCTAGCCAACCATTGGGGGTTGTCATGTGTCGGTGGTGAAAAATATGGACAACAAATTTATAACATAATATTTTTACGCTTGAAAGAGATACAGTATACTTTTTAGTTTATTGAATCTAATTATTTGAAAACTAAAAAGATTAAAAAAAACATTGAAGATTGATTTAAACAGGTTAACCCAATCAAACCGTCAAATTCATTGGGCGAGTTAAACTTTTTTTTTCTTATTTGGGTGGGTTACGGTTAGATGTTTGTAATCCAATGTTTACATTGTGTTACTTAAAATATGTTATAACCCTACCAAACCAACTAACATACAACCCTAGTCTATACCCATAATAGGAGACTTTTTTTAGCGTCATTTTAGGACTAATACCTAAAATTTATGCTTTTAAAATGTATCGGTCAACTAAGAGGTGATGTGAATCCTATTTTTTTGTAGTGTTTGTCATTGTAAAAAGTAATGACGAAAAAAAAAGTGCCCAATAAAATTTTTCGGAGAAAAAAAATTATAAAATGAGAAAATTTTGATTATTGTCCATGTGGAAAATATGTGACGCTTTATAATAACCACAAAATTATGTCTAATTTTCTTGTAGAAATTATGTGTAGATGTTATATTTCCTATATATTTTGGTTGAAACAATTTTAAGATACATATAATATGTCTACATAATGTTAGAATATTTATGGGCTTATATTAATATTTTAAATTGTTTTATTAAAATATGGATTGTTAAATAGTTCTTTGTCGATTTAACCTATGTAATTTTAAGTGATCTTTGATTAATGGGCTTAGTGTAATTGAAGTAGAAGTGTGGACTTTCTAGTTAACTGAAGCATTTGATGATGAGGCCCAGTCCAACTAGTGTTTTGTAGCTAAGTCACTTCCTTAACTCTATAAATACGTATTGTGTCATCACAATTTTATGATCTGATAATCTGCTTCAGAAATAAATATCTTGAGAGGAAGACTTAGTAAATAGTATTGTACTATCAATTTATATTACTATCTCAATGAATCAATCAAGTATGTCTTCTATATTATCATTCAATTATTCAATTACTCATAGTGCTCTAAATTTATATGCAATATATTATTGTGATGTTATATGAATTTCTAACACATAATACATCTGATCATATACGTACCATTATTGTCATTTATCATACTGCCTTTCATGATTTGCTTGCCCTTTTCAAATCTTTCTTTTTCTTTTTTATATTTGAGAAAAGCCAAAGTTTTTAAAAGCACGATGTGTTTGTTTGTATACATGGAATAGGTAGCAGGATACAATTCAAATTTGACAAGATTCAACAACCTCTTGTGGACTAATTTGTAATCGCATTATAATTAATCTTTCTTTTTATCTTTGAAAATCACTTAAATCTACCATATATTATATTATATTTGTTAAATCACTTAGATTAGAGCACACTACATATCCATTTAATATCAAAATCACAATATACTTGTTACCTTTTAACTCTTAAATAAAGAATTATATACCCACAGTACTCAGTCTTAGGTCAAATATTATGTACGTATATATATATATATATATATATATATATAGTCAGTAAATCTTGATCACCATATATTAATACCATTTTTATTTTTTAATTTGAATAAGTAATTACTACTTTTAAATTAACAAGTCATTAACTAGTGAAAATATAAACCCTATATAAAAATGAAATTTTGTCGAATCTAACTAGAGAAAAAAGTATTACTTATGTGTTTTTATTAATAAATAATTTAGGAGTATTCACATTATAATTTTATTTTTTTAAAAAAAACATATTACAAAAGAGCTGGAGGGTTTTTTTTAACATAATATATATGTTGATTATTTTGGAGTTGCAATAGCAATAAGAGGAACCTCCCTATGAATAGTGAGTCCCACACATTCTCGCATATCAAGATCATCAACCCCAGGCAATAATGTCCAATCAAATTTGTGGACAAGCTTAGCTAACACCAACTCATTACTAACCATGGCAAACAAGATTCCCGGGCAGCCTCTCCTGCCAGCCCCAAAGGGAATCAATTGGAAATGGTCACTCCCGGCTTTGAAATCCACCTCAGAATCAATAAACCTCTCGGGCTGAAACAGGTCAGGTTGGTCCCACAAGGTGGTGTCCCTTCCAATGGCCCAAGCATTGGTCATAACCATGGTCCCTGCAGCTATGTCAAAGCCCTTGATTTTGATATCTTGGGTTGATTCTCGAGGCACCAGCAATGGAATTGGTGGATACAAGCGAAGAGTCTCTTTCATTATAGCTTTTAAGTAAACCATTTTCTCCAAGTCTTCTTCTGATATGTCTGATTTTCCATTGGCTACTTCGGACACTTCACTTTGAAGTTTCTTTAGGATTATTGGATTCTTTAACAGTTCGGTCATTGCCCATTCTAAGACTGTGTAAGTTGTATCTGTCCCAGCAGCAAACATATCCTACGAATACAAGTACATCAATTGATTCAATGTCTTAATATTAAAGGGCTGTTATATATAATAAGGGGAATTCTCTTATATGGGCTTCACTTTAAGCCCTACCGATAGAGCTCTCAGTGTTTCTCGACCCGTGAACAGTTTTTGGCGTAATTTTTGTATGACCGTGTATATTGTAGCTATTTAAAACATCCTGCAAATTTTTAGAAAATTCTGAATAGTTTACAGTACTGTCAACTAGGTTCAAACATGTTGTTTTCCACGCGCATAAAAAAAATTAGTCATGCGTGCAACAACATGTTTAAACTTAGTTTTCGGTACTGTAAACTATTCAGAATTTTCTGAAAATTTGCAGGATGCTCTAAATAGCTACAATATACACGGTCATAAAAAAAATTGTGCCAAAAACTATTCACGGGTCGAGAACACTGAGAGTCCCACTAATAGAACTTAAAATGAAGCTCCTATAAAAGAATTGTCCTATATAATAATAGGTTTGAAATTTTCACATGCGTCATTTTTTTGCTTTCTTTGTGTACCCACTTAAATTTATATTTAAAAATGTATTTGCATTCACAATTTATTACAAACTTATTTAGATTTATAATTATTAGATTTATTATTAAATAATATAATGGCCAGTAATGTAGCTAGAAAATTGGTGAGAGAAGGTTTGAAGAATTGGATTCATTTTTGGAAGGTTTTACAAAATGATTTTGTCATATTTCTTCTAAATTTAGTCGGTCAAACCTTTAAAAAGAATATGTATTTTATTTTTTTAAGGATGTCAATTCCCCCTTGGTGGGGTGGTTGAACCTTAACTCAAGGTCTAGGGATCAAACCCCTACACCATTAATTTGTATTAGGAGTGTGCACGGTGTGGTTTGGGTGGTTTGAACTCTTTTTAATACACCATGCCACAAGTGCGGTATCGTAGCTAGAACACATCGTGTGGTGTGGTTTGGGTGGTTTTCCACGGTGTGAGTGTGTTAAAAAATGTGTGAGACAGAGATGGTGATAGGGAGGAGGCGCAAATGAGATGAGAGAGGAAGAAGTTGTTGTTGTGTATGATATGTTAGAGAATAAGGTTATACCATAATTTAAGTGGGCTCCTAGTTTCATATTAGGTTACTAAAAAATGGTATATATGTAAAGTTTAATTTTTTTTTAACATATTTATAAGTATACGGTGCGGTGTGGTGCAAACCAAAATTTCACACTGCCAAACCGCGCACCGCGTGGTTTAGCTAAGATACAAACCATACCGAACCATTCCACTTTTGACACCGCAGTTTGCAGTGTAGTGTGGTGCAGTGCGGTCGGTCGCCGTGATTTGCCGGTTTAGATACTCACCCCTAATTTGTATATATTTTATAATATGCATAGATTTGTACCCCAAATAAGGTTGCCTTAGCTCAAGTGGGTCTCTATGTAATTCTTTATATCATTGTTGTCCACCAAAGTGACTCTTGCCAACCTTTTTTTCATTTTTAATAAAGAATGGTAATGATTGATTGAAAATAATAAGTTGTAGAAACATTTGAGCAACATTTAAATTGCTTGCATTGAAGATGCTTTTTGGATCCTAAAAAATTTACAATTTTTTTCTTTGAATGTGCCTTGATGATGGATTTTTTAAGCCTTTATTTTTCATTTTGGGGCTTCTTTGGGTTAGGGTCCTAGGCTTAACCCTAGCCCGTCTATAGTCAATCACCATCATGGATACGTGTAGGGGTGCTCAGGATCCACACCAATCTAATTACCCCGAATCAATTCAAACCAATCCAATAATAACAAAAAGTTGGATATCCAATTACAATTGGATTTGATTGGATTTGAAAAGTTTGATGTTAATTGGATTGGATTGGTTGGCAGATGGGACTGTGAAAATCCAATTATAATTAATATATATTTTTTATATAAATATATTTAGTTGGATTGTTGTTGTTTTTGGATGTTATGTAGTTAACACTTTGGAGATGTTGTTGTTGTGTTACTATCTAAGTACTTTAATTATTGGTTTTGACATATTACTTTTAAAATTTGAATGGTTGTGTTGTAAACTTAATAGTTCGACGACTTAATGTGGTAATTGTAAGAATTAAATTTAGTATTATTACTAAATAGTGTTTAATTTTCTGCATGATTTTTTTTGTATATTTTTTTTATTTGTTAATTTTTTTAATAATAAAATTTAGGTTCAAAGATAAAATAACTGATCGAATTAGATTGAATTTTGAGGCCAAATTAGATTGGATGATTTCCAACAGCTAACTTTTAGGGATAAAAATGTTAGATCGGATAAACACCCTTAACATGGGTACTTGTTTTTGTTGCTACGTATGCTAGTCACCTCTATGTTAAAACGATTTTGTTGATATTATTTTTGCATTCCAACTTAATTATTATTTGTACTTGTTCATCAACAAATCAATTATGTGGATGTTATATTTGCATAATCATATAAATAATAGTAAGTAGTACTCGTTGGATTCCAATGATGGAGAAGGGCATAGTTTCCAAGCCCCAAATGTATGGCCATGGATCTAGTTATCCAATATGACTATTCTGAGCATGTATTGAGTATGCGGTATAGAATTAGTTGATAGATTAATTATGACGTATGGAAAAATAGATTAAATGATAAATTTAATATTTTAGAGTTGTTAGGTATAATTAGAAAGAAAGAAAATAGTGGTTCTTTTATTATTTAAAATAAATAATAATATTAAAAAATTAATCATTTTAATTATTTAAAAAAAATCTTATTTTTTATCATCAATCCATCCAATTGTGGATGGATTGGTTTTTGTGGACCAAAGAATTAATAATTCATAATCATTTCCTTTTCATGTGATGAATTGAACCATTCCACACTCCTTAATTTGCTGATAAGTTTTATATTATTACTACTCTCAAAACTATATTAACAAAGTTTCTTTTTAAAAAAAATAAATAAATATATGTATTATATGATTTCCTATAGGGAGATGTAATAAAATCAGTCATATATGTACTCATAATGAATATAAATGCACACACATAGATATATAGAGATCAATAGAGGGAGACAGTTCTTACCAGGATAATAGCTTTAATATTGTCTTTACTAACTGAAAACCCCGCCATTTTTGTGTTTTCTTGAATCTCAAGCAAAATATCCACAAAGTTCTTTCTATCTTGACCTTCATTATTGTAATTAAAACCCTCCATGTGTTCCTCAACTACACTATCCAGAAAACTATCAAAAGCTTTAGCAACTTTCTCCACTGCCCTATCCGTACCGTTCACGTAGTTCACCCAAGAAAGCCACGTTATATAGTCCCCAACACAAACACTCCCCAACAACCTCATTAAATCCCCAAGTAACTCCTTAAACCGAGTCCCACCTTTTGCTCCCTCATACTTCCTCCCAAAAACGACCCTACAAATCACGTCGTTTGTGTACGACGAAAACATTTCGCTCAGATTTACAGGCAACGACAACTCAAAACACTGTCGTTTGATGAGTTCAACCATTAACGCCGCTTCTTCTTCCCTAACCGATCTAAAGGAGTGGACCCTTTTGGGGCTGAGGAGGTGGAGCATGCAAATACTTCTCATCTGCCTCCAATACTCGCCGTACGGTGCCGTGGAGATGTCCCTGGCTTGGTAGAGGAGTTTATGGGCCATGCTGAGTTTGGGCCTGTTGGAGAAAACGACGTCGTGGGTTTTCATGATCTCGCGGGCGGCGTCGGCGGACGAGACCACGAGTACGGGCCTGGAGCCGAAGTGGACTAGCATGAGTGGGCCGTGGTGTTGGGCCAATTGTTGGAGGGTGCGGTATGGATAGAGGCCCAGTTGGTGGAGGTTGCCTAGGATTGGGAGTCTTCGTGGTGATGGAGGCAAGTTTTTCTGGGTTGTGTTTGATAAAGTGAAGATCAACCGTTTGATCAGAGAAATTGTGAAGATGACAGTGGCGATGATCGGAACAAGAAAGGAAGAAAGAAATGAAAGGTTTGACATGGTGTATCTATGGCTAATGTGTGCATGTGGTCCTATCTGACTATGGTATTTATTTATTGTTATATAGAAGGGATCCCCGCGGTGGAGATTTTCTTACAAAACAAAATTTATAATATCTACCTATTAAATTTTGTCGCTTATTCTCTTTGAATTGTATGGGAAATAGTGATGCATACGGGGCTGGAAATTGGCGTGGAGTGCTCTCCATCCCGGTCATCATTTATATTTTTTTTTTATTGGGGCAGAGAATCCTAATGCGAACCTATTTATTTAAAAAAATAAATTTTAAAATAAAAATTGTAAATTAAAATATAGCACAATATTTATTATTTAAAATATTAAACATTATCCTAAATAAATTTTAAAATCTTAAAAAAGTTACTACTATACTACAATAACACATAAATAAATATATAAAATACATATAAAATATTACAAATATATATATATAAAATTTAAATGGAGCCCGTCGGGGCGGGGAGTGCTATCCCCGCCCCCGCCCATTTAACATTCAGGGATTGAAAATTATCCCCATCCCCCCCGTTCCCCATTTACACGGAGATTCTCCGTCCCATTAAGGGCCGGTCCCTGCGGGGCCCCGACCCCATGTGAAGAAATGAAAAATACCCCATTGGTTCTAGAACATATGAGCTGGCATAACCAATTGTGTGTGGTCCTAATGCATAACCAATTCTTGTTAGAATATTCCTTGCTGTAATTATTATTGTGTAATTATAAAAAGGTCTAGATCATTCTTTGTAAAAGCACACGTTTTCTATAAATACAAAAAGGTCAACCAATGAATTTGTTGAGCTGAGCTTATTCATTCCATTTCACTCTTCTCTCGTTTTTTCTCTTTCGTTTTTCTGTTTTCTTTGTTTTCAAACTTGGTATCAGAGCCAGGTTCTACACCAGTGGTGTGCTTAGTCGAGTGAAATGGCTGAACAAACTCCCATTCATGGTGAACAGGGCTCAACAGCAAGAAGCACAGCCAGTGGCATTGCTCAGTCCTCAGCTCCAGCAGCCAGCGTTATCGGACCACATGTAGGAAGCACCTTGACTCAGCCTTTTGCTCTAAAGCCGGACAGGAACAACTATAAGCTATGGAAGACGATGGTGTCAGCGATAGTTCGTGGTCATCGATTGGATGGGTATCTAAATGGTGCCAGGGTGAAACCAATCGAGTTCCTGCCATCTGATGCATCTTCAGGTGAAGATGCAGTGGTTATTAATCCAGAGTTTGAATCCTGGATCGTGAATGATCAACTCCTCCTTGGATGGTTGTATGGCTCCATGACCGAGAGTATTGCCACAGAGGTCATGGGGTGTGATTCTTCTGCAGGTTTATGGCAGGCTCTGGAGACTTTGTTTGGTGCACACTCACGTGTGAAGATGGATGAGTATCGTACAAAGATACAAACCTCAAGAAAAGGAGCCTTGTCTATGGCAGACTATCTACGCCAAAAACGCCAGTGGGCAGATGTTTTAACTCTTGCAGATGATCCTTACCCAGCAAAACAGCTAGTGTCAAATGTGCTTTCTGGACTTGACATCAAATACCTGCCAATCGTGCTTCAGGTTGAAGCAATATCCTCCACTTCCTGGCAAGAGCTTCAGGACATACTCCTGAGCTTTGATAGTAAGTTAGACAGGTTAACAACCCTGTCTGGATCCTCTAAACTACCAAATTCTGGCTCACCCTCTGCTAACATTGCTGCTACTAAACCCTTTGGTTTTTCAGGAAATAAATCTCAAGCTCCAGGTCAATATGGTAAAGGAAATCTGGGTAATCCTAGTCAATTCAGAGGAGTCAGAGGACCTGGTAGATTCAGAGGTCGAGGAGGAAGAAATCAGAGCAATTCTAAACCCACTTGTCAAGTTTGTGGGAGATATGGTCATAGTCAAGCCTATTGCTACAATCGATATGATGAATCATACATGGGAACAGATCCAAATGGACCTAACAATGGCAACAGAGGTACTCAGAACAGCAACAATGGCAATGGAACTTCTGCTTTCATAGCCAATCCTGAGATGGTGGA
Source organism: Humulus lupulus (assembly GCF_963169125.1). Classification (NCBI taxonomy): domain Eukaryota; kingdom Viridiplantae; phylum Streptophyta; class Magnoliopsida; order Rosales; family Cannabaceae; genus Humulus; species Humulus lupulus. The sequence goes on from NC_084796.1 coordinate 24,167,974, forward strand.
AGACAGAGCTTGGTATGTGGATTCTGGAGCCAGCAACCACATAACAGTTGACACAAATAATCTGACTCACAAGGCTGAATACAAGGGTGAGGAGACCTTGACTGTTGGTAATAGCAATAAGCTTGACATTGTCCATGTTGGTAAAAGTTTGATACCTTCTGTTGATAACAGCTCCTTAATTTTGAACAATGTCTTACATGTGCCAAATATTACTAAGAATTTACTTAGTATTTCTAAGCTCACACATGACAATAATGTGTTTGTTGAATTTTTTGCTCAAAATTGTTTTGTGAAGGATCTGGAAACAAAGAAGGTGCTCCTCCAAGGGACTCTTAGAGATGGGCTATATCAGCTTACTAACCAACAAGAAGGTCTTCCCAACCACTCAAGTTTATTTTCAAGTTCTGAGTATGTTAAACTCTTCACTGGTGTTGTTTCTAAGTCAAGGAATAAGCATGTTACTAATCCCAAGTTTCTTTCCCTAAAGGAGAGGTGGCATAAACGTTTAGGTCACCCCTCCAATCAAGTTTTAAATCATGTGTTGAGTCTTGTAAATGTAAAAGTTATCATGAATGAAAAGAAAAGCTTCTGTGAAGCATGTCAATTTGGAAAATCGCATGCCTTACCCTTCAATACTAATCCCAGTCGTGCACAACACATTCTCGATCTGATTCATACAGATGTTTGGGAGCCTGCACCCATCATTTCTAATTCCAATTACAAGTTTTACATTCATTTTGTTGATGATCATAGTAGATACACTTGGATTTACCCCCTCAAAACCAAAGATGAAGCCCTTTCAGCCTTTATTCAATTTAAAACATTGGTAGAAAATCAATTTGAAAGGAAAATTAAGGCTCTACAAACTGATTAGGGAGGGGAATTCCAAACTTTTGCCAAAAGTGTTGCTGAAAATGGTATTGATTTTCAACATTCATGCCCTCACACCTCTGCTCAAAATGGCAGAGCTGAGAGGAAACATAGGCATATTGTTGAGATGGGCTTGACACTTCTTGCTCAAGCTCATATGCATCTTAAGTATTGGTGGGATTCATTTCAAACTGCTGTGTATCTAATTAACAGATTGCCTACACCAATTTTGAAAAATCAATCTCCATTCCATGTTGTGTTTAACAAGAAACTAGATTATAAATTCCTTAAAACATTTGGAGTAGCATGTTATCCTTGCATTAGACCATACCAAACTCATAAGTTTCAATTTCATTCAACCAAATGTGTCAATCTTGGGTATAGTGATGCTCATAAAGGGTATAAATGTCTTAGCTCAACAGGGAGAATGTATATTTCTAGGAATGTGATCTTCAATGAAGATGACTTTCCATTTAAATTTGGTTTTCTAAACAATTATCAGCCTGAGCAATCTGTTTGTGTCAGTGTTCCATCTTGGTCTTCTCTTTTTCAATCTTCCAGGCATCTACTTCTCAAGTCCCTGGGGAAGCATCTTCAGACACAATAGATTCAACTGATCCTAATGATCAAAACCTGGTAACTGAACATGAGCCATCTTCATCTACTTCTCATGATTCTGATTTACCTGACACAGAGCATAATCCTGGAGGTAGTTCAGTGAGAAATGCAGGTTCTGAACCTCATGTTGAAAATCAAGAAACTACTACTTTCCCTAAACCAGTATCTTTGGCACCAGTTCATCCAATGATTACTCGATCCAAGGCAGGCATATTCAAGCTTAAATCCTACCTTGGTCAAGCTCAGTGGCATTGGAATAATGATGAGCCTACCACAGTAAAGGAAGCTTTAAACCATCCTGGTTGGAACTCTGCAATGAGTGAAGAAATGACAGCTTTAAAGAAAAACAAGACATGGATTCTGATTCCTAAGCTACCAGGCATGAACATCATTGGAAACAAGTGGGTTTTCAGAGAAAAGAGGAACTCAGATGGCACATTTCAGAGATACAAGGCACGGCTGGTTGCCAAGGGTTTCAATCAAAGACCTGGCATTGATTTTGGAGAGACCTACAGTCCAGTTATAAAGGCTTCCACAGTAAGAATCATTCTCTCAATTGCTATTGCAAAGCATTGGGAAATCAGGCAACTAGACATTAACAATGCATTCTTAAATGGAAGTTTGGAAGAGGATGTGTATATGCTACAACCACAGGGCTTTGAAGACCAAGATCAACCTGAGGCTGTGTGTAAACTAACGAAGTCTCTCTATGGTTTAAAGCAGGCACCAAGGGCCTGGTATGAGAGGTTAAAGGCAACATTATTAAGCTGGAAGTTTGTGAATTCAAAGGCAGATTCTTCTCTGTTTTTCTACAAGGCACTTGGCATTGTTGTTATGGTACTGATTTATGTCGATGACATAATTATAACAGGGAATAATGTTGCTAAACTCAAGCAGTTCATTGCTAAGCTGAATAATATGTTTGCTCTGAAAAGATCTAGGGCCACTCCACTTGTAACGACCCGAATTTGCTAATCGGGCTTAGGGCCTTGATTAGTGTGCCTGAAGGGCAATAAATGATTTAATATGCTAATATGTTGATTTACGTGTATATATGATTATGATGCTTGTTTATTTAAGTTAAATATGCATGTGAACCCCATCTGGATATTAGGGGTATAAATGTGATAAATGTTATATATATGTGATATGTCTGTGCAGCACGATCCGAAACAGTCCTGGGGAGCGGTTAGCCTGAAAGTCACAATAGGGTTGAGATTCGGACTCGGGGCGAGTCGAGGGATAATTCGGGTATTAGATGAGTTATGGGGTTATCGGGACATGAAAATAAATATTTAGAGATATATTTGAGGATAGAATGTCTAGGCGGGAATATTAGGGAAATTTACCATTTTGCCCTCGGGGACGTTTTGGTACCCCGAGCCTTGAGGTAACCCTTTAGACTTAAGTTAAGTAAAACAAAAAGGAGGATTTACTTAGAAGCTTTGGGAAACTGACTTATACTTCTCCTTCTGAACTAAGGATAGCATCTCACCATCCCTATCTTTCTCTCCTTCATTCTCTAAGGCATATCAAAGGGAATTTTTGGTGTAAGCTAGCTTAAGCAAGGGATTGGGCTGAGGAAACTTAGGACCTTAAAGCTTGAGGATTGAGGATCAACTACAGGGATTGAATTCAGCAAGGTAAGCTTAAATTATTGGGATTATGTTGAGAATTGTTGCTGGTTTGCTAGAGTATGCATGCTAGTTAAGCTTAATCTGTGTTTGGGTATTTTAGTTGGGTTTTGGAGCAGATTTTGATGGGGTTTTAATGTTGATATTGAGCTGGTATGTATGTGTTAATTATCTGGGTTTGCGGCTTTGGGATTGTTAGCTTGGTTTTGGTGAGGATTGGCTTGAAGAAAAGGTAGAAAACTGATGAAGAATTCTGGGTTTGGAGGTGAGGGCCGCGGCCCGTGTGCGCGCGCACAGCCATGGGTGGCCGAGAAGCTCATGCGCGCCGCGGCGCTTGGTGCGCGCACCGCGGCCCGTGTGGGGGTCAGTGTGGTGCTAGCTTCTGTTTCGAGGCTAGCCGCGGCGCTTGTGGGAGGGGCCGCGGCTCTTAGTGCCAAATTGTGCTTTTTAGGGTATTTAGGCTTAGGAACTCATTAGGTAAGGCTCGGGATGGATTTTATCACCCGGATTGATAGAATTCAAGGTCCCGGAGGTTAGGGTTATGGCTCGAAGTTATTTAATGGATTATAATTTGACGGATGAACATTGTTAACATGTTGTGACTAGGGTTTCGGAGAGGCTCAAGTTAGAGGACTGTGCTCGGGGTTTCGGTGCTCAGAACTCAGGTAAGAAAACCCTTGTTCCCATAGAGCTTGTGTGCAGGGCTGAGCCCGATATGTTTGAACTACGGGGCGTAGCCCTTTATCTGATTATGCTAGAATTCTGTACTTGCTTGTTATACTATGTATATTACTATGTGAATGATCGGCAAGAGCCGGGAACGGCGAAGGCCGGGAACGGCGTTGGGCACGTTGAGTGCAAGGCCGAGAACGGCAAGGGGCCGGGAGTAGCGTTGAGCACGTGGAGTGCGAGATGCCAGGGCGGGTCCCTAAAAAGGATACCTGGGATATCCTCACGGCGTGGTCCGCGAACCCAGGGCTTGGTAAACGCCTGGGACGGCTAGGCCGTATGTGTTTAGCCCATTGGTGGCCTGTCTATACGCTTGATATATGTATTGCATATGTTTTCTGTTTGTGGGTTTTCTTGCTGGGCTTCGGCTCACAGATGCTCTGTGGTGCAGGTAAGGGTAAGGAGAAGATCAACCAACCATGAGTACAGCAGGCGTGAGGCGGCGTGTACATGTTTGGCCAACCTGGCTGCCACAGCCAGAGGATTTTGGGAGATGCTTGTAAATAAACTTAGATTTTGTTGTTTAGCCGACTTGGTTCCATTTTTATGTTGTAAATATTTCTAAAATGTATTTTGGGATCCCAAGTGTAAAACTTTTATGATTTTCTATGGAAATTATCATTTCTAAAAGCTTTTGCTTTGCTAATGACTTAATTACACTGTTTGACCTAAAACCTCGATTAGCGAGTTGAAAGCACTTTTTTAAATTCACTTAGTAACGGCTCTAAGGAAGTAGGGCGTTACAACTTGGTATCAGAGCGAGCCAAGGTTATTGGTTCTGGAGATTGAACAAACATGTACACACGCAGTCAGTGATAGGCTTAACTCAGGGTTGGTTGGTAAGATTGGCTGATATGTCTGAATATGTGTTTGAATGCCCTGTATGCCTGCTTACTTTATATAGAGCATGATGAATGAGTTAATATATGCATGATGCTAGGGCATGGCCCGCTGTGTGCTATATGCTATATGCTATATGAGTTATTATTTGTGGATGACTGATGTGCCTGGGAGGTGGTTTTGGATGTTGTTATCATGCCTGATGAGCGGCGTCGTTGGTTGCAGGCATATTTGTTGAGATGCCTCGACAATCAGCTAGACTCTGCGACAGTAAGGCCGAGGATGACAATCAGGGTCAGGACCCTCCACCTGCCCCACAGAACTGGCAAGAAATGTTTGCTGAGATGGAAGCGAGACTGCAGCGAACAGAGGAAGAGTTGCGACAGATGAGGCAACAGGCCCTGCCTCAGGTTACTGGGCTGCTAGTGCAGCAGGTTGCAGCATCAATGTTAGTGCAGCCTGCCATGGAGAATAAGTGGGAGCCTTTGTATGAATGGTTCAGGAAGCAGCATCCTCCCACCTTCGAGGGTGGATCAAACCCACTGCGGGCAGAGCAGTGGATGAATATGATTGCCACGATTCTGGATTTTATGAGAGTTCAGGGGAACGAGAGGGTAGCCTGTGCTAGTTACATGTTCAGAGAGGATGCCCGCATCTGGTGGGACGTGGTAGTTCAGAGAAGGGAAGTATTAGCTATGACCTGGGAGGAATTCAGAAACTTGTTTAATGAGAAGTACTACAGTGTGGCAGTACGAGCTGCGAAGGTTGATGAGTTTATCAACCTGACTCAGAATCGATCGACAGTGACAGAGTATGCCATTAAGTTTGATAGATTGGAAAAGTTTGCGCTAGATCTAGTGCCGACTGATGCGCCCAGGAGGGATAGGTTTTGTAACGCCCTAAACTCCAGGGACCATTACGGTGTGCCTTGTAAACAGTGCTAAACCCGCTAATCGAGTCATTTGGCCAAAACGTGTAACTAAGTATGATTAGCGGTTTAGGGTTTAAACATTTTGGTTAAGATGTAACGTTTCACTAGAACGTTTAATATATACGTTGGGATCTCGGAAATATAATTTCAGAGTCTATTACAGAAAATATTTACAACAGGCCGTCCTAAGCGGCAAAACAGGGTTAAAGCCTAGTTCCACTTTAAACCTCGGCCGTGACGGACGAGCAGCTGCATATGTACATCTCATCACCTAAGCTCTCCAACTCAAGGATGGTCCAGCTTCCTCTTGCCTTTACCTGCACCACGTAGCGCCCGTGAGCCGAAGCCCAGCAAGAGAACACAGTAAAGCATGATATAATATCAACAACGATCATAATAACCATTCAGGACTATCAATCCAAGCAAATAAGTGACAATAGCCGAAAGTCACGATAATGAGCATAGCTCCTTCTAGCCATGTGACGAAAGGGTCACCAGGGCTCAACTGATAAGTGATTCTTTCATAAGTTTGATCAGGACAGGTGCATGGTGAATGATCACCAACATAACCTTCCTCCCGACTCTAGAGTCGTGCTATGGAAAACGTCCCCTAGCCATGTGACAAACAGTCATCGGGGTCATATACCTTGGCTACAAACATCTGGTCATAGACCAGGCAAGCGCTTATAAGTTCTTCGACCTTAGGGTCGATCCCGCATTAATGCCATGGAGCTATTCAATACGTGATCATCCACCTTAGGGTCGGTCTGGCATTAGTGCCTTAGAGCCACTCAATGCATAATGCTCGACTTTAGAGTCGGTCCAGCATTAATGCCTTGGAGCCATTCAATGCATGATTCTCGACTTTAGAGTCGGTCTAGCATTAATGCCATAGAGCCATTCAATGCATGATTCTCGACTTTAGGGTCGGTCCCTGACTAGTCAGTGTCATACACAAGTAAGTCATGCTGCCAATCATATATCACATGTTCCATATCCATAAACAAGGTACTCAGCATTCTTACTAAACAGGTATTAGTACAATTAGGACCTTGCATAAACACAGAGGCTCAAGCTCTGAACGATATCATACTCAGTATACAAAGCATGTCATAATCACATGTTTCTCATGCATCATATGCAATATATCCAGCAACCCAACATGCACCAATAACAGCCACGCATGTCACGCTTAATAATCAACCAACATGCATCAATAATAGTCATGCATGTCATACTCAATAATCAACCAACATGCATCAATAATAGCCATGCATGTCATATTCAATAATCAACCAACATGCATCATTAATAGCCATGCATGTCACATATACACAGGGTGCAGTATTCTTACCTCAAATCCGAGCTAGAACCAATATAAGAACGACCATTGAGAACGATCAACCTTTAAGCCCTTAGCGGTCACCTAATCATAACCAAATATGGAACACCATCAATAACATGATAACCAAAGGTTTTCAAACCAATATCTAGCCTCCAAGAGATCAATCCAACCTAATCTAGGTAATAGGGACACTCCCGAGGCCCATAGCTAAGTTCCCGGGGTCAAAACGAGCAAACGGGGTGAAAACAGGGCAAGGGTTGTGGCCCTAGCACCTTGGGCCGCGGCCCCCAGGGTTCTCTGAGGAAAGGGCCGCGGCGCCCTCCATCAAGGGCCGCAGCGCCCAGCAGGGCCAATTTCCTGACACCTGCTTCATCGAACTAGGGCCGCGGCGCCCAAGAACAGGGTCGCGGCCCCCAACCCTGGGCCATTCCCAAACGTGTAAAGCACTTAAAATCCTCCAAAAACATACCCAAACATTCCCCAATCATCAAATCAAAGTTCCCAAGCTTCCCAATACTCCAAAACCCTCAAAACCCAAGGTTCAAACCAACCAAAAACTCAACAATTCACAAAGTCCAATTCTAAGCTTAAAACTTTAAAAACTTCAAACTTCAAACTTAGATTACCTTTGATTGGGTTGTTTTCCGTCAAATCCTTTGGTTAAGAAGCTTCTAATCTTTCCTAGGATCGCTATGCCTCGACCCTCGCTTGATTCCGACTCCTAGAACTCAAGATTTCCTCAAAAATACTCAAACGGTATAACAGACTGTCTTTGAGAGAGAACGAGAGGTTTCTAACGTATGTTCTTATCTGGGAAGCTACTTCAAGCTTAAGTAACCTCAAATAAAACCTAGTTCTCGGGGTCCCGAAAACACCCCCGGGGATACTATAGTCAAAACTTCCAGAATTCCATCCTGATCTCAAATACTCCCAATCTATCACCAAATAAACATTTCTATTACCCCGAAATTGACCCCGTTATGACAAAACCGCTAATCCATTATATATGACCGTCTCATGTCGAATAGCTCGAATATATCTCCATAGTAATTAAATCTCATTCACAAATTACAATATGCACCCAATTTACAAATATGCCCTCAGCATGCCAAATTACCAAAATGCCCTTATCATTATAAACACACCCATATGCATGCATCTATCATCATATCATAATATAATTCACATTAACACGCATATGATCATTAAATATCATAATAAATCAATTATGGCCCTCCCGGCCTCCTAATCAAGGTCCTAAACCTTATTAGGAAATTTGGGGCATTACAGGTTTGTGCGAGGGTTGAATGTGATGATTGCCTGCGATGTGAACATTACCTTGGATCTAGAGACTACTACTTATGGTCAAGCCGTGGATAAAGCCCTTACTGCTGAGAGGGCCGAAGATCAGATTTGGAAGGATAGCGATGTTAGGCGCGATGCCAGGAGGACAGTGCCTCCTTTAGTTGGACTCAGTCGTGGTGGTGGTTTTAGTGAACAAAAGAGGAAGGCCCCAGATTCCTTTGTTCCTCCCAGCTCAGATAGGAGGGCACGGGGTGCTTCTACTGGCCGTTAGGGTGGCAGTGATAATTGGAGGAGTTTTCCTATGTGTCCGCGGTGCAGGCGTCGACACCAGGGTGAGTGCAGGATCAGGGCCTGCTTCGTTTGTGGGAGTGCCAGCCATCTGAAGAGGGATTGACCTCAAGTTAAGAAGGAGGAGCAGAAGCAGAGTGACAGTCTTGCTCCTGCTAGGGTATTCACTTTGACACGGACTAAGGCGGAGGCTAGCCCCTCAGTTGTGATAGGTCAGATCTCTAGTGCTGGTTCTTTGTATACTGCATTGTTTGATTCAGGGGCTACCCATTCATTTGTATCTGCTAGAGTGATAGATCAGCTTTGTAGACCTAGTGGTGTGTATGCTAGGGGATTTCAGACTTTGTTGCCAACAGGAGAACTGGTAGTCTCTAGGAAGTGGATTAGGGCATTGCCAGTGGAGGTAGGTGGTAGGGAGTTGTCTGTTGATTTGATTGAGCTAGAGATGGATGATTTTGACATGATTTTGGGAATGGATTGGCTATCCAAGTATGGGGCAACGATTGACTGCAAGCGCAGAATGGTAACTTTTGAACTAGAAGGGGAGATACCCTTTGTGTTTGTGGGGTCAGTTAATGGACCGCGTGTACCAATAATTTCAGCCTTAAGGGCTAGAGACCTGATGCAGAAAGGTTGCATAGGATTCCTAGCGAGTGTTGTGGATACTTCCAGGGTGGTGACGGTTGGACCGGGTGAGACCAGATTGGTATGTGAGTTTCCGGATTTGTTCCTAGCGGATCTGCCGAGGTTGCCGCCGCAGCGGGAGATTGACTTTGTTATAGAGTTGGTACCAGGAGCGGAACCAGTATCTAGGACACCCTACAAAATGGCTCCGGCGGAGTTAAAGGAGTTGAAGATTCAGTTGCAGGAATTACTTGATTTGGGGTTCATCAGACCGAGTTTCTCGCCATGGGGTGCTCCAGTGTTGTTCATTAAGAAGAAGGATGGGTCCCTTAGGATGTGTATCGATTATAGGGAGCTGAACAAGTTAACCATTAAGAATAAGTATCCACTACCTAGGATCGACGATTTGTTTGATCAGCTACAAGGAAGAACAGTGTTTTCCAAGATAGACCTCTGATCAGGTTACCATCAGTTAAGGATTAAAGAGGAGGACATACCAAAGACCGCTTTCCGAACGAGGTATGGACATTACGAATTCTTGGTTATGTCCTTCGAATTAACCAATGCCCCAGCAGCCTTCATGGATATGATGAATAGGGTTTTCAGGGATTATCTGGACAAGTTTGTGATCGTATTCATCGACGACATCTTAGTGTACTCCCAGTCAAAGGCAAAGCATGATCAGCATCTGCGGTTGGTACTACAGTGGTTGAGGGAGCATAAGTTATATGCTAAGTTCAGTAAGTGTGAGTTCTAGTTTCCACAAGTTACATTTCTGGGCCATATTGTCAGTAAGGAGGGGATTCTGGTTGACCCAAGTAAGATTGAGGCGGTCAGAGATTGGCCTAGACCGAGCAGTGTTCCTGAAGTGAAAAGCTTCCTGGGTTTAGCAGGGTATTATCGGCAGTTTTTTGAGGGGTTCTCCGATAGCTACACCATTGACAGAACTGACAAAGAAGAAGACAAGGTATGCTTGGACGGATAGATGTGAAAACAATTTTAAGGAACTGAAGCGGCGACTGATTACTGCGCCAGTGTTAAGCTTGTCGATAGAGAATGAAAAGTTTGTGGTCTACTGTGATGCATCTAGGCAGGGTCTGGGGTGCGTGTTGATGCAAGCTGGCAAGGTGATAGCCTATGCATCGAGACAGTTGAAGGAATATGAGCAGAGATATCCTACGCATAACCTGGAGTTGGCAGCGGTGGTGTTTGCACTTAAGATTTGGAGGCATTATCTCTATGGTGAGAAGTGCGAGATATACACCGACCATAAGAGCCTAAAGTATTTCTTTACACAGAAGGACCTAAATATGCGCCAGAGGCGGTGGCTGGAGTTGGTTAAGGATTATGATTGTGATATCCTTTACCATCCTGGGAAGGCAAATGTAGTGGCTGATGCATTGAGTCGAAAGGACCCAGGGCAGTTGTTTAGCTCGAGACAAATATCTGATAAGTTAGCTGAGGAGATGACTAGAGCAGGTATAGAGTTGGTGGTTGGTCAGTTGGCCAACATCACTCTTCAGTCTACACTCCTTGAGAGGATCAAGGAAGCACAAGGAAAAGATTCTCAGTTGAGAGGACATAGGGAGAGTGCCTTAGTCGGAGCGACAAAGGACTTTTCCATGTCAGAGATGGGGTTACTGAAGTATAAGGGTCGAATCTGTGTTCCGATGGATTCTGTTATCCGGCGAGAGATCTTGGATGAGTCGCATACCACTCCCTATTCTTTGCACCCGGGTACGACGAAGATGTACCAGGACTTGAAAACTCTGTATTGGTGGTCGGGCATGAAGAGGGATGTGGTGGATTATGTGGCTAAGTGCTTAACTTGTCAGCAGGTTAAGGCTGAACATCAGAGGCCAGCGGGGTTGTTGCAACCTTTGGGGATTCCAGAGTGGAAGTGGGAAGATATTACTATGGATTTCGTAGTTGGTTTACTGAGAACTGTGGGACAGCATGACTCAGTGTGGGTGATTGTAGATAGGTATACCAAGTCTGCCCACTTCTTGCCTGTAAAGACGAATTATACTGTGGAGCAGTATGCTGAGTTGTATGTGAAGGAGATTGTTCGACTTCATGGGGCTCCGAGGTCGATAGTTTCGGACAGAGACCCCACCTTCACCTTCAAGTTTTGGGAGAGTCTGCAGAAGGCTATGGGCACGCAGTTACGGTTTAGTACCGCTTATCATCCTCATACGGATGGGCAGTCTGAGAGGACGATTCAGATATTGGAGGATCTGCTGCGAGCCTGTGTGCTTGACTTTGGGAGATCGTGGAGTAAGTATCTCCCTTTGATCGAGTTCTCGTACAACAACAATTATCAGGCGACTATTGGTGTGGCTCCGTACGAGATGCTTTATGGAATGAAGTGTAGATCACCTATTCATTGGGATGAGACAGGTGAGAGGAGGTATTTGGGTCCAGAGATGGTTCAGAGGACCAATGAGGCAGTTGAAAAGATTAGAGCGCGTATGCTCGCCTCCCAGAGTCGACAGAAAAGTTATTCAGACCTGAGACGCAGAAGCGTGGAGTTTCAGGTTGGTGAACATGTGTTCCTTAGGGTTTCGCCCATGAGGGGTGTGAAACGCTTTGGTGTTCGGGGCAAGTTGAGCCCTAGGTTTGTTGGCCCCTTCGAGATTCTGGAACGGGTTGGAGAGGTAGCTTATAGATTAGCGATGCCTCCAGCTTTATCAGGGGTTCATGATGTATTCCATGTATCCATGCTTCGGAAGTATATGTCAGATTCAACGCATGTTCTAAGTTTTGAGAATCTGGAGCTTGATCAGGATTTGTCCTATGAGGAGAAGCTGGTTCAGATTCTTGATCAAAAAGATAAAGTCTTGAGGAACAAGACCATCGCCTTGGTGAAAGTGCTGTGGAGAAACAGCAAGGTTGAGGAGGCAACGTGGGAACTTGAGTCAGAGATGAGGGAGCGGTACCCCGAGTTGTTCAGGTAATTTTGAGGATGAAATTTCTGTAAGGAGGGGATAGTTGTAACGACCCGAATTTGCTAATCGGGCTTAGGGCCTTGATTAGTGTGCCTGAAGGGCAATAAATGATTTAATATGCTAATATGTGGATTTACGTGTATATATGATTATGATGCATGTTTAGTTGAGTTAAATATGCATGTGGACCCCATCTGGATATTAGGGGTATAAATGTGATAAATGTTATATATATGTGATATGCCTGTGCAGCACGATCCGAAACAGTCCTGGGGAGCGGTTAGCCTGAAAGTCACAGCAGGGTTGAGATTCGGACTCGGGGCGAGTCGAGGGGTAATTCGGGTATTAGATGAGTTATGGGGTTATCGGGACATGAAAATAAATATTTGGAGATATATTTGAGGATAGAATGTCTAGGCGGGAATATTAGGGAAATTTACCATTTTGCCCTCGGGGACGTTTTGGTACCCCGAGCCTTGAGGTAACCCTTTAGACTTAAGTTAAGTAAAACAAAAAGGAGGATTTACTTAGAAGCTTTGGGAAACTGACTTATACTTCTCCTTCTGAACTAAGGATAGCATCTCACCATCCCTATCTTTCTCTCCTTCATTCTCTAAGGCATATCAAAGGGAATTTTTGGTGTAAGCTAGCTTAAGCAAGGGATTGGGCTGAGGAAACTTAGGACCTTAAAGCTTGAGGATTGAGGATCAACTACAGGGATTGAATTCAGCAAGGTAAGCTTAAATTATTGGGATTATGTTGAGAATTGTTGCTGGTTTGCTAGAGTATGCATGCTAGTTAAGCTTAATCTGTGTTTGGGTATTTTAGTTGGGTTTTGGAGCAGATTTTGATGGGGTATTAATGTTGATATTGAGCTGGTATGTATGTGTTAATTATCTGGGTTTGCTAAGTAGGCTTTGGGATTGTTAGCTTGGTTTTGGTGAGGATTGGCTTGAAGAAAAGGTAGAAAACTGATGAAGAATTCTGGGTTTGGAGGTGAGGGTCGCGGCCCTAGGAGGGGCGCGCCGCGGCCCGTGTGCGCGCACAGCCATGGGTGGCCGAGAATCTCATGCGCGCCGCGGCGCTTGGTGCGCGCGTCGCTGCCCGTGTGGGGGTCAGTGTGGTGCTAGCCTCTGTTTCGAGGCTAGTCGCGGCTCTTAGTGCCAAATTGTGCTTTTTAGGGTATTTAGGCTTAGGAACTCATTGGGTAAGGCTCGTGATGGATTTTATCACCCGGATTGATAGAATTCAAGGTCCCAGAGGTTAGGGTTATGGCTCGAAGTTATTTAATGGATTAGAATTTGACGGATGAAAATTGTTAATATGTTGTGGCTAGGGTTTCGGAGAGGCTCAAGTTAGAGGACTGTGCTCGGGGTTTCGGTGCTCAGAACTCAGGTAAGAAAACCCTTGTTCCCATAGAGCTTGTGTGTAGGGCTGAGCCCGATATGTTTGAACTGCAGGGCGTAGCCCTTTATCTGATTATGCTAGAATTCTGTACTTGCTTGTTATACTATGTATATTACTATGTGAATGATCGGCAAGAGCCGGGAACGGTGTAGACCGAGAACGGCGAAGGCCGGGAACGGCGTTGGGCACGTTGAGTGCAAGGCCGAGAACAGCAAGGGGCCGGGAGCAGCGTTGAGCACGTGGAATGCGAGATGCCAGGGCGGGTCCCTAAAAAGGATACCTGGGATATCCTCACGGCGTGGTCCGCGAACCCAGGGCTTGGTAAACGCCTGGGATGGCTAGGCCATATGTGTTTAGCCCATTGGTGGCCTGTCTATACGCTTGATATATGTATTGCATATGTGTTCTGTTTGTGGGTTTTCTTGCTGGGCTTCGGCTCACAGATGCTCTGTGGTGCAGGTAAGGGTAAGGAGAAGATCAACCAACCATGAGTACAGCAGGCGTGAGGCGGCGTGTACATGTTTGGCCAACCTGGCTGCCACAGCCAGAGGATTTTGGGAGATGCTTGTAAATAAACTTAGATTTTGTTGTTTAGCCGACTTGGTTCCATTTTTATGTTGTAAATATTTCTAAAATGTATTTTGGGATCCCAAGTGTAAACTTTTATGATTTTCTATGGAAATTATCATTTCTAAAAGCTTTTGCTTTGTTAATGGCTTAATTACACTGTTTGACCTAAAACCTCGATTAGTGAGTTGAAAGCACGTTTTTAAATTCACTTAGTAACGGCTCTAAGGAAGTAGGGCGTTACACCACTTCTTCCTTGGAATTGAGGTGCATAGAGATGAAACATGTCTCTACCTAAATCAAGGAAAATATGTTAAAGAGCTGCTAGTCAAAACAGGAATGATGCATCTCAAACCTTGCTCTACTCCTATGACAGTAGGAAAACCTTTGTCAAAGTCAGATGGTGAATTGCTGGCAAATCCTACAGAATATAGAAGCATCATAGGTGGCCTACAATATTTGACACACACCAGACCAGATTTGTCATTTGCTGTAAATAAATTGAGCCAATTCCTGCAATCCCCTACAACAGCTCATTGGATTGCAGCAAAAATAGTTCTTCGATATTTAAAGGGAACCGTTTATCATGGTCTCCATATCAAACATTCAGATAGACTTGCTATCACAGGGTACTCGGATGTAGATTGGGCATGTTGCCCTGATGATAGGAGAAGTGTTATGGGGTATTGTGTTTATCTTGGAGATACATTGGTGTCCTGGTCTTCAAAAAAGCAGACAGTGGTATCTCGGTCTAGTACAGAATCGGAGTATAGGGCCCTTGCACAAGTAGCAGCTGAGATTGCTTGGATACAAGCTTTACTGAAAGAGTTTGAATTTCCTTTGCCATGTACACCTGTTACATGGTGCGACAATATGGGAGCTAGCACTCTAGCTTCCAATCCGGTATATCATGCTCGCACAAAGCATATTGAATTAGATGTTCATTTTGTAAGAGACAAAGTGATCAACAAGACACTCAAAGTTAGATATGTGCCTTCAAGTGATCAAACCGCTAACTGCCTAACCAAAAGTTTAACACATTACAGATTTCATTTCTTAGTAGACAAACTTGGAGTTGTTGAAACACCCTCAAGTTTGAGATGGGCTGTGAATAAATGAAAAATACCCCACTGGTTCTAGAACATATGAACTGGCATTACCAATTGTGTGTGGTCCCAATGCATAACCAATTCTTGTTAGAATATTCCCTGCTGTAATGATTATTGTGTAATTGTAAAAAGGTCTAGATCATTCTTTGTAAAAGCACACATTTTCTATAAATACAAAAAGGCCAGCCAATGAATTTGTTGAGCTGAGCTTATTCATTCCATTTCACTCTTCTCTCGTTTTTCTCTTTCGTTTTTCTGTTTTCTCTGTTTTCAAACTCCCCATGGAGAAAATGTGCATCCCTAATGAGAAATAAATAATCATGGTTTAAAAAAAAATTGAGAAATATAACATGATACATTGATAATGGGCCGACAAAGAGAAGAAATAATAGACTAACATAGCTTTATTATAAGTTCATGATTTGCAAATCTCGATAAACTAGTAATTTATTTTCGGGAATATACTTATTTGGTACCCTATGTTTTTGCAAAGTATCATTTTGGTACCCTCTGTTTTCAATAATGCTCATATGGTACCCTGTATTTTAAAATCGTACATATTTGGTACCCTAAACTCATATTTGATAGATAAAATTTTGTCAATTTAATCAAACTGCTGTCAATTATGTAAGTTACAAATTTAAATTTAATTACATAATTACATATAACTGATAACAATTTGATCATATTGACAAAATTTTATCTATCAAATCTGAGTTTAGGGTACCAAATATGTACGATTTTAAAATACAGGGTACCATATGAGCATTATTGAAAACAGAGGGTATCAAAATGATACTTTGCAAAAACACAGGGTACCAAATAAGTATATTCCCTTTATTTTCTAATGTTTGTAATATTTCATTTGAGTAATGCTGTGTACACATATTTTGTACACCTAAAATACACATAATAATAGGGTACACATCTTAAATTATACATAAAAATAATGGGTACATCTTATAAAATTTAGATTATTTAAAATGAATGCCTCATCATTATCTATAGTTTGAGTGTAAGTATGTCCTTTATCATTATTCATTTCATTTATTTATTAGTTTTTTATTCGGGATGTCTTCGATCTTAGAATGGGAAATGTGGCATCATGATTTTTTATTTTTGTAAAAAAATATCTCAATCAATTTTTATTTTTTAATGGCATTATCACTAGGGGTGGCAATTCGTGTTATCGTGTTATAATCGTGTCGACACAATTATGATACGACACGATTAGAGTAAACCCGTACACGACACGATTATTATTCGTGTCAGAAATCCAAACCCGTACACGACACGATTATCTTAGCGGGTCACACGTGTCGACACGATAACACGTTTAATAAATTTGTCATTTGATACAAATCTAAAACTGACACGATTAATACACAATTAAACGTGTAATGACACGACACGAAATTGACAAGACACGAAATTGACACGATTAACATAATATAAATAAATTAAAATATTTATATAATCTTAAACGTGTCTTAAGCGTGTCATTTTCGGGTTAAGCAGGTTGACCCGAAAATGACACGTTTAATAAACGTGTTAAACGTGTCGACACAATTATGACACGAAAATTAAATGTGTCACCCAAACCCATTTATTTCATGTCGTTTTCGAGTCGTGTCATCATGTCGTATCGAAAATTGCCAGCCCTAATTATCACAAAAGGATTTTCTCAAAGGAACAAAAGGAAACTCCAAGGTCTTTCCACACAATGTAGAATTGTTCAAACACCCAATCTATGTACGTATTCACTAATAATATGATCTATCTTATAAATATATATATATATATATTTACTAGTATAGGAGCTTCACTTTAAGCCTTATCGGTGAGACTCTCAGTATTCTCGACTCGTGAATAGTTTTCGGCGCGATTTTTTTCTAACACCGTGTATATTGTAGCTATTTAGAATGTCCTGCAAATTTTTAAAAAATTCCGAATAGTTCACAGTACTGAAAACTAAGTTCAAACATGTTGTTACACACGTGAATAATTTTTTTATGCGCGGGAAAAACAACATGTTTGAACCTAGTTTTCGGTACTGTAAATTATTCGGAATTTTCTGAAAATTTGCAGGATGCTCTAAACAACTACAATATACACGGTCATAAAAAAATCGTACCGAAAACTATTTACGGGTCGAGAACACTGAGAACACTATCAGTAAAATTTAAAGTGAAACTCTTGTAGAATTCTGTATATATCATAAGAACAATTACTAAGATATTGTGAAACACTTCTAGTTTATTTTATTTTTTTACGTTGAAACTGGTGTTTGGTGAGAATATGTACAACAAGACTATTTGATTTCTTTTTAATTTTATTTTTAGGGATGATAGAATTAGGTAGTGTGGTGTTGACTAAATCTCTGATCGAGTATGCATGAACATTTTTAGATTAAAGTGATAACCACTCTCATACTCAAAGCCATAGCAAATGTCATACTCAAATCTACATAACCAAATCTCAAATCCAAAGCATAAGACCAAAATATAATCATGTACCAGAATCAAAATTAAACACTTATCCTCGAATCAAATACATTATATTGTTTAAAATTAGTTTTTTTTTTCAATATTCTAAATTATATAAATCTACATACCATAAAAGTTATACATTAATGACGAAACTTGAAATCTAGCAGAAGAGAATGAGGTCAACAAGTTCGCTTGAGGGAGGGCGAGCAACCCTAATTTTGACCTTCATACTGACAGTATCTCTCCGAACTAAAACTATAAAATTTGTTGAGCTTTTTTTTAATCATTCCATAGTTTTTTTTTAGTGTAAAGAAAAATTTCATTGAGGTTAAAAGCCAATCAAAGCATCAAATATACAAACATAATTAGGGCCATAGGCACACTGGTAAGCCTGGCCACAAAACCTTAGCATATGGAAAGGGTTAAATGAGCAAAAGAATTAATGGGCAATTTCATTGTGTTAAGTTTGTTTTGAAAATATATCTATAAATAAATAAATAATGATTTATTGTGTTTTGTTTCAAAAAATATATATATATAATAATAATAATAAAATATTAAATAATTATAAAAAAAAGTTGGTGATATTTTTCATTTTCAATGATAAAAATCTTGAATGAGTTGAGTTTAATTCTCTTAAAAATATGAATAATTTTTAAGCTTTGTATTTAATTATTTGGTCAATTTTGCTTGTAACGAAAATTACATTTTTCATAACAAGAACACTTTTATTTCTTATGAGTTTAAGTGAAAAATAATTTTTTTGAAAAACTTTCTTTTAAAAGTGAAATTAACAAGTTAATTAATTACATAAGCTAAACTTTTATTCATAATTATTTTTAGAATTATTTTCAATGTGCAATTTTCGATAAAATCCTTTTTATATCACCAATGAAAAATTGTGTTTTAAATTTTCTTTTCCTTGAGGACTAGCAAAACTTTAAGTTTGAGGGTGTGATAACTCTACAAAATAGAGTTATTTTACCATATTTTATATGCTAATTGTTGCTTAGTTCTTGAGTTTTTAATTGATTTGTTAAGTTTTTAAGTAATTTTGAATTTGTTGGGTTTACTTTGATTTTATATATTTTTGTGTGTTTTTATAGTTATTTTGTTGTAAAATGTTGTAGTTAATTATTGGAATTATTGTTGTTTAATTTGAGGTAAAAAAATATTGTATTATTGAACTTAAATGTTATATATAAATTAAGTTATAATTAATATTTTCAAATAATTAACTTGATTTATTTTATAGTTTAAAATATTTTATTACGATTTATTTTTTGTTTATTTTGTAGGGAATTTATTGCATTTTTGGGCTTTGAAAAGTAAGGAAAAGAAAGAAAAAAAAATGGCAAAATTGAAAAGAGAAGCTGCCTAGGCCCGAAGCCCAGCCCAGGCCCACGCTCCCAGAAGCTGCCTCCAGGCCCAGCCAAAGCCACCTGCACCCCACGGGCCCACCTGCTCCCTACTGCTCCAGGCCCGCGCCAGCAAGCTGCCTAGGCCCGTTGCCTCTCTCCTGTGGGCCCGCCTGCCCACCCTTCGGCCCAGCCGAAGCCAACCCAGCCAGCTGCCCAATGCCTCGAGGAGCTCCCTTGCCCAGCCAGGCCCGAAGCTCCCCAAGGCCCACGCCAGCCTCCAGCCACGCCTGGCACCAGGCCCACGAGCCCAACCACTGCCAGCATCCAGCAGCCCCTACCATTTTCTCTCACCCAACATAGCTCATTTGTCCCATTGTCCCTTTGTCCAAAAATGCTAACTTTTTACCCAATTTTTCCACATATTTCACCACAAACATCATCATTACACCCTATAATTTACCTCTACATGCCATATTTATTTTGTTTAATCAATTTAATTAATTTAAGTTGATTATTTTAATGCTCTCATTTTTGCTATAAATATGGAATTTCAAGACCATTTTGGGGTGCTTAATTTTTGGTTACCATCTTCTTTTCTACCATTTTCTCTCTACCATTCTCTCTTCCATTTTGGTGTTCTTCAAGAGAATTTTCAAGTATGTATTTTATTTATTTTGTAATTTCTATTCTAGTTATGTGCCTCCAATCTTTTTCATAAGATTATTAAGATTATGATAAAACAACTTGTAACTAGGTAATATTTATGTTGTATGTTGATTTCCCTTGTAATGCAACAAAGTTTATGGATTTTTCTTTGATAACTCTACAAAATAGAGTTATTTTACCACTTTTTATGTGCTAATTGGTGCTTAATTCTTGAGTTTTTAATTGATTTATTAAGTTTTTAAGAAATTTTGAATTTATTAGTCTTATTTTGATTTTTTATATTTTTGTGTGTTTTTATAGTTATTTTGTTGTAATATATTGTAGTTTAATTATTTGAATTATTGTTGTGTTTAGTGGTAAAAAAATGTTGTATTATTGAACTTAAATGTGAAATATAAATTAAGTTATAATTAATATTTTCAAAGAATTAAATTGATTTATTTTATAGTTGAAAATATTTTATTATGATTTATTTTATATTTATTTTGTACGGAAATTTATGACACTTTTGCTCTTGAAAAGAAAGAAAAATAAAAGAAATGTGGCATTTTTAAAGTAAAGAAATAAAGAAAAAATGGCATTCTTGAAATGCCATAAGCAAGGCCCACACGCAAGGCCCAAGTCGCCAGCCCATTGATGCTGCCGAAGACCCCATCAGATGCCACCCAACAGCTCCACATGCACCAACTTCCTTCATCTTCACCATCACGTACAGCCACCAATCCTCCATTCAGCCAAGGCCCAATTCGCCAGGCCCACTGCCACCTCCCAGATGCCACCTGAGGTCCTGCACAGACTTTGGGCCCAGCTCCTTCAGCCTAACGCCAGCTGAAGCTCACGCCTTGCCCCTACCTCTTGAAGCTCTCCCAGCCGCCTGAACACATGCATCCAGCCAGCAACTACACGGTCCAATCAGCCTCATGCCAATTGTCTTGAGCCCATAAATTTTCCAAAAGCACCCTTGTCCCCTATGTCTAAAAATACCACATTTTTATCACACTTTCTACATATTTTACCCCAAAACATCATTATTACACTCTACAAATTTACCCCTATATGTCATATTATTATTCATTTCAAATTTAATTTAATCAATTAATTAATTTAAATTGATTATTTTAAACACTTTTTTTTGGCTATAAATAAGGAAATTAAGTGTCAATTTTAGGGTGAGGTTACTATACCATAATTTCTACACATTCAAAACCTCTCAATTCTCTTCATCTTTTTCTTCTTTTTGGTTATTTTCTATGTATTTTTAGAGGAAATTTTGGGGGTTTCTCCTCCAAATTTTCCTATTTATGTTTGTAATTTTTAGTTTGTATTTGTTATTCTAGTTATATGTTTCTAATCTTTTTAAGATTATTAAGGTGATGATGAAACAATTTGTAACTAGATAGTATTTATTTTGTATGTTGATTTCCCATTTTGTGCAACAAAGTTTATGGAATTTTCTTCTTTAAATATCTTCTTTCATCTTAAATATCATGTATTTTGGATTGTTAGCACATATTTACACTTTGTTCTTCATTAGTGCATAAACATAATATTCTTTGTGTAAGATGTGTCATTAAACTGTACACATCCATGCTTAGAACAAAAATATTATGTTTGGCCTTATAAATAATGTTCATTGATTTATTTGTTATTTCATTAGATTGATTTACACTAAATGCTTTGAAATTATAATTTTGAAAAGTGAAGAAAAATCTTATTTTTTTTTAGAAATAATTTGTGCTTAAAATTATAAATCTATTTGGAAAATGATAGTTTGATTTATTTTAACTATCACTAAAACTTGGGAATCAATGTACTTATAAATATTATTGAACTTATATTTTGTGGATTCTAATCCTTAATAATCTTATTTTACCTTCTTGTTCACAATTATTAATTTAGTTATATATATTATCTTTAATATCTTTATTATTGTCTTTTATTTTATTTTTATTATTAAAACTCATCAATCTTTGAAGCTAGGTTAGAATTTACTACTTTTGATTTAAAATAGTTTTCTCTTTTCGATTTTAGACAACTCATTTGGCATCGACATCCTTGCTTACACGATCACTATTCTATATTAACGATTCATGCGCTTGCGATTTATAAATTTTTAAACATACCCGTTTTGGGTCCATTATTCTTCTTCATATATGTCTTTCATCTTTAATATCTCATATTTTGGATTGTTTGATAATATTGCACTTTGTTCTTCATTTTGCAAAACATAATATTCTTGGTGTAAGATGTGTCATTAAATTGTACACATCCAATGCTTAGAACAAAAATATTATGTTTTGCCTTATAAATAATATTATTTGATTTTTTGTTGTTTCATTAGGTTGATTCACATTAAATACTTTGAAATTATATTTTTTTGAAAAGTGAAGAAAAATCCTATCTTTTTATAAATAATTTGTTCTTAAAAGTATAAATCTATTTGGAAAATAATAGTTTGACTTATTTTAACTATCACTAGAACTTGGGAATCAATATACTAATAAGTATTAATAAACTTATATTTTGTGGATTCTAGTATCTTAATAATCTTTCCTTTTAATACTTATTTTCAAATCATAATTAGTTTATTTTTATTCTCTTAAATAGCTTTACTTTAAATCTTTTATTTTATGTTCATGACCTTAAATCTCATCAATCTTTGGAGTTAGGTCAGAATTTATTAATTTTGGTTTAAAATATTTTTCTTTTTTACTTTAGACAACTCCTTTGGGTTCGATTGCGTACTTGCACGAACACTATATTTCATATACGACTCATGCGCTTGCGAGTTATAAATATTTAAAACATACACGTTTTTGGTCCATCAATAATGCACGATGCAATGTTTTCTTGGGCACATTGGTCGGAGTCGTGAAGCCATGGAATTGTGAAGAGCTTTTTAGTGGTGGCACACCCACAGACGAATGGACAAGTAGATGTTGTCAACAAGACCCTCAAAGGCACTTTGAAAAAGTGCCTAGAAGAAGCGAAAGGAGTGTGGCCAAGCAAACTCCCCGAGGTACTAGGGTCCTACAGGACCGCAGCCCAAACTTCTACTGGCCACACACCCTTTGTGCTCGCCTATGGCTATGAGGCCATGTTGCTTGTCAAGGTAGATGTCTTGTCACATAGAAGAGTGAACTATGATCAGGAGCAGAACGAGGCATTACTTGCTAAGTCCCTAGATTTTGTTGAAGAAAGGCGGGAGCAAGCTAACTTAACAGCCTACCAACAGAAGGTGGCTCGCTACTTTAATGCCTGGGTCAAGGATAGGAAGTTCTCTATTAGTGACCTCGTCATTCACCATGTGTTCCTCAATACACAAGACCCATCTGTCGGGGTCCTAGGTCCGAACTGGGAGGGGCCCTACTTGGTAGAAGAGGTCATGCAACCAGGAATGTAAAAGCTAGCGAGGCTCAATGGCGAGGTAGTCCCAAGGCATTGGAATGAAGAACACTTGAAGAAATATTACCAGTAACAGGGCTTGTACCCAACTTTTGTAATCAAAGACCAGCCTTCAGACGACCACTCTTAATATAGTTATTTTTGTAAACTATATCGAACACAACACCCACAGGACCAAACATGTAATAAACATAATATTTAAAACTATCTAATGTTATTGATATATAAACCTTATAGTTTATTTTTGTTGTTTACAAATCAAATAAGATAAAACAAAAAATATATATATAAAGATGGGATATTTGCGGCATAAGTACCAAATATTTGGGGAAAATACTCGGCATGGACCCAATATTTTTTTAGCAGGTAAAGTACCCAAACATCCTAAAACTGTAATTCCGTACAATTCCGTCAATAGGGTCTCCGTTAGTGGGTCATAATGGACACATGTAGGCTACAGATTATACTTAGTTTTAATTTTAAAAATCTAAAAAAAAATTAATTTAAATTATTAAATTATTATTATTAGTATTATTAGGTCCTCAATGCCGACGTTAAGCCACAGTCATAGGTTATTCCATCATACCTCATTGGACCTCTACCCCGATACCTCCCTTTGCTATGTACTCGATCAAAAGAGAAAAATGAACATTCACCCTCCATATTCCCAGTTATTCTTCTTCCTTAACTCTTCAAAAATGGCTACATCTCCACCTTCGACTTCTTCCTTGCAGCCTCTTCAAAAATGGTTTTTTTTTGGGGGTTAGTTTTTAGGTTTTAAAAATCAAATAGTAATAATTTAATAGATTAAATTTAAAAATATATTTTTTTATTTTTTTAAATTTAAACCTAGGTATAATCACGTGTTCACTATGGCCCACTAATGCAGACTCTATTGACGGAATTTGATGGAATTACAGTTTTAGGATATTTGGGCACTTTACCTGCTAAAAAAAAGATTGGATCCATGCCGAGTATTTTCCCCAAACATTGGATACTTATACCGCAAATATCCCTATAAAGATAATACACTTTATTTCTATATTGAATTTGACTTTGATGGTTATACATATGAATTTGTTCAATATACATGTCAAATTTAGTCTAAAGTAATTTTTCCGTATGTATATCTATCTTGGTCACTATATAAAATTGAGATTTATTAATTTTTGGTGCTTATTTGAGCTTGAACTTCATCCCAAGATCCCATTGCAATATATGTATGTCCATTCTTGTTTTAGACTTGTAGCAAATCTATATATATATATATATAAATATTTATATTTATATAATAGAGGGATAAATTGACAGTATAGAATCATCTCAAGAGTAGTGATCTAATTTCTAAGCTTTTGGTATTTTTTAGTAGATTTTCGGTATGAATGACAATAGTTTATTAACTCTATTAATGTTAGATTAAAAGTTGTGCCTATTCTAATGCTGAAAATTTATTTGATTATTAATTAGAACATTTTCTAGGGATATGATTAGTCATGTCCTTGAAATTATGAGGTATACCCACCGTTACTTTTTTCTTCTTTGTATAGTTAATATTTTATATAAAAAAAACATATAATTGTATGTATAGTTAACATATAATAATAATAATAACATATTTTATAATTATTCATAATCTTATAGTATTTATAATAACTCATACCCAGTAGGTTTCAAAAAAAAACATTTCGTATAGACCTGACATTTTTATAATTGTTCATAATCTTATAGCATTTATAATAATTGTAACTGATACCCAGTAGGTTTCAAAAAAAACATTTCGTATAGACTTATAATAATAATAATAATAACCTATTTTGTAATTGTTCATATTTTACAACAACCCTATTATTATAACATTTCGTATAGACTAATAATAATAACATATTTTGTAACTGTTCATATATATTTTACAACAGCCCTATTATTATATATATATATATAAAGACTATTTTGTTTGCTTTAAGGAAAGTTTTCTTGACAAAAGTCTTTGTGTTTTGTTGTTTCATATTTCAACTTTGTCCTTATTTACATCATGGGGTACTCTTTTCTTCACCACTTGAATTCAAATAATGATAGTTGGATGATAAGAATTCGAGTTTGTAGGATGTGGGAATCAATTAATACGAATAATGGGGAACTTATTAGTTTGGACCCGATTTTCATTGACGAAAAGGTCTATAAAAATCTTTTTATCCTATTCTATTCTCTCTTTTTTTCCAATTACTTTTTACTTCATGTAATTTTATAAGAAAAAATTAGTTACTAAGTTTAAGCACCTTTTGAGTGAAGGTTGTTTATATAGTATAAAAAATTTGAAAATTGTTGCAAGCAAATGTGAGTACAAACTTCTTTCAAATGAGTATAAGCTTCTTTTTTTCGCTTACAACTTCCCTAAAGAGGCTTGAAGAATGAATTGTTAAGATTCTAATCAATCGATTAATCCTATCAGGTATATATATATCAATTTTAATGCTTGTTAATCTATATTTGAAATTTTGTCTTTATATTCTAGCATCTTTATATTATTTTTTGAGTGATATTTTAGATGTTGTTGGATGTTTGTGTGGTGTGGGTAACATTGAGATTGTTGGGGGTGTCTGGAAAAAAAGAGACCTAAAAATTATAACAGATTAGTAAGTTTAACATAGCCAACAAAACTAAAACTCTGTATATATTTTTTTATTATTGTTGGTTTATTTTATAAATCTTTCATATATTATCTTTCTTTTTTGATTTAATTAGCTTGTTTTTTTCTTTATAGTTCGGTGACAACAAAAATCACTTTGTGAGGTGAGTTGGGGGAGATGTTTGATTCTGACTTGTATAAAAAAGAAGACAAACCCTTTATTGTGATACTCACTTCTACAACAATAAAAAATTTCAAGGTAATAATTATATTTACGACACACTAATTATATTTTTTAATAAAATCAATTCAACAATATTCATAGTCTCCAAAATGTAAGATAACAAAACATAAGTAGTATTGTCTCCAAAATAAATAAATAAAACAACACAAAATATTAATAATATAAAAACAGTAATTTAATAAATCTAAATGTCATCAAAATCAATTCTAAAGTCATTATCGTCGGGCTGTTGTGGTGGCTGTTGTGGTGGCTGTGGTGGTTGTGGCTGCTGTGGTTGAAAGCTTGCCATCATGGACTATATCATGTTCATGTCCAAGTTGACAGGCTGAAATTGTGGAGGTTGAATGTTCGGATTTGTTGTTTGCAAATATTGTTGCATTTGTTGGAAGTTGTTGTTTTGGGTCATAAAGGCTTGACTGAAGTGTTGAATCATGGACTGGAAAGCCTCAGGTGGTATCGTTGGTGGGCTAACTGTGGTGGACGGAAACGATGATTGCTCTGATTGTGAAGAAGATCTGGTGGCGCTTGAGGCAAATGTACTAGTGCCTTTCAACTTCCGTCCAATACCTCGGTTGTGGCCACGACGTTGACCAAGTACCTTTGAGACGACTTGTGTCTCATTGACAGTGGCACTTCCTGCTTCAGATTCAGATTGAGATTGGGATTGTGTTTGGACTTCTTGCTGCAAGGCATCCTGCAGTTTAGAAACAAGATAATTAATACATAATATAATTGAATAATATACATAGAAACAAAACTTAGAAAGTTACTTACATATGCATCCTTAGCATTCGTGTTCACCCATCCACGTGTCGGATGATTGTGCAAGTCATGGAACGTATCGATAATGTTGGGCAGTTCCTTAGTTTGAAGATTCATCTTTAGAAAACAAAATTTAACAAAATCTCAGTTAAATATTGAATTTATTATTAAGATAACTTAAAATATTTCAAATTATCTATATATTTTTATTTACCTTCTTAAATCGAGCAGAACCATAAGAAGTCGATCCATGGAGACTTGGATACTTCTATTTTGCTATGTTGGCAGCATTTGCCTTTGAGCGTGCCCTGAACTGTGGAGGGATGAAAAATTCAACCAACTTCTGTCAACTCTTATTGTCAATATCCTTAAGTGGATTCTTTCTGGTTGTCTCAATATCATCATACCCTCCATGTTCATCGAAATGTCTTTTCTTGCAACCTTTTCTATCCTTGTAGCGATCCTGAAACTCTCGCTTAATCCCAGTCTCTATCAATCGCCACTCAGGAAGAGCTTGGGGAAGAATGAAAAATTCCTTCAAAAAAAATTGTGAGGTTTTTTAAATTATAATAAAAATATTACGCGTGAATAAGTAGATAAATTTACCTCAAGCTTTTGTACCAATCCAATATTGTGCTCATCCGGAACACTCTACCACGAGTCATAATATAACAGGACATGGTGACCAATAAGGTTGCCAATAAGTCTCGTGAACAACGTCCCAAAATCACCAACTGCTTTGTAGGTTCCCTCCTTCAAATCAAATTGTAGAGCCAACGGATCTTTATTGTCGTTGACGAGTTGGTGCAAATTTTTGGATCAAGACCGACCTCTTCTTTTTGCAGGAGCCACTACATATGTTAATTAAACAATAGAATTAAATTGAATAAAATAATAACAATTTGACATTTATTGATAAAAGATAGAGTAATTATAGTATATTTGTAATGCCCAGAATTCTCCGATGTGGTTTAATGGCGGGATTAGTAGGCCGGGAGGGCCATACTTGCTTAATTATGCCATTAAATGATATTATGCACGTCTATGTGAATTATATAATAATATGATGTTAAATGCATGCATGTGGGTCCACATTATAATTACAGGGGTGTGATGGTAATTTGGTCCGTTGATGGCATAATTGTATATTTGTATGCATGTTGGTGATATATGTTGAGACCACATTATAATGTAGGTTTGTTCAAGCCATTCAGCATTAGACGATCTTGGGATATTGATTAGCGGTCTAGTCACAATAGGTTTAAGTTCGGGGCTCGGGATGAGTCTCGGGGTGATTTTAATGATTAGAGCGTTACCGGGAATTAAAGGGTAACAGGATACGAATTATTGGTGTTTGAGATTATCGAGCATAGCGGGAATTGGAGAGCGTTAATTATGATTAACGAGATAGGTGGAAAATACCAATTTTGCCCTTGGGAGCCTTTAGAAACCTTAAATTGACCTAGGGGTAAAATAGTCATTTCACCCCAAGGATAGATATAACCATTTTTGGCTGAGAAAGAGGTAGAAAAACAAAGCAACTTGGAGAGCTTTCCCGTATCTTCTTTCTCCTTCACTTTCTTTGTGATTTTTGAACCATTCTTGAGGATTCAAGCTGTGGAAGTAAGCCTTGGGAGTTTGGGAGTGTGTTCCTCCATTGAAGAGCATCATAAGCTGAGCTTTGGGTAAGTTTCTAACCATTGAATTCCCTGGTTTGCCCTGTTCTAGTCCTGTTTTGCAGCTGTGATTTCTAGGTTGAGATCTTGGTTTTGTTGGGAGTTTTAGCTAGGGTTCTTATGGTTGTGATGTTTGGGGTATGTTGGGATGGTTTTTGGGTTCATTTGGCACCAAAAATGGGATTTGGAAGCATTGGAATCAGGTTAGAATCGAAGGAAATGAAGAAGGAGGTTTCAGGGGGCATCTGGTCTGGAGATAGCGCTATAGCGCCCACCCTAGGGCGCTACAGCGCTACACAGGGGTCTTTTGGGCGTGTTGGGGGTTCTGAGTATAGTGCTGGGGCACTAGGGATCAGTGTTGTAGCGCTACTCTGTTCCTTCAAATTCCCGTTTTGGGTGTTTTTAATGGTTTTTTACTTGGGGTTTCAATCCTTAAGGCCCGGGATCGAATCTACTCACCGTGTGGGCATGTTTCGAGGTCCCGAGAGTGGTGCTTAGGTTAAGACCCTATCTATGTTGATTTTCATTAATGGAGGTTATAATTGGTTGTGATTAGGTGACCGCT
The DNA here is from genome assembly GCF_963169125.1 of Humulus lupulus. NCBI lineage: Eukaryota > Viridiplantae > Streptophyta > Magnoliopsida > Rosales > Cannabaceae > Humulus > Humulus lupulus. The sequence goes on from NC_084796.1 coordinate 24,196,983, forward strand.
AAGGAACCAAAAGATCGATCGTTCTCAGGGGTCGTCCTTATAATATTTCTCGCTCGAACCTGAGGTAAGAAAACTGCACCCCGTGTATATGACATGTATGATAGTTGTTGAGGCATGCTGGTTGATAAATGTGGACATGGATTGCATATTAAATTCTAGTGAATATTGTTTACTTGTATATGGCACTGACTACACTGACCTAAGGGTCAGAAACGGCATAAGCGTCCTGAACGCAGGGCCGAATGAAGATTAGATCTAATCGATAGCAACGTTGAATGGCTTTAAGGCATTAACGCTGGACCGACCCTAAGGTCGATGAACTTATAAGCGCTTGGCTAGTCTAAGACTAGTTACTCAGAGTTAGGGCCTAAGGCCCAGGTGACCGCTTGTCACGTGGCTAGGACACGATGTTCCAGGGTTATGACTCTATGGTCATGAGGAAGGTTATGTTGGTGACCAGTCACCATGCACCTATCAGGGTTAAGCTAATGAACGGTTTACTTACCTGTTAAGCCCGGTGACCCTATCGTCACAAGGCTGAAGGGAGCTATTCCCAATTTAGTGACTTTTGCTATTGTCACCTATCTGTTTGGATTGATAGTCCTGAATGATTATTATGATCATTGTTGATATTATATCATGCTATATTGTGTTTTCTTGCTGGGCCTCGGCTCATGGGTGCTATGTGGTGCAGGTAAAGGGAAAGAAAAGCTCACCCAGCCTTGAGTGGAGAGCTTAGGTGGTGATGTGTACATATGCGGCCGCTTGACCACCACGGCCAAGGAGTTCTCAGAGGAACTAGGGGGTTTACCCTATTTTTGCTGCTTAGGCCGGCGGGGTTGTAAATTTGAAACAGTAGTGGCCATTATGAGTTGTAAATAACTTATAAATGTTTTGAATAGCTCATGAGCAGTTTATATACTAAATGAAATATATCATTTCCTTTTTATTGGTTTTCCACCTTAGCCTGTTAATAATACTTAGAACACATTTTTAACCAAAGGACTCAGGTAGCGGGTCAAATTTTTGGTTCACCGATCACCGTAACTGTTCTGGGGTAACCAGGGCGTTACAATATTACCTGTCTCACAGGAAGTAGGAACTCGTGTGGGATCTGGAGGAGGAGGAGGATCCGCTCCATCACCGCCATGTGCATGAGCAAGAGTAGCAGACATATCTTTGCATTTTAAATAACTATTAACTTAATTTCAGCTATAGTTGGAGGTTAATTACATAACTTAAATAATTTCAGTAATTCAGTTGAAACAAACATTGTTGAGAAAAGTCATATATTGGTTGAAAAGTCTTGAAATTAAAACATACACATTAAACATACAAATATGAATATGCATAAAAAAAAATATTATTCTTCATCAATGTCAATTCCTACATCATCATCTGTACTTTCTAAATCATCTTCATTAATTTCTTCATCGTCATTGATGAAATCATCATTCACATCCGGAACAGATCAAGACGTTTCCCCAATTATGCTGGTGTGACCAGGTCGATCCAAATGCATAATCTCCAACTCTCCTAATTCCACAGTGAGTACAAAATTTGACGAAGTGCTATCGTGTACGAAATCAACCTCGTTATCATCATCGATACTTGGATGATCCCAGATCTTTCGATGATTGACTTCTTCTACTACTTTCCAATTTTTGTTTCTTGAAGGATCTTCTAAGTAGAAAACTTGTTTTGCTTGAGTGGTGAGAATAAATTGATCGTTCTTGTATCATTCAGAATTAATCATGATACTAGTTATGCTATTCTCAATCACATTTCGACCCTTGCTTGCATCGGTGTTGAACCATTTGCATCGAAACAAAACAACCGGTAACCATGGGAATAGCATAACTCTACAATCTCCTCAAGTTGGCCATAGAAAGTGAAACCATCGGTTCCTGGCACCGAAACTCCACTATTTTGAGTGGTATGTCTTTCGTCACAACTATGGACCAAAAACTTCACACTATTAACAATGCAAGCCATGTAGGAGTATGCATTTTGATTGGACCCGTTTGCTAAAGAAAATAATTCATCAATACACTCAGTTGACTGTACTTGCCGCAAACGACCCATATATAGAGTATAACACACACAAAAACACAATGAGATAAGTATTAATCGATACGAATTTCGTAAGAATTCTATAATTTCGATAATTTACCTTCAATTTAAACCAGATAGGGAAATCTTTTTGAAGATTTATGTTTGAATTTTCTCGAAGGCATTCAATGTATAGCACAAAGATTAAGGTAAGATAACAGTTTGTCGTGAATTAAATTTAATGAATTCATATATGTGTTGAGCTACTTACTCCATATATGGTTGGATTTCAGGGCAATTTTTGAGTACAAACTACTCCACTTCTTTCCGATGAAGATAGTCAAGGGATATGATTTTCTTTTTGCTACTTGGACGACATTGTGATTCAAAAACTGACAACTGTCTTTTAGGAATAACAATATCCGCATTTCTTTCCGGTCGATTAAATTTAGTCTGTACACCCTCAAGATATTGTGAACAAAAAGTCAAAGCTTCATCAGCAACATAACCCTCCGCTATAGAACCTTCGGGGTGCGCCTTATTCCTCACATAATTTTTCAACTTCTTCATATATCGCTCAAACGGATACATCCACCTCATGTAAACTGGTCCTCCGAGGATTGCTTCTTGCGGTAAATGAAGAATAAATGAATCATTATGTCAAAAAAGGCTGGAGAAAAAATTAACTCCAACTTGCACAAACTTTGTATCACTTGATCTTCTGCATTCTCCATGTCCTTAACAACCAATGTACGAGCACAAATTTGCTTAAAGAAATTGCAAAGTTCAATGATTGTCTTCGAAATAGACTTATCCAAGTAGCCTCGAACTCCTACCGGCAAAAAACGTTGCATAAGAATGTGACAATCATGAGATTTCAACCCAACAATGTTGCCATCATTGTCAGTTACTTTCTTAGAGAAATTTGAACCGAAGCCAACAGGAAGTCTAACTCCTTTTATGAACTGACAAAAAAATCATCTATCATCCGGTGTGAAAGAGTACATAGGATGTGGTTTGATCAAATTTGTACCATCTTCCTTGAGGTGCAACTCTTCTCGGATACCCCAATTCGTCAAGTCTACTCGTGCATTGGTGGTGTCTTTAGATTTCTCATTCATAAGAAAAGTACCGAGTAAACTGTCGCAAACATTTTTCTCTACATGCACCACATTTAAATTGTGATTTAGTTCAAGTTCGGACCAGTAATCAAGTTCAAAGAAAATACTATTTTTACTCCAATTAAGCTCTTTTGGATCTCGCTTTCTTTTCACATCCCCGAAACTGACATGTTTACCCGGCAAACGTTCTGGAACATGCGCTAATTGTTCGAGTATGTCTTGACTACTGAATTTTCTTGGAGGATGTCCTTTTTCATAATTCCCATCAAACAAGCGACTATTCCTCCACTTATGCCTAGAAGATAAAAATCTTCTATGACCAACATAAGCTGTCTTCCCAATTACCCGACATGAAGGAGTGTCTTTGTTGCATGAAGGACCTGCCATATATCCTTGGCCACTCCAATCAGACAAACTACTACGGGCTGGAAAATCATTGATAGTCCATAATAGTGCTGCATGCATTCTGAATACACTGTTCGTTGCAGCGTCTCTGGTTTGAACTCCCTCATCCCATAACTCCTTCAATTCATCTGCCACAGGCCTCAAAAAGACATCCATGTCCTTCCCAGGTGATTTTGGACCGGGAATCAATAAGGTCAGCATGAATGATGACTCTTTCATGCACAGCCAAGGAGGCATATTGTATGTGCAGAATATTACCGACCACATGCTGTAAGATAGACTCATGTTACCAAATGGATTAAAACCATCAGCAGCCAAACCCAATCGAACATTTCTAGGTTCTTTGGAAAAATCAGGACATTTGGAATCAAATTGTTTCCAAGCACCCCCATCAACAGGATGGTGCATCACACCATCTTCTTTCGACCGTCCCGTACTATGCCAGGTAATATCATTTGTTGTATGCCTTGAACCATAAAGATGCTTCAGTCTAGGAGTCAAAGGGAAGTACTGCAACACTTTGTGGAAAACTTTTTTCCCCTTTGTGTCTTTGTCAACCCATCGACTCTCACCACATACAAGACAACACTGCTTTTGGGAATTCTCCTTCCAGAACAAACAACAGTCGTACTTGCAAGCATGAATTGATTGATAACCTAACCCTAACTTCCTCATTTTTTTCTTAGACTCATAGAATGAAACCGGAATCTTATTCTCCTTCGGGAATGAAAATTTCATAAACTTCAAAAGTTCATCAAATGAACTATTTGTCTATTTATTCATAACCTTCATGTGCATCATCTTCGCCAAGAAGTTCAAGGAAGACAACCATGTACAACCAGGGTATAACTCAGCTTTGACCTCGTGAAACAGATCATCAAACTGATTCTCCGCACTATTGCCACTACCATCTAAAATTCTTTCATTTACGCCTTCTTCATTAGTGTCTTGTTCACCAATATCATCTCATCAGTCACTGAAGCCCCGCCGTCCACTACTGGAGGCATATCAACTTCACCATGGTAGGTCCACTTCACGTATCGCTGCAAAAACCCATATCTGTGTATGTGAGCCTCCACCACATCCAGTTTCTGATTCAGCATATTGACACACTGAACGCATGGGCATCTGACTTCTCCCGAAGCATTCACATGATTCTTGGCCATTTGTATAAATGCTTGAAGACCATTCCAAAACTCATTAGAGTTATGTCGTCTATTAGTTATCCAACTCTTATCAATCGTCATAACTGATTTAAGTGGAAAATAAATTATCACAATGTGATAATCATAAAAAACTACATTTATTTGCTAATAATTTTGTTTATCACCAAAACACTAATTTTTTCAAGTAAATTGTGAAATCTTATTGAATCTTATGAATAAATTATTAAATTTTATGAATATATATTATAAAATTTAATAATTTATTATAAAATTAATTAAATAAACAAATATTTAATTATAAATTTATAAACTTTCTATTAATGATTATTATTAATTTTTCAAAATAACAATAGAGTTTTATAATTGTAAAATTATTATTTTAATTTCCACTTTATAATTTTATGAATATATATTATCAATTTTATGAATGTATTGTAAAGTTTCATTATGTATATATAAATATTTTATTATAAATTTATTAATGATTGTTATTAATTTCTTTGATAATTATCAAATTATTATTTTAGTTTTCACTTTTTTATTTTTTCAAAAATAACAATAGATTTATAATTGTGAAATTATTTTTTTAATTTCCACTTTATGCTTTTTTTTATAAATTTTTATTAGTTGCTTTAAAATTAATTAAAAAATTTAATCACACTAACTTTAAAATTATTTTGTAATGTTTAATATTTCTAAATCTACTAAAATTTCGGCAGCATAATGGTTGTAATATAGCCTATCTCAAAATTTAAAATCTGCATAAATACATATAAACCAATCCCAAATCATACATAAATTTAATACAATCTTTACTTCACAAATAAACAACAAAAGCATATAAATTCAAAACATATTATTTAACCTTATATATATATAATTTTATAATTTTATGAATATATATTATCAAATTTTATGAATGTATTATAAAGTTTCATTATATATACAAATGTTTAATTATAAATTTATTAATGATTGTTATTAATTTCTTTGATAATTATTAAATTATTATTTTAATTTTCACTTTTTTATTTTTTTCAAAAATAACAATAGAGTTTAATAATTGTAAAATTATTATTTTTTAATTTCCACTATATAATTTTATGAATATATATTATCAAATTTTATGAATTTATTATAAAGTTTCATTATATATACAAATATTTAATTATAAATTTATTAATGATTGTTATTAATTTCTTTGATAATTATCAAATTATTATTTTAATTTTCACTTTTTTATTTTTTCAAAAATAACAATAAAGTTTTATTATTGTAAAATTAATTTTTTAATTTCTATATTATCAAATTTTATGAATTTATTATAAAGTTTCATTATATATACAAATATTTAATTATAAATTTATTAATGATTGTTATTAATTTCTTTGATAATTATCAAATTATTATTATTATTTTAATTTTCACCTTTTTATTTTTTTCAAAAATAACAATAAAGTTTTATAATTGTAAAATTGTTTTTTTTAATTTCCACTTTATGATTTTTTTTTTTATAAATTTTTATTAGTTGCTTTAAAACTAATTAAAAAATTTAATCACACTAACTTTAAAATTATTTTGTAATGTTTAATATTTCTAAATCTACTAAAATTTCGGCAGCATAACGATTGTAATCTAGCCTATCCCAAAATTTAAAATCTGCATAAATACTGTTGACCACGATTTTGGCCAACAACGAGTAGACATCAAAACTACAGTAAGCCTTTAATAGAAAATAATGACACCAATAATTTTATAATGGTTCAGCCCCAATTTATTGGTAATAGCCTAATCCACTTGGAGTTGTGATATATGTGGCCTACACTTAAGATTAGATGGATCTGAGCCAACTGAGTTTCTCAAGTATAAGTAGAAAAATACAGAGTTTCCCTCTCTAAAGAATACAAGCTTTCTCTCTCTAAGATCTCTTAAAAAATGCCCCAAGAATGTCCCAAGTAACAGTCCCAAGTTCTCAAAACCAGAGAGTTCTCTTTTCTTTCAAAAGACCAGCCCCCCATAATGATGCCATGAGCCATTTATTTATAGGCTCATCGATCGTACATCAGAAATATCCCTTTGACGGGGTCCTTGGTTCTTCCAACCAAATTTAATTAACTAAAATATAAATAAATTCAAATTACAACAATATAGCTATTATTCCGGGATATCTGAGAGATTCCCGCGGCAGTTGAGAATGATTCGGGTTGAAGCTGTTACTGAGGTTTTACTGAAGAGTCACTAGACGATAACTTTTGAGACTCTGATTCGTGGACCAACCAAATCCATCCCCGAAGTGACTGGTCGGCCAAGACAACTCACCAGTTGGCACAGGCAAGCACCTCTGGTCGGTATAGGCAAAGCACTCCTCTAGCACACCTCTGGTCGGTATAGGCAAAGCACTCCTCTAGCACACATCTGGTCGGCATAGGGAAAGCACCTCTAGTATACATCTGGTCGGCATGGAACACTACTGGTTGGGCATGGCACATCTCTGGTTGGGCATGACACACCTCTGGTTGGGCATGACACATCTCTGGTCTAGCATGACACATCTCTAGTCTAGCATGACACATTTCTGGTCTATCATGACACATCTCTGGTCTAGCACGACACATTTCTAGTCTAGCATGACACATCTCTGGTCCAGCATGACACATTTCTGGTTGAGCATGGCACATCTCTGATCTAGCATGACCCATCTCTGGTCTAGCATGACACATTTTTGGTCTAGCATGACACATTTCTGGTCTAGCATGACACATTTCTGGTTGGGCATGGCACATCTCTGGTCGGCTAAATTTACTTCCTGACCAGTAATATCACAACTCCGCAGGTTAACTCCCAACCTTTTCACTTCTTTAGTCAACACATTTATTGACTATTAATGTGTCATTTAATGACCATGTATTGCCACTTGTCTCATCCTATTGCCACATCACCGAACGAAATTTTGGGATAACATTTGGCCCCGAAGTTTATTATATGATTTTCTCTTCCACCCGATCAACAACTTTCACTTTTGTAGTAAACCCACGGTTGATGTAATGCCCCGAAATCCCTAATGCGGTTTAATGGCTGGATTAGTAGGCCGGGAGGGCCATAACTGTTTAATTTTTCCATTAAATGAATATATGCATGTCTATGTGAATTATATTATAATATGATGTTAAATACATGCATGTGGGTCCACATTTCATGACAGGGGTATTTTGGTAATTTGGCCTGTTGAGGGCGTAATTGTATATTTGTATGCATGTCGGTGATATATTGTTGAGGCCACATTATAATGTGGATTTGTTCGAGCTATTCGGCATGAGACGATCTTTGAATATTAAGTAGCGGTTTAGTCATAACGGGATTAAGTTCGAGGCTCGGGATGAGTCTCGGGATGTTTTAATGATTAGAGCGTTGCCGGGAATAAAAGGGTAACGGGATATGAATTATTGGTATTTGGGAATATCAAGAATAGTGGGAATTTTGAAAGTGTTAATTATGATTAACGAAATAGGTTGGAAAGGACGATTTTACCCTTGGGAGGCTTTAGAAACTTTTGTTTGACCTAGGGGCATTAAGGTCATTTGGCTTGTGATATGTATGACTTAGTTGGCTGTAGAATCATTCAGAACAAAAACAGAGCCCTCACTTCTTCTTCACGTACATCATCTTCCCTCTATCTTCCTTTGAAGTTTTTGGTCCCAAATTGAAGAATCAAGCTAGGAAATCAAAGCTTAGAGGTTATAGACTTAGTTCATCCATTGAGGAGGATTCAAAACCAGCTTGAGGTAAGAATTTTCCATGATTTTTAAGTTATACTCTGTTTTTCTTTTAGTTTTCAGCCTATAGATTTTGATGTGGATAGTTGGAATTAATGGGAGTTTTTGTGTAAGATTGATTGGGTTTTGATGAGGGTGTGATGTAGATGAGGTTTAGGGGTTGAATTGGATGTTTTGGTGAGGTTTGGGATTGGTTTGGAGGGTTGGTTTCAAGGGGAATCGCAAGGAGGGAAAATCAGAGGTGTTGCTAGTCTGAAGCTGGCGCCCCAGCATTATGCAGGGCAGAGAATGGCCCTCTCTATTTCTGGGGCAGCGCCCCAGCGCTATTTGGCAGCGCCTAGGCGCTAGGTCAGTTTCAGGGAATGTTATTTTTAGGGCTCGGGATGGTTTTTAAGGCTCGGGGGTTGGTTCCTTTACCCCTTTTGAGTAGATTGAGAGTCTCGAGAGTGAGGGATTGATTCCAGGAGTGTGGTTTAGATTGTGAACCATTCATTGATTTACTTTATTAATGGTTTCTAATTGGTTATGACTAGGTGACCGCTAAGGAATCTAAAGGTTGATCGTTCTCAAGGCTCGTTCTTATATTATTTCTCGCTAGAACCTGAGGTAAGAAAAATGCACCATGTGTATATGACATGCATGATTGTTGTTGAGGTATGTTGGTTGATAAATGTGGACATTGATTGCATATTAAATGCTAATGAATATTATTTACTTGTATATGGCACTGACTAGTCAAGGACACTGACCTAAGAGTCAGAAACGGCATAAGCGTCCTGAACGCAGGGCCGAATGAAGATTAGATCTAATCGATATCAGCGTTGAATGACTCTAAGGCATTAACGCTGGACCGAACCTAAGGTCGATGAATCTTATAAGCGCTTGGCTAGTCTAAGACTAGTTACTCAGAGCCAGGGCCAAAGGCCTAGGTGACTGCTTGTCACATGTCTAGGGAACAGTGTTCCATGGTTATGACTCTAGAGTCATGAGGAAAGGTTATGTTGGTGACTAGTCATCATGCACCTATCCTGTTTAAGCTAGTGAAATGTTCACTTATTTGCTAAGCCCCAGTGACCCTATCGTCACATGGCTAAAGGGAGTTGTACCCATCTTAGTGACTTTTGCAACTGTCACCTACCTGTTTTGGACTGATAGTCTTGAATGATTATTACGATCATTGTTGATATTATATCATGCTATATTGTGTTTTCTTGTTGGGTCTTGGCTCATGGGTGCTATGTGGTGCAAGTAAAGGGAAAGAAAAGCTCACCCAGCCTTGAGTGGAGAGCTTAGGTGGTGATGTGTACATATGCGGCCGCTTGACCACCACGGCCAAGGAGTTCTCAGAGGAACTAGGGGGTTTACCCTATTTTTCCCACTTAGGATGGCGAGTTTGTAAATTTGAAATAGTAATGACCATTTTGAGTTGTAAATAACTTGCAAAAGATTTTATGGTCCCATGAACAGTTTTATGTACTTAATAAAATATATCCTTTCCTTTTATTGGTTTTTCACCTTAGCCTGTTAATAACACTTAGAAGCATGTTTTCAACCAAAGGACTCGGGTAGCGAGTCAAATTTCCGGTTCACCGTTCACCGTAACTGTTCTAGGGTAACCAGAGCGATACAGTTGAACTTTTATGTTCATGAAAACGGTAGTTATCAGTTTCCCATTTCCATTGCTTCTTCGGGTTCATGGGTATAGGATGCTCATTGATGTTATCTTGAAGCTTATTAAACCCTTAAAATTCAACTTGTTTGTATGCCCCATGAATAGGAAGACATGTTTATGCTTCACGTTATGCCCCATACCTTTTAGTAGAATGGATTCGTATTTTAGCCATCCCCTTTTGAGGTTTAAATGCTCGGATTCCACTAAACTGATCATACCTAGCCAACCAAACTCTTTTTGGCCCTCGGACCCAAGTAGCTCCTCGGGTGTTTTGCCTCCTTGGCCCCTAGCCACTCGGACTCTGCTAGCAAATTGGGTTTTCTCGGCTGCCTTAGTTCTTCGAAACTCCTGCAAGCTGCTCAGATACCTCCTTGCTCCTTGGACACCACTCCTCATATATGCCTAACCTCTCGGACATGCAGCCTCGGATGTGCCCAGCTCTACGGCCCGCAATCTCTTTGGAAAGAAGCCTCGTGATGTCCTCCTCAAACCGCTCGGACACAGAGCTCCTTAGATGGCCAGCCAGCAGCTCCTCGGACATGCACCCCAACACTCGGACATCACCCAGCTGCTCGAACGCATGCAACTGCTCGAACACGCACTCTGCTGCTTGGACACACACAGCCGCTCGGACGCACGCAGCCGCTCGGACATATGGAACTCCTCAGATGCGCGCGCGCCAGCAGCTCCTTGGCGTGCCCCTCGAATTTCTCGAACACATGGCCCTTCCTAGTCCCTCGGACATGCGGCACAGCCGCTCGGGCATATGGCATAGCTACTTAAGCATATGCCTAAAACTTATCCCTCTGAATACCATTCGACACTTAAAACACCTTGTTCGAATCTCTTAAAAGTATTATTACTTCCTTAAATGTCTTTCTTTGGGGAAAATTGATTTCTCTTCTCAAAGAAATTTTTTCACAGTGTAGTAAATATTTTTGCTTTGCACTCATTTTCTGTTTGGTTTACTCCAAGGACTCATCATTGTTAGTCATGCTCAACATCAAGTAGTAGACTATAAGGAGCTGGTCAAGGTCTTGAATGATCAATTAATGGAGGCCCAAGCAAAGATTAAGAGTCTGACTAAGTCTGAAAAAGATCTCCAAGAAAAGACTAAGCAGGCTGAGAAAACAATTGCTGACTGAGATAGACTGTTGAAGGAGTTGGTTGATGAGAACAACAAGCAAGTCCAGGCCAATAAGACATTGACCGACCAGCTGAAGGAGAAGACTCAAGAAGGACCGACCAGAGGAGGTCCAAGATGTTGACGATGGTGTTAACCAGTCAGGGACTGGTTTACTCAACCAATAGACCCTCTTAGCTAACCTGAGAGCTTCCTATCCATCAACAAAGTTTCCTACTTAACTAGTGAAACATGCTCAGCCGACCAGGGAAGTTGTATCTGCTCTCCCGACCAGGAAAACTTTACACCTGACCTGAACTTTGTATCTGGCTAGTAGTGTACTCTTTTTTCTTATACTTTTGTGAAGACAACTGTTGCTTAACAGCTTTGATATTTTTCTCGTACGGCCGAGCTGTTGGCATTTGTACTTTACTTTTCTTTGTTAACTTGAAACATTCTAACTATTTTTAGACTTAAAACATTATAAGTTTTTTGTGATTAGTAAAGTCACTCTAATGTATGTCTTATATTTTCGCATGAGTACTTAGTTTTCTAACTTAGAAATTCTAGACATTTCATAAGTCCATACTAAGTATACTTTCTCACACTCTTATTGCTCTAACATTTTATGAGCATAATGTTTATTGGCACATGAATATTTGCTTCTAACTTGAAAGTTTGAAAAATTCCAAGTTACTTAAGCTTTATCAAACAAGTTAGCTTAATGGCCTTTTTTTACTTCGAAAATTTACAAGTCAGCCTAAAAACAAATATCTTAACTCGTGCTCTTATTTCCTATGTTAAATTATATACCAATATACCCCATATGCCCCCAAAGTGATCGAGGGTTGAAAGATCCTTGGTCACTTGCTACTTGACCGAATCTGTTTGAGCAGTTAATTACTCGTGAAACACATAAAATATATGGAAAATATTCAAGCAATTGAACATTGCTTGAACGTATTGACCAGTTGAACACTGTCCAATTTTACCGACCAGTTGAACACTGTTCGGATAATTAACACACATGCACATTTGTAGCAAGAATCGACCACGCTGCGCGTAGTTTCTTTTATTACTCGTAAATTAAAAAGGACAAAACTTGTCTAATAATGAGTGTTAAACAACAAAAATTGTTCAAAAATAAATAAATGACTGGTTAGCAAATAACCAGCGCATAAACCAAACTCAAATAATAATTTAAACAACTTGAAATTAAGCTACCACTCTGAAAGCAGTATTTTAGTGATAATATATTCTCATATGCTCGCCATTCCAGTGGTTTCTGATCGTGCTCCGCTCACCCAATCTGATCCTAGCGCTCCAGCTCATGTCAAAGTGTTCGGGCATACCTCTCCCTTTGTGCGTAGACCTCCACATATAGTGTCTAAGGTAAAGTCCACAGGCCTGGGTTGCAAGGGTGGAGATCTCTGTCGTTTGAACCCAGGATTGTTGCTGCCTCCTTCTCCTTGGGGTGTCTCTGCCCGATACTTTTTCAACTTGCCCGACCAGAGAAGAAATTCTATCTCATCTTTGAGGTGATTGCATTCATTCATGTCGTGACCATAATCTCCATGGAAACGACAAAACTTATTCATGTCTCTTTTACTCATCTCTTTCCTGGTGGGTGGAGGTTTCTTGTAGGGAACCTCTTCATGACTAGCAAGATATATTTCCGCCTGGCTGGCCGAGAGAGTGGTGTAATTAGTGAACTGGGGCTCATACTTGGTTGGCTTTTCATTTGAACTCGACTTAGCCTTCTTTTCTTCATGTCGGTCAGACCCGTTATTCCCACGTTTATTTCCACCATTCTTAGGAGGGTCAGCTGATCCGTCCAGATTGTTTATGCCATTCTCCTCTTTCTCGATTGCATCATCCAATTTCATATACTTGTCTGCCCGGTCAAGAAATTGTTGAAGTGTTGAAATTGGATTTATATGTATACTATCCCACAAAGGGCTCCGATAAGTTATCCCAGAGGATATAGCAACCATCTTCCCCTCGTCTCCTACAGTAGTTGCTCTATTGGCTTCTCTCATGAATCTCTATATATAATTCTTTAAAGACTCATCTTTTCCTTGTTTGATATCTGCCAAGTGGTTGGCATAAATTGGTGGAGTCCGGGCAGCGCTGAATTGTCTACAAAACTCCTTTCTGAATGTTTCCCAAGAGGTGATGGAATTCGGCTTAAACTTCCAATACCACTCCTGGACAGTATTTAACAATGTAGTCGGGAAAACTCTACACCAATAATCACTTACCCCAAGCAGTTCCATCTAGTCCTCAAATTTCCCAACATGTATGATGGGATCTGCCTTTTCTGTATATATCGGCAGCACCGGTGCTTTATATTTTGTCAGCGGCTGGGCTGCTCTAATCCGGGTACAAAATGGATTGCCACTCCTGTGGTCTACAACATCCATTTCGAAAGGTCGTTTTGACAAACCTTGAACTGCAGTCGCTAACGCATCAAGCTAGGCTTGGATGGCTGGGGCGACCGTCGAGGGCTTAAGGTCTTGACCACCTGGTCGGGCATTTCTATCTGGCACACTATCGTCAAGTATTTCTACTTAACTGGCAGGGCAGTTCAGATCTCGCCCTTCGACCGGCACGGTCCTTCTCTTGTCACTGACAACATCCCTTAGATCCTTCCGGGAAGTGTGTCTTACTAACCGATCAAACACTGTGCTCTTCGATTTTTCAGATAGCTTACTGTGCGGGACTTCCTCTCTCCCACTATGCTGCTAGCTGGGATGTAGTGGAGGATTTTCGGTACGTTCCAAGTAGTATTTTCCTCATTGCTGGTCAGTGCCTTCCTTTTCTTTTTCTTTTGATCGGCCGGTCTGATGACTGTCCCCCTCGTCTCGACCATGTCCATATTTGTAGCTAGGAGTTTTTTTATCTCGAGGAGTCCTGGTCTGATCATGCATGGGTGGAGTCTTCTTACTGCCCGACCGGTGACTCCCTGATCTAGAAGTTTTCGATCAGTGGCTCCTAAAGGGGGTTCTAGAGTTCTCCCTTTGCGTCGAGGCAGTTCTGGATCGGACCCCATCATCCTCCCGATCAAGGGGGTTACTCCTACTTCTGTCCGGTCCCCAAGAATTGGCTCTGTCAGTGGTTCTCCGACCATCATTATTATTTCTTGCTCCCTGGGTGGCTGTGTTAAGAAAAACTTATACATGGTCTTTATTTATTTTCATGTAGATCTAATATTAAACAAATTAATATGAGATACCCTAGAGCATGTTTCTAAAATTGAATTCAAAGAGAAAAAAATACAAGAATACTTACAATATACGCAGCGGAATGAAAGCGTCATTCCTTCAGTTTCTCTAACTCTAGTATCCTCTCCATAGCAGAGTATTATCAAGAAACTGAACCGATCTTCTATTTTCTTCACAGCCCTCCAATGTATCCTTAGAATCACCTAGACTAGTGTAGGCAATTCTCAACACATGAGATAGATACAAAGAAGAAGAAGAGAAAATAATCAAAGAGGCTTAGAAAATGACTTGTGTTTAGAGAGAATCTAAAACTATCAGAAAACCAGTGATTAAACTTATGTTTTGACTTCTCTCTAAGCACTCCTTTTATAGACTCAATTAGGTCATTTAATTTAATTAAAAAATCAATAAAATAATAGCCATTTTAAAGCCCTAGGTCGAAATTATCATGGGCTTTAGGCCTCTGAAATTTCCCATTTGATTATAAGCCCATTGGACTTAAAATCAAGGCCTGTATTATTTTCTATTGATTTAATTAATTAAATAATCATTTAAATCCTTTATCAAATTAATTATCTATAATTTGAACCTTGATTTAAACTTATTCATTAATTTAGATACCAATTTATCTTAATTAATAAATCTGCCTTAATTTCTCTTTTCTTCTAAAAAAATGCATAACTCTGTGAAACTATCCAAAATTAACCTGGTCAACTTTGATAATTCTAATCGATAATTAAATCAATTAATTGAGACTATCTAGATGATTTTATCCAAGGTACAATGGGGACCATGAGCCTATGAAATCAAGCTCCAATAAGTTATCATAAATCTAACAAATAAATTTACTAACTTATTAATTTCTCGTGACTCCACTATAGACTCGGAATTACACTCTTGAACTCATAGAATGCTCTATAACAAATATAGATACGTTATTACTTATCCATTGTTACAATCATAATTGTCACTCAATCCTCTATAGACGTTCTACAGTGAGATAGGACTAAAATACCGTTTTACCCCTCATTGTATTTTATCCTTCAAACACTTAGTTCCTTGTAAATGATATTTAAGTAAACTAATTTAATTACTGAAATGAGATCTCTATCATTTAACACCTTGAACCAAACTAAAAGGAATCCATCGTTTCACCTCTTCATCAGAAGCTATAGATATTCATATCTATGATTAACACTCCCACTCAATTATACTACCGAGTTCCCTGTTAGAGAATATTATTTTATTGCTCAATGGAAAAGGTGGAAAAACCAAAAATACAACTCTATGCAAAAATACAATGGACAAGATAATATTGATTAAATAAGTATTACAACTCAATTGCTCAAAATACAAGTAAATAGAAATATGTAGAAGAAGAAGATTACAAACTCAATACTCTAACAATACAAGTAAATAAGAAGAACAAAAGAATGAAAACACAAACAAACTCTCACACAACCAAAGTGTAGAGTAGTGGGGATCACCAACTTGAACAAGGTTCAAGACCTTTGTCCAAAAGCTTATTTCCCCCTATTCTCTAAGCACTAAGGGATCTCTCTAGGAAATATCTCTCTGGAATTATCAAGCCTTTTGGTGTATTTTTCAGCCAAGTGCTTTTGTGGATGAAAAATGGTGTGTCTTACAAGTGAGCATTAGGCTCCTATTTATAGAGTTTGAGATACCCCTTTGAATTTCAAATTCCTCCAACCCCCATGGCTGTTACCAATGTTTAATTGGATGTTTTATGGAATTAAAATAGAGATTTGGGAGTTACTTAGTTGTTGGAAATGTTCAAAATTGGATAAAAACCGAAATTCAAAGAAGCTGCCAGCCACTAGGGCCGCGGCGCTTGTTCTAGGCGCCGCGGCGCTCAGTCAAGTTCAGCCACTAGGGCCGCGGCGCTTGTTCCAGGTGCCGCGGCGCTCAGTCAATTTCAGCAACAAATTTTTTCAGTTTTTTCCAAAACGTTCCAATTTATTCCCACTTGATTTTGTAACTTCCATACACAATATGAGAGTTAAAATCATATCTCTATCAGCCATTTCTCATATGGCTTTATGAAATCCAATCTCAAATGTGTAACATATAATATACACATTATTGGGTAATATTTGGGAGTTACAAATTTGTAACTGATTTTGTAACTCCAAAATATGTCACATTTGGAAACACACATGTGTCCAATTTTGTGACTCTCAATAATATGTTACAAGGTGTGACAAATCACATTTGTGTGACAAATCACATTTTGTCACATTATTTAATCTAATATTATATTATATGAAATAATATAACATTCCCCCACTAGATTAAATAATCACTTTTTGTAACACTTATTTAATCAATCAAACATTATATTAAAATATAATATTCCCCCACTTGATTAAATAATCACTCTCTATAGAAACCTTTGCATTGGTGCATAAAGTAAAATGTCTTTCGACTTGAATTTTACCTTAGTGTAATTATCACAAAGTTTGTTGAAATTTTGGTTGCCGAAGCATTGAACCACTATCCCTTGATAACAAACTGGTGATAACACACACACATTTGCTGTGTTCACTTGAGACCTCAATGTCTCGCTTTTACACCGTTAATGGCCATGTGCACATTCCATTCATATACTTTTCTTGAGAATGACTCCCAATTCTCATGAGGGGCGGCACCACCCCTAGGTCTATATAGGTAGAACTCTTACAGTATTTTGTTACCCTAAAATACTTGTCTTTTCAAGACTAAGTTCTATTAAAAAACCTTTCAGTTTTAACCCTCATTTTGGTAACACACTAGTACTCATATCTCAGATGGGACAAAATTTGAGTACTATTATCTATTCACTTGATTGACTTGTTATTACCTATTGAACCTAATACTAGTTTGGTGACTAGTATTAAGATAGGTTACCATCAACCGTGAATCTCTTTAGGGAGTCTAAGTCCCACCCCTTGAGATGTAGAAATGATTCCATTTGAATCATTTCTTTTATCATGTATGCATACTTAGACACTCTCATTATTTTATTCAAACTTTGTTGCTAGCCATAGTTTGATTAAAATAGTTACCCCTTTAAAATGGTGATTTTGACCATAGTCAACACCCCCACTATTTTTATAGTTTTATATCCAAGATAAACATTTTCCTTGAATATTAATTATAGAAACCTCTTTGTTTCTAAAATTCTCATTTATGTTTAAATTGATTCCTTCTTGAATCAAAATATTACAAACAATGACTTTAGACACCAAACATGTCTAGATTTGTTCATTATATACACATATAGCCAATGTGATTTAGAATGTGGAATTCCAAATCACCTATTTGATAGGATGACCAAATTAATCAATTGATTAACAACAAAATAAATTGATTAACTTTGGAGCATCACCCCCACATTTCTCACATAATGATAATTAAACATCACTTTAAAATAGAAATCTCTTCATTTCTAATAAGTCATTTATCCTCCAAGATAAATCTAGACCTATGATTCTCAAAGTTCATCATGAGTCCTCTATGCCACATGATAAACTCTCAAGATAAAACCTCAATGTTTATCTTGATTTATTTACTTGCTAAAGCAAGGAATATTTCTTTCAAAGCAACTTTTACTTTTAGTTGTCTAAATAATCTCAAAATCACTTAAACAACTTTTGTGTATTTTCTAAGATTCTCTTTGAGATTCTTTTGAAAACATCAAGTTGACATCCATTTATTTTCTCATCAAAATCAAAATGAAAATGTCAATTTTCTAAACACTTTAAATCAAAGAAAATAAACCCTCATTGATTTATTTAAACACTTTAATTTCTTATGTTTTGTTTAAAATTATCTCCTCATTGAGATTAAATTAAACATATCACCATCTTTAACCAAAATGAATAAAGTTCTCTTTTATTCACCATTGGTGTAAAGATTCAAAATTGCTTCTCCAATTTTGTAATGTCTCCTCATTGAGATATTCAATATTTAAGAATTATTGTCACTAAATAATTCTCAAATATTTTCTCTTTTGACCATTCTTTAGACTATAAGTCTATTGAGTCAATATGTCATCCCATAATTATTATTATTATTTTTTAATCCGCTTTGATCCATTTTTCTTGCAATGACAAGACACAACCATTAAAAGATGTAACCCCCCTTAGTTTCATCTTTTCTTATCTCATCAAATGAGATGGTCAACACTTAAATGAGAAATTTAATTTCTCAAATAATTGTCTTTATTTACCAAATAAATGGTAACTCATCACATTTCAATAATAGAGGATAAAACATATTAATATTATTATCACCTTAATAATCATATTATATGGCACACCATAATAATCATGATAATTCTCATCAATATAGGATAAAACATATTAACATCTCACAAATGTTTGCATGATTATGATTTCACATAGTTGTCAACATACATCCATCATATTAGCATGCATTGTTAATCTCATAATAATATTGTAAATATATCACAAATATCATACAATAATTCACATATCCACATATTGATATATTCTATTGATTCACGAAATCAATATATAGGCATGTCAAAAACTACCTAATTATCATGATTTATAAAAAATAATTTTCATGTCAAATGTATGTCTTACTATCTCACATATAACATACACATAAGATTAAAAATCACTAGATTATGTAGAGCTTCTCAAAAGTTCACTTCTAAAGATTTAACTTTCATAAAAAGATGTGTAACATATGTTACAAAGTATCTCATATTGTATGTTATCATTTACACAATTATTCATATTAATCACATATAACAAAAACTCAACATATTGAATTATCTTCTAATCTAACCACTAAAAACAAAGGAGATTAGAAAACAATGAACCTCATTTATAAAATTTTCTTCTTCTCATATCTATCACTATATGAAAACTACTAGATCTTCTAAGAAAACCAAAGAAGAACATTACCTTATCTTACCATCTTTTCAAGGTTGAATCCTCACAAGATCTCTATGGCTTCTCCTTCCATTGAAAAGGAACGTAAGCTTTTGATTGTTAGAGAATATTATTTTATTGCTCAATGGAAAAGGTGGAAAAACCAAAAATACAACTCTATGCAAAAATACAATGGACAAGATAATATTGATTAAATAAGTATTACAACTCAATTGCTCAAAATACAAGTAAATAGAAATATGTAGAAGAAAAAGATTACAAACTCAATACTCTAACAATACAAGTAAATAAGAAGAACAAAAGAATGAAAACACAAACAAACTCTCACACAACCAAAGTGTAGAGTAGTGGGAATCACCAACTTGAACAAGGTTCAAGACCTTTGTCCAAAAGCTTATTTCCCCCTATTCTCTAAGCACTAAGGGATCTCTCTAGGAAATATCTCTCTGGAATTATCAAGCCTTTTGGTGTATTTTTCAGCCAAGTGCTTTTGTGGATGAAAAATGGTGTGTCTTACAAGTGAGCATTAGGCTCCTATTTATAGAGTTTGAGATACCCCTTTGAATTTCAAATTCCTCCAACCCCCATGGCTGTTACCAATGTTTAATTGAATGTTTTATGGAATTAAAATAGAGATTTGGGAGTTACTTAGTTGTTGGAAATGTTCAAAATTGGATAAAAATCGAAATTCAAAGAAGCTGTCAGCCACTAGGGCCGCGGCGCTTGTTCTAGGCGCCGTGGCGCTCAGTCAAGTTCAGCCACTAGGGCCGCGGCGCTTGTTCCAGGTGTCGCGGCGCTCAGTCAATTTCAGCAACAAATTTTTTCAGTTTTTTCCAAAACGTTCCAATTTATTCCCACTTGATTTTGTAACTTCCATACACAATATGGGAGTTAAAATCATATCTCTATCAGCCATTTCTCATATGGCTTTATGAAATCCAATCTCAAATGTGTAACATATAATATACACATTATTGGGTAATATTTGGGAGTTACAAATTTGTAACTGATTATGTAACTCCAAAATATGTCACATTTGGACACACACATGTGTCCAATTTTGTGACTCTCAATAATATGTTACAAGGTGTGACAAATCACATTTGTGTGACAAATCACATTTTGTCACATTATTTAATCTAATATTATATTATATGAAATAATATAACATTCCCAAGATGTAAGTATGGGCTAGTCTGTAGGGTAAGCTGGTAACGAACAAGTCAAAGAACTCAAATAATACAATCAATTGGAATACTAATCACTCAAAATTGAGATTGAATTGACCTATGGTTAACTATATGATATGACTATAATAGATAATAACAGTATCTTTACTTATCTTATCAACTGTCAATATCGGTCCTGTCCGATGTAACAAATACATCCGATCTTATCTACTTTGCTAATGTTCTGGAAAGAACATAACATTGTAATGTGTAAGTAGATCATATCGTAGATTGACAAGTCAGTGTAAATCCTGTGCACTAACTAATCTTAGGACTAACTTATTTTGAACATATAATCATATTTATATTCCACTGTGATTACGTCACTATAAATAATATTAGCTATATCCTCGAGATTCAATAGAAGTTTATATTATTTAAATAATCATGAAAATAAAATATGTGAGCAAAGTGATTGACCAAGTCAAAAAATGATTTCTATTCTTTTATTGATAATGAAATGAGATTACAAAGAATTTGGGTTTTAATTAGGGCATAACACCCCAATAAACTCCCACTTGCACTAATTGAAACTAATGCCTTAATTCTGCTAATCCCATTTCCTTGATATGCTTATCAAATGTAGCTTCTGGTAGTGTCTTTGTAAACGGATCCGCAAGATTGTCTTCAGTTGCAATCTCCATAACCTTCACATCTCCCCTGGCCACATATTCTCGAATAATGTGATACTTCATTTCTATATGCTTACTCCTCTTGTGACTTTGAGGTTCTTTCGAGTTGGATATCGCTCTTGTATTGTCACAAAACAACACAAGCGGTATATCCATTTCTGGAATAACACCAAGATCTGAATAGAACTTCTTTAGCCAAACTATTTCCCTGGCTGCTTCTGACGCGGCTATGTACTCAGCTTCCATGGTGGAATCTGAGATTGCAGACTGCTTTACGCTTCTCCAAATCATAGCTCCACCCCCAAGAGTAAACACCATTCCAGAAGTAGACTTCCTGTCATCGACATCAGTCTAAAAATTTGAATCGGTGTAGCCTACAGGGTTCAGAACACCACCCTTGTAGACTAACATATAATCCCTAGTTCGTCTCAAATACTTCAGGATATGCTTAACTGCTATCCAATGTTCCGGTCCTGGGTTTGACTGATACCTGCTCACTACTCCCACTGCATAGCAGATATCTGATCTAGTACACAACATGGCATACATCAAACTTCCAACTGCAGATGCGTAAGGAACTTTTCTCATTGCATCTTCCTCTTCAGGAGTCTGGGGAGACTGCTTCTTTGAAAGATGAATTCCATGGCGGGACGGTAGACGCCCTTTCTTGGAATTTGTCATTGAGAAACGTTCAAGCACTTTATCTATGTAAGCTGCTTGAGATAGAGCTAAGAGTCTGTTCTTTCTATCCCTGATGATTTGGATACCTAGAACATAACTTGCTCCACCCAAATCCTTCATCTGGAATTGAGTGCTCAGCCAATTCTTCACATCTAATAATTTCTTAACATTGTTTCCAATGAGTAAGATTTCATCTACATAAGGAACCAGGAATACCACTATTTGATTTGCCTTCATTTGGTAAACACAGGGCTCATCAATATTTTGTTCAAAGCCATAGGTTTTGATTATTTCATCAAACCTAAGATTCCAAGAACGAGAAGCTTGCTTAAGTCCATAGATGGACCTATTCAACTTGCAAGCTTTTCCTTCTTGTCCAGTTACTTTAAATCCTTCTGGTTGATCCATATAAATGACTTCGTCAAGCTTTCCATTAAGAAAAGTTGTCTTGACGTCCATTTGCCATATCTCATAGTTGAGAGCGGCTGCTATGGATAGGAGGATGCGAATGGATTTGAGCATGGCTACCGGACTAAAAGTTTCCTCATAGTCCACGCCTTCTCCTTGGGTATAACCCTTTGCCACTAATCAAGCTTTATAAGTCTTGATATTTCCATCAACACCTCGTTTCTTCTTGTAGATCCACTTGCAAATGGCCCTAAAGTCACTAGGTGCTTCCACAAGATCCCAGACGAAATTTGAGTACATGGACTCCATTTCCTATTTCATGGCTTCGAGCCATAGTTCCTTTTTAGGGCTATCCATTACCTGTTTGAAAGACAAAGAATCATCATCACTAGTGCCACCAACAACCATATTGGTTTCACCATCTAGACCATAGCAAACTGGGTTCCTAGAAACCCTCCCACTACGACGAGGCCCTGTGACTGTTTGCTCAGGAACAGTGGTAGTTTCTTCATTTAAATCGACTTGCTTTGATTGTACATGAAGAGTGGGAATTTCATCATCAACTCGCATTGATGACGATGGAACATTGGTTGGAGTCAATTCTTTAACCATCTCCTCTAAAACTACTTTGCTGCGAGGTTTAAAGTTCTGGACATAGTCATTTTCCATAAAAGTAGCATTTGTAGAAGTAAACGCTTTCTTTTCTGAATGACTATAGAAAAGTCCACCCCGAGTACCTTTAGGATAGCCAACAAACATGCAAACTTCAGTTCGCGATTCTAGCTTTCCCTCATTTTTCCTCAGGACGTGGGTGGGTGTAATGCCCCGAATTTCCTAATAGGGTTTAGGACCTTGATTAGGAGGTCGGGAGGGCCATAATTGATTTATCATGGTATTAAATGATCATATGCATGTTAATGTGAATTATATTATTATATGATGATAAATGCATGCATATGGGTGTATTTATAATCATAAGGGCATTTTGGTAATTTGGCTTGTTGAGGGCATATTTGTAAATTGGGTGCATATTGTAATTTGTGAATGAGTTTTTATTATTATGGAGATATATTCGAGCTATTCGGCATGAGACGATCATAGATTATGAGTTAACGGTTTTATCATAACGGGGTCAAGTATTGGGTAATAAGAATGTTTATTTGATGATAAATTGGGAGTATTTAAGATCAGGATGGAATTTTGGAAGTTTTGACTATAATGTCCCCGGGGGTGTTTTCGGGACCCCGAGCCCTAGGTTTTATTTGAGGTTACTTAAGCTTGAAGTAGCTTGTCAGATAAGAACGTACGTTAGAAAATCTCTCTCTCTCTCTCTTCCCGATAGCCTATTTTACCGTTCGAAGCTTTCTTAAAGGAATTTTGAGTTCTAGGAGTCGGAATCAAGCGAGGGTCGAGGCATAGCGATCCTAGGAAAGATTAGAAGCTTCTTAACCAAAGGATTTGATGGAAAACAACCCAATCAAAGGTAATCTAAGTTTGAAGTTTTGAGTTTCTAAAGTTTTTAAGCTTAGAATTGGACTTTGTGAATTGTTGAGTTTTTGGTTGGTTTGAACCTTGGGTTTTGAGGGTTATGGAGCTTTGGGAAGCTTGGGAACTTTGTTTTGATGATTGGGGAATGTTTTGGTATGATTTTGGAAGCTTTGAGAAGTTGAAAACACGTTTGGGAATGGCCCAAGGTTGGGGGCCGCGGCCCTAGCTCGATGAAGCAGGTGCCCCAATTCTGTTCTTGCTGGGTGCCGCGGCCCTTGGTATTGGGCGCCGCGGCGCTTGCTTCAGGAAATTCTGGGGGCCGCGGCCCAAGGTGCCAGGGTCGCAGCCCTTGCCCTGTTTTCACCCCGTTTGCTCGTTTTGACCCCGGGAACTTAGCTATAGGCCTCGGGAGTGTTCCTACTACTTGGATTAGTTTGGATTGATGTCCCGGAGGCTAGATTTTGGTTTGGTAACCTATGTTGATCATTTTTATTGATGGTATCCCATATTTGGTTATGATTAGGTGACTGCTAAGGGCTTAAAGGTTGATCGTTCTCAAGGGTCGTCCTTATATTGGTTCTAGCTCGAATTTGAGGTAAGAAAACAGTGTAAGAAAACTGCACCCTATGTATATATGACATGCATGATGGTACTTGATGCATGTTGGATGTTTATATATGATGCATATGATGCACGAGAAACATGTGATTAGGACATGCTTTATATACTGGGTATGATATTGTTCAGAGCTTGAGCCTCTGTGTTCATGCATGGTCCTAATTGTACTAGTACTTGGTAAGTAAGCATGTTGAATGCCTTGTATATGGATATTGGATATGTGATATATGTTTGGTGGCATTGCTTACTTGTTTATGGCACTGACTAGTCAGGGATACTGACCTAAGAGTCAGAAATGGCATAGCGTCATGAACACCGAGCCAAATGAAGATTAGATCTATTCGATATCAGCATTGAATGGCTCTATGGCATTAATGCTGGACCGACCCTAAGGTCGATGAACTTATAAGCGCTTGGCTAGTCTAAGACTAGTGTTGACGCAGTTCTTTGCCAACAGGTAATTAAGAAAATAAGAGAAAGAGATTAGTGCTTAATAATGAACCAAAAAAGATGAATGATATTTTTATGGACTGATGACACAAATACATTTTTAGGTGGTTCAAAGGTTAAAATCCTTCTACTCCACCAGCCAATATTATTGCTATATTTCTGGAATTCTTTACAGGGTATTTTGTTACACAATAGAATCCAACCCCTTCTAACTCCCAGGGTCTCCATATTTATAGGAGAGGGCACCTGGGAGTTGGTAAGGGGGGTCATCCCGTGACCCTCTTACCCATCATGTCACTTCTGTGACATTCATGATTAATTCCCAAAACCTGACAAATGAAGTGTGGTCTAATCAACAGGTAAGGGGGATAATGGGCCGCACGGCCCAACCCAGTCGTGGGTGCCTGAATACGCACGTTCATGCTGCGTTTCCGAGAATTCAGGGATATATCAAACACGTGATGTCTGATATATGCACGTTTACATTGCGTGGTTGACTTTATAAAAGGTCATAGCTTCCAACTCCAGCTCGTATCCCGAGCTGGATGCCTTCTCGACCTGCGGCCTTCATAGTCCTGACTCGGCCCTTGAGTAATCTTGGCGAACCTTTGGCTACCTCGAGCTAAAGAGGTAGGACCTGACGACGACAGCTCCGGTCATGGGGTATCCACGTGGCTGATATAATTAGGCCATATCTCAGCTCGCTAATAGCCCGTTGGAAAATCAGGGCGTACATTTGCCTCCAAGCCCCTGCTCGTGGTAACGACATCGCGTAGGGCCACAGTAGGGGCTTTTAGGCTTCTCTATGGACTCTCCATATTCCACCTTTTACGCAGGCGCCGAATACGTGGAACATCGTGGTTGGTGACGGTACGTCTTCCGAGAACCGCATTAAATGGCCTAGCCTATACTCAGCCGTCGTTTCGCCTTTCGAGTGGAGAGCCTCGGATCCCACATCAGGGCAATCCAACGGCCCTCCTCACGTGGCCTTTCACGTATATAAAAGGGGTGGCCACCTTACGCATGGGTCACCCGTTTATTTGAAAATTTTCTGCATTTCCCTTCTTCTTCTCTCTTCTCACCCTCAAAAAACCCTCTTTTTCTCCCGGTTACCGTTCCTAGCATTCCAAAAGATCAGGCGCAAGGGTTCCTTTGAGGTTTTGGAACCAGTCACTCCGTCGAGGCCCCAACCCAGACGACCCCTTCATCCTTCCCATAGCAAACTACTTCGTAAGTTTTCTGACTGTGCACGCTTTAAATTTTCTTTTCATTGTAGCTTAGGTAAATAGTTCCTGTAGCTGCATGCAAGGTTTTGTTGGTTTTTTGTGGGTATGAAGGGAGAAAGCTTTTAGGCTAGGGTATCGCTTGTAGAAGAAAACCATTTAGGAGCATGGCTTATAGGGTGCATTTTCTGGGGAAATCTTCTGGGTAGGATTTTTGGTACGCTTGTTTAAAATATCCAGTACTTTGGGTGCAAAACCGGGTAGCTTAGGGGACACGCTTCACAGGCGGTTTTGCACCTCTTGCCTACTGAAACTTTCCTTCCAAGGCAAATTTTTATCCTGACCCTCCTGAAAAATGAATTCCGAGTAATCGGGGATCCGTTGGGAGCACAGGCGCGTGTTCATAGAACCGCGTGGTCTCACTCTCCACGGGCTGAGATTACCTCAGCCCGTGCAAAGGAAACACTTCTCTTTAGATTCTCCCTTACGCTTAGGTCGCCTTTTCTGAAATTTCTTCTTTTGTTCGCTAGGCGACCAGATGGGACCCAAGAAGAATGCTCCTAAGAGGATTGTAGGCAGCTCGTCCTCCCAACAATCCAAAGGAAAGGAGGTGATGACAGACTCCCCAATCCCCGTCTTTAGGCCGACTGTGGAGCAGGAGCTCGAGGTGGCGCCCGATGCATTCTTCGAGGTCGAGAGGATCGTCTCGAAGATCACCGACCAGGGGAGAGTGAATAAAATATTCCTCTCCCACAACATCGAGCTGGGGAGGGGCGCCCTGATCGCCCAACCTCCCGCAGAAGGTGAGCGGAGCTGCGCGCCGCTGGACGAGGAGTATGCGGCCTGGAGTGACGAGCACTTCAAGGTTGGGGCCTTCCTCTCGCTGGACCAATATTTCGCCGACTTCCTCAACTATGTGAAGTTGGCACCTTTCCAGCTCCCCCCCAACTCCTACCGTTTTTTGGCGGGGTTGAGATATTTGTTCTTGAAACAAGAGTAGGAGGTCCCCACTCCGGCAGATATCCTATATATTTTTTTCCTCTAGGCTAGCCCGGAGCAGCGGGGGTGAGGCGACGGGTTCTATTACTTGACCCGATTTCCAAATACGGCCGCGGTCATCAAGTTGCCCAGCCACCCCAATGACTTCAAAGACCAGTTCTTTATGTCCAAGGGGTTTCGCAACTATGAACTGCACTACTTCAACCGTCCTCGTAAGTATCTTTTACTCTTAGCTCGTAAGTTAAGTATTGGTTAGCTCCCCCCCCCCCCCCCTTTATCCATTTCTGACTTAGAATAATTCTGCAGCCATTTTCACGAGGACAGACAAGTCTGTGATCCTCGAGAGTCAGTACGAGACACTGGCAGGCTTGCCCACCAATGAAAAGGACTATCGCTAGCTTGTGACAGACGAGACGATGTTGGCGTGCAAACTGATCTCTCCGGGCCAGACTTTGGCCCTGAGGAGACCCCGGGGGCTTCCCCCAGCTCGCGAGATGAGGCCCATCCCCGAGGAGGAGGCCACGGGGGATGAGGACGAGGAGGACGAGGTGCCCCTCATAAGGACGAGGAGGAAGCGGGCGCTGGAGGTCGCCCAAAGAATGGACGAGGAGAGGATCCGGTCCGGAGCAGCCACAGGTCCCTCTGGGCAAGGTAATCCTTACATGTTCAGGGGCTTAGATAGGGCCACCGCCGATCCTCGGTTAGCTAGGTTTAATCCCAACCAGCCCGTCCAATGCCATCGAAACAACCCCGACCTCGACGTAACCCTACTCCAGTGTGTCGACCGGCTCGTGCTGGATTACGAGAGTAGCCGCCCTAGGGGTACTGTAGTCGTAGACAACACTTTAGCCTTTAGGTCGGCCTTATTTGAGGAGTATGGGACCAATCTTCAGTCATGCCCCTCGCTCCGGGAGGGTATCGTAGCTCCGGGTCTTAGGCAGTGCGTAGAAGAGTCTAGTCTTGAGCTAGTTTCGGACCCAGAACCCATGCCAGCCCGCGAAGTCATTGTCTTAGATTCCCCCGCAGAAGCTCCGGGGCCGATGGTCGTGACCATAGATTCCTCTTCTAATTCGGGGGGTAGGATCCCTTTCAATATATATACTTGAGTTCCGCTTTTTCCCCCTTATTTTTGTTCTTGCATAAATGCTTACTTGTATATTAATGTTGTTTTTGTTTTGCCAGAGGAAATGTCTCAGCCCGGGAACAGAGACCTGTGAGCTATGTTCACCGAAGGGAACTCTTCTGATGGGGCCTTTGGGCCCAAAATGAAGAAGCTCCGGGTGGCGAAGAAAGCCGTTGGGACCCCAACCAAGTCCCCTGCAAAGGGGAAAGACCAGACCCCAGTTGCCCAGGCCAAGGTACCTCCACCTCCTGCCGCAGTGGAGAAGATGCCCTCGCCCCCTCTACGAGCTCCATCCTTTGTTCGGGATACGGGGGCGAAGCCCGGGATTTTTGCAACCGCAGCCCCCGAGGTGCGCATTCCGGTGGACCCCCAGGCCCTGGAGAAAATTCCCGACGTCTTCCGGGGGACGGTGTACGAGACGGCGACCTACACCGTCGACCACTACTACGGCGCCACCAAAAGGGACCTGTGGGCAATTGAAACAAGGAGCCCGGAGAGCGTGATGGAGTCTTCCTTGGGAATGGCTCTAACGGTAAGCTAGCTTTACATTTTGTACTCTTTTGGTTATCATGCATCGCACGTTCTTTCTACTTCTCTTTTTTTTCTAAGGCAGTTGCCTCTTTGCTTTGTAAGGTGCATTGGCTCTTCATCGGAGCATATCCAAGTCCAAGGCTCCCCTTGAGGACATGAAGGGCGAGCACCAGGCTATTTTGGCCGCCTAACAGACTACCCTGGCCGCCCTGAAGACTGCCCAAAAGCAGGAACAGGAGGCCAAGGAAGCCTTGGCGGCCGCGTGGGCTGAGCTGGACGCGTCCCGTCCTAAGCTGGAAGAGGCCGAGGCTAACAAGGCCACCCTAGCCGCTGTAACGGCCGAACTCGAGGAGGCCAGGACTGCCCGGGCCGCACTGGACTCTGCAAAAACCGAGGCCGAGGAGGCTAAGGCCGC
The DNA here is from genome assembly GCF_963169125.1 of Humulus lupulus. Classification (NCBI taxonomy): domain Eukaryota; kingdom Viridiplantae; phylum Streptophyta; class Magnoliopsida; order Rosales; family Cannabaceae; genus Humulus; species Humulus lupulus. Next base: position 24,226,241 of record NC_084796.1, read on the forward strand.
CTTGGAAAAGGAGAAGGCGGCTTCCAGCTCCGCCATGGAGGACATGCTATATCACTGCTGGGTCTTCAACCCTGATGGCGATTTTTCCTTCCTAGGAGCGGAAGTCTAGGAGCCCTTCCTGGAGGGGTTTAAAGCTCGTCTTCAACAAGAGGTGCCCTCGGAGACCAGGGAGACCTCCACAGCAGCCGAGCAGGAGGGCGAGACGGCGACCTCAACGGAGCAGCCCAGTGGAGCCTAGGGCCTTTCTTTTTCGAACCCATATATTATTATTATCATTTTTTTGTGTGTAACTTTTGTATGAGGTTTTTCCACCTCGAGACAATTGGTTTTATCAATTTTTGCTTTTAATTGGTTTATTTCCTTTTGCCTCTACGCATTTTGGTCATTGCTTTGAAAAACTTAGTTCGTGTTAATTCTTGACTAATATTTTGTGCTTTTTAAGAAAAACACCGATTAATCAATTTGAATTAACTTCTAAGTTTTTAGGACCTGGTTATATCTAGGACGTTAATTTGAAAACTTAGTTCGCGTTAATTCTTGACTAATATCTTGTGCTTTTTAAGAAAAACACCGATCAATCAATTTGAATTAACTTCTAAGTTTTATGACCTGGTTATGTCCAGGACGTTAGTTTGAAAACTTAGTTCGCGTTAACTCTTGACTAATATCTTGTGCTTTTTAAGAAAACACCGATTAATCAATTTGAATCAACTTCTAAGTTTTGAGCCGACCTGGTTATATCCAGGATAGGACTTAGTTCGCGTTAATCCTTTATCAATATCTTGTGTTTTTTAAGAAAAACAACGATCAATCAATTTGAATCAACTTCTAAGCCTTTAAGGTGACCTGGTTATATCCAGGCACCATATGCCCCCCAAGTAACTAGGAAAGGGTCTTTTGTGGTTACTTGTGATTATACACAATAATAAACAAAGATTTAATTCTCATTGATTAAAAAAAAAAGGCTTTTAAGCCTTACAAGGGTGCTACTAATAATATTTCTTCAAATGAATAGCGTTCCAGGTTCGTGGGACTGCTTCTCCATTGAGCTGAGCTAATTTGTAAGTTCCTTCCTTAATGACCTCGGTGATTTGATATGGCCCTTCCCAGTTCGGTCCCAATACTCCATCTTTGGGATCCTTACCGGCTAAGAAGACTCTCCTGAGGACCAGGTCGCCAATGCTAAAGGCGCGTTTTTTGACCTTTGAGTTGAAATAACGAGTGATTTTTTGCTGGTAATGTGCGAGCTGAAGCTGCGAATCTTCTCGTCTTTCATCAACCAGGTCAAGGGAGGCGCAAAGTAGTTCGTGGTTGCGGTCCTGGTCATATGTCTGGACTCGATGCGAAGATATCTTAACCTCGACAGGTAGGACTACCTCACTCCCAAAAGGCAGAGAGAAAGGAGTATGACCCGTAGGAGTCCGATGCGAGGTCTGGTATGCCTACAGAACCTGGGGGAGCTGTTCTGGCCAGATCCCCTTGGCTTCGTCTAGTCTCTTCTTAAGGCTCGCCTTTAGCCTCTTATTGATAGCTTCGACCTGGCCATTTGCCTGGGGATAGGCTACGGACGAAAAGCTTTTCACAATTCCGTACCTTTCGCAAAATTCGGTGAAGAGGTCGCTATCGAACTGAGTCCCATTGTAGGATACAATTTTCTTCGGCAGCCCAAACCGACAGATAATGCTCTTGACCACGAAGTCGAGGACTTTATTGGAAGTGATTGTTGCCAAAGGTTCTTCCTCAGCCCACTTCATGAAGTAGTCGATGGCCACCACAGCATAGCGGACCCCGCCTTTTCCAGTAGGGAGGGCGCCAACCAAGTCGATTCCCCAGACTGCAAATGGCCATGGGGAGGAGATCATCTTCAGCTCGACTGGGGGAGCTCGGGCGACTGTGGTGAATCGCTGGCACTTGTCACATTTCTTGACGTATGAGATTGAGTCCTTTGATAGAGTGGGCCAGTAATACCCTTGCCTTAAGACTTTTAGGGCCAAGCTTTGCCCCCCAATGTGACCCCCGCAAAAACCCTCATGCACCTCCTACAGGATAGCCTTTGCTTCGCCTGGCAGAACACATCGTAGGAGGGGTAGGGAGTGCCCACGCCGGTACAACACCCCATCTATTACCGTATACCTTGGGGCCTGATACAGTACCTGTCGTGCGTCATTACGTCCTTCGGGCAACTTTCCTTCGGTGAGATACTCAAGGAGGGGGGTCATCCAGGTCGGCTTGGCGTCGATCATCTTGACCTCCGCCCCGACCTCTTCTATACTTGGTTTCTCCAAGAACTCTACCGGTGCTAACCCCAAAGCCTCCGTCTCCCCGGAGGTAGCGAGCTTGGCGAGGGCATCTGCGTTAGCATTCTGCTCTCGAGGTATCTGCTCGATTGAGCCCCGTTCGAATGCGGACAGCTCAACTTTTACCTTGGCCAGGTAAGCAGCCATCTTGGTTCCCCGTGCTTGATATTCACCTAGCACCTGGTTTACCACGAGCTGGGAATCGCTGAAGCACTGAACGGAGCTGGCCTTCAGCTCCTAGGCTATCCTTAGCCTGGCCAGCAAAGCTTCGTATTCAGCCTCGTTGTTGGAGGCCTTGAATCCGAATTCCAAAGCCGAGTGGAATCTATGCCCCTCTGGGGATATCAAAATGATTCCAGCCCCGGAACCGTTCTCATTGGATGAGCCATCCACGAAGATCTTCCATGATGCCTAGGTCGAGGTGACCTGGGGTGACCCTTCCACAGGATCCTCTCTGAATCCTGCGCACTCTGCCACAAAATCGGCCAGGGCCTGACTCTTTATGGCAGTTCGGGGGGTGTACAAAATTTCGAACTGGCTGAGTTCGATAGCCCACTTTAACAGGCGTCCCGATGCTTCAGATTTTTGCAAAACCTGCCTTAAAGGCTGATCGGTCATGACGTGTATTGAGTGGGACTGCAAATACTGCCTGAGCTTTCGGGAGGCCGTGATAAGACAGAACGCCAATTTTTCCATCAACGGGTATCAGGACTCAGCCCCGAGAAGTCTCTTGCTGATGTAGTAGACCGGTTTTTGAACCCGGTCTTCTTCTCGGACCAATACGACGCTAGCTGCATCCTCTGTGACAGCTAGGTAGAGGAAAATGGGCTCTCCTGCCTTTGGTTTGGACAACACGGGCGGCTCGGCCAGATGTGCCTTCAGGTCGAGGAAAGCACTTTCGCACTCCTCTGTCCATTCGAATTTCTTATTTCCTCGGAGCAGGTTGTAGAATGGCAGGCATTTGTCGGTGGATTTTGAAATAAACCAATTTAGGGCTGCCACCCTTCCTGTCAGGCCTTGGACGTCTTTACGCGACCTGGGTGAGGGAAGCTCGAGTAATGACCTGATCTTATCGGGGTTAGCCTCGATTCCTCTAGTGTTGACAATGAAACCCAGGAATTTTCCAGACGCGACCCCGAAAGTGCACTTCTGAGGGTTAAGCCTCATGCCGTATTCTCTTAGTATCTTGAAGCATTCTTCCAGGTCGGAAGCATGGTTATCGGCAGTCTTTGACTTGACCAGCATGTCATCAACGTACACTTCCATGTTCTTCCCGATCTGGTTGGCGAACATTCTATTCACTAATCTCTGGTATGTAGCACCGACGTTCTTCAGTCCGAATGGCATGACCTTGTAATAATAGACGTTAGTCGGGGTCATGAAGCTGGTGTGCTCCTGGTCCGCCGGATTCATGGCGATCTGATTATAGCCTGAGTACGCATCCATAAAGGACATGAGCTCGTGCCCCGCCGTGGCATCCACCAATTGATCAATCCTTGGCAAGGGAAAACAATCTTTGGGGCTGGCTTTATTCAGGTCGGAGAAGTCGATGCAGGTTCGCCATTTCCCGTTGGGCTTCAGGACCAGCACGGGGTTGGAGACCCAAACCGGAAACTTGGCTTCACGGATAAAGCCGCATTTCTTGAGCCGGGATACTTCTTCTTCTAAGGCCTCAGCCCGAGTTATTCCCGGGCGCCTCTGCTTCTGGGACTTTGCAGGAACGCTCTTATCCAAATGAAGGGTGTGCATGATGACATTTGGACTAATTCCCACCATGTCCTCGTGTGACCATGCAAACACATCCAGGTTATCCTGCAGAAACTTGATCAGCTCCGCTTTCCTCTTGCCACAGAGGTTTTTCCCGAGCTTGACCATCCGTGAAGGATTTTGTGGATCGATGTTTACTTCCTCGAGCTCTTCAATAGCTTGGAGCTCGGACTTGTCCTCGCCTATTCGGGGGTCAATATCCTCACTTAGGATGATACTTTCCCCCTCGGCGCTCTGAGGTTTTTCAATCTCAGGATAAGCTAAAGGTTCCTGAGATTCCTCTCCTCCACCTTGGATGGCCATTGTTAGCTGCCCGGGTTTCGATTTTCCCTTCATGGAAATGTTGTAGCATTCCCTGGCAGCGAGATGATCGCCATGGACCGTGCATATTCTCGTGGAAGAAGGGAATTTCAGCGCGAGGTGGCGAACGGAGGTGATGGCCTCAAAAGCTATAAGTGTAGGTTAGCCCAAAATGGCATTGTACGCAGTGGGGCAGTCGATGACCACGAACTCAAGGAGTTTTGAGACTGTCCGAGGTCCCTCTCCTAAGGTGATCACTAGCTCGATCGTCCCTATAGCCGTTGATCCTTCTCCCGAGAAACCATATAGCATCATGGAGGTCGCCTTCAGCTCGGCGACAGTCAAACCCATCTTCTCCAACGTGGACCGGAACAGAAGGTTTATCGAGCTCCCATTATCGATCAGCACTATCCTAACCCTCCGATTAGCGAGCTGCACTGCTATGACCAGAGGGTCGTTATGAGAGAACTGAACGTGGCTAGCATCTTCTTCAGTAAAAATGATTGGTTGCCTCTCCAATCGTTGCTGCTTTGGCAGATGCTGCTCGAGGACGAACTCTACTCCATTATGCGCCTTGAGTTCATTTACGTACATCTTTTGGGCACCCCTGCTCGTGCCAGCCAAATGCGGACCTCCCGAGATTGTGGATATCTCTCCTCCTATCACTGGAGGAGGGACGTCTTGATCTACCCGAGACCCGGGCTGACTGACCGAGGCTTCCGGAGCAGGTCGGCTTGTTGGAACCCTGTTCTGCGCATACTGAGCCAAGGGGCCGGCTCTGATGAGAGTTTCGATCTCATCTTTCAAATGCCTACAATCATCGGTATTGTGGCCAACGTCGTTGTGGAAACGGAAAAACTTGGAGGTGTCTCTTTTCCCCTTTTGGTACTTTAATGGCTCCGACTTCTTCCAGGGGAGGCGAGCAGAGTTCGCTAGGAAGATGTTCTCCCTAGAGTGGGTGAGCTCTGTATAAGTCGCGTAGACCGGCTTAAATTTCTCTACGGCCTTATTCTTCTTTGGGCCGTGCTGGTTGCCCTCGTCGTTCCCCTTTCTTTTGCCTCCACCGAACTGGTTATTCTGCGTAACATTCTGGGTCGCTGTCACGACCTCCGTTCCCACTCTAGCAGGCTGTTCAGGGACCTGGCTGGTTCCTGCAGCTGAGGCTTGGGCCTCCTCCAAGTTGATCCACCCTTGGGCCCTATTTAGGAATTCGTTTACTGAGCTGACTCCCTTCCTTTGTATTTCATTCCAGAGTCCCCCTCCGACGAGGATTCCAGTTCTCAAAGCCATGAGCTTAGAGCTGTCATCTGCGTCTCTAGCCCGAGCAGCGACGTTCGTGAACCTGCTCGGGTAAGCCTTCAAAGGCTCGTCGGGTTGCTGCCTCACATTAGCCAAGGAGTCGGCCTTGACGCGAGCAGCCCGGGAGGCTCGGAATGCCCTTTTGAAGTCAATAGAGAAAGTTTTCCAGGAGCTGATTGATTGTTTCTTGCTTTGTTTGAACCACTGTCTGGCTGGCCCGGTCAGTGTGGAGGGAAATATCAGACACCTCAGCTCAGGGCCAATGTTGTGGGCCATCATCAGGGTATTGAACATCCCCAGATGATCCGACGGATCTCCGTCTCCGTTGAATTTAGACAGGTGCGGCATACGGAAACCGGGCGGGTATGCTGTTGCTGCAATGCTGGGGGCGAAGAGCTCAAGCTCGTCCCCCGAATCATATTCGTCTTTCTCTTTCTCCGACGGGATCTTCCTCATTAGCTCCTCCATCTGAGCCAAGCGCTCAAGGGTTTTGTCCTGATTTCCTTGGTTACTCTGGGGCTGTTCAACAGCTCCGGATCCATTGTATACGTTTGGTGGGTTATTGCCCTTCCTATCTTGAGATAGGTTATTTGGGGCATTCTCGCCGTTACGTACCTCGGATAGGTCTCCCCTGAGCGAGCATGGCTACCACCTCCTACCGGGTCCCCCCTATGAGAGTTAAGGCGATCTCGTAGGTCGCCCCTCGGGGTGGCCTGAGGACTTTGCGCCGAGCTTAAGCGTTGACGCAGGTCTTCGCCAGAAAGGTCACTCCGGCGACTGCCGGTCCAGTAGCTCCCGTTAGAGAAGCTCAGAGTCCGCCTCTGGGGGTGAGGATCCGGGCTCCCTCTAGGCGCCCTGCTACGACGGGAAGGTTCTGCGGATGGCGGGTTTCTCCTACTGCTTCCATAAGCTGAATATCTGGGATAGGCCGAGGAGGAGGCAGATATCTTATTGGCGACAGAGGATGTCTGACCGGGGATGCAATCCTGGTTCCGTCAGGGCGGATCAAGTTAGGTGGGGGCCTTTCGGCCCTGCCAACCTGCGGGCCCTGTCCCTAGCGATCTGGACGAGGCGCAGGACGGCTGGAGGGGACAGGCTGGTGCTTTGAGCCCTCCCTGGATCTCCTTCTAGAATTCCCTCGAGCCCTCCTGGGCGCGCTCGAGGCTGGTAGTGAGCTGGGAGTTGAAGTTCGGACCGAGCGGCTATACTGTTGTTCGGCTCTAGGTATTTCTTCGAAGTTTGCCTCTCGACGGTGCAATGAGGGAGTAGAGTTGGACGTCGGAGGTCTTTCCGAGCGGCTAGGGCTGGACCGATTACCCCGGCGGGACTTACGAGTCTCGCCTTGCCTCTTTCCGACGTTAGCGTCGGTTGTAAGAGGGGGTAATCGGGCCAACACCTCCTTAATCTACTGACTAGCCTTCGCCAGTTGGCTCCTCAACTGAGCATTCTCCCTCTCTACCGCCGTGTAAAAATCCGGGTTTGGATTAGGTGGCCGAGGTGCCAAACTTCCAGTGTCATCCTGGCCTATCAACTGCTTGCCCGGCCGTTGCTGGACTTCAGGATTTTGCTCACCGGAGATGGTGGCATGATGAGCCTCCTACCCATCATGTTGTTTCGCCTCGTTACCGTGTCTTGATTGAGTGGTTACCATAGTTGGATGTTTGCGATAGCACCAATCTAACTAGCTCTCAATGAAAGCACCAAACTGTTGACGCGGTTCTTCGCCAACAGGTAATTAAGAAAATAAGAGAAAGAGATTAGTGCTTAACCTTTGAACCACCTAAAAACGTATTTGTGTCATCAGTCCATAAAAAGATCATTCATCTTTTTCGGTTCATTATTAAGCACTAATCTCTTTCTCTTATTTTCTTAATTACCTGTTGGCGAAGAACCGCGTCAACAACTAGTTACTCAGAGCCTGGGCCGGTGACTGTTGTCACATGGCTAGGGAACGATGTTCCAGGGTTATGACTCTAAGGTCATGAGGAAGGTTATGTTGGTGACTATTCACCATACACCTGTCCTGGTCAAACTTTATGAAAGGTTCATTTATCAGTTAAGCCCGAGTGACCCTATCGTCACATGGCTAAAAGGGGCAGTACCCACTTTTGTGACTTTTACAACTGTCACCTATTTGTTTGGACTGAAAGTCCTGGATGATTATTATGATCATTGGTTGATGTATTATACTCAACATTGCGTTTCTATATTGGGGCTAAGAGTCCTAGATGATTATTATGATCATTGGTTGATGTATTATACTCAACATTGCGTTTCTATATTGGGGCTAAGAGTCCTAGATGATTATTATGATCATTGGTTGATGTGTTATACTCAACATTATGTGGATTTGTTGTCTGCTGGAATAGGGCCATATCTGCTAGCCGTGTGCCTTATAATTCGATGACATGTTATAACTGTTCATGAGCATATTAAGTTTTCTTGTTGGGCTTCGGCTCACGGGTGCTATGTGGTGCAGGTAAAGGCAAAAGAAAGTTGGACCATCCTTGAGTTGGAGAGCTTAGGTGATGATGTGTACATATGCAGCTGCTCGACCACCACAGCCGAGGTTTGAAGTGGAACTAGGGTTAAACCCTGTTTTGCCGCATAGAACGGCCTGTTGTAAATATTTTCTTGTAGTAGACTCTGAAATTAAAATTTTGGGATCCCAACATATATATATATTATACGTTCTAATGAAATGTTACATCTTATCCAAAAATTTTAATCCCTAAACCGCTAATCATACTTAGTACACGATTTTGGCCAAATGACTCGATTAGTGAGTTTAGCACTGTTTACAAGGCACACCGTAACAATCCCTGGAGTTTAGGGCATTACAGTGGGACAACCCCAGATTCTATAATGGCATAAACTAGGTTTACGACCATTCCAGCGTTCTAAAAGTGTTTTGGGGATTGATTTAGATGGCACGACATTGAGAATGTCGTTCGCGGTTTCAATTGCATGTCCCCAAAACGAAGTTGGTAGAGTTGAGTAACTAAGCATGCATCTAACCATTTCCAATAAAGTTTTGTTCCGGCGTTCCGCTACACCATTTTGTTGCAGAGTACCTGGGGCATTAAGGTTCCTGGGGCAGTAAGTTGTGATAAAATCCCAAGATCAGTTAAATGATCTTGGAACTGCATATCCAAATATTCTCCACCCCTATCAAATCGCAAGATCTTTAACGTTTTACCTAATTGGTTATGAGCCATTGCTAGGAATTCTTGAAACTTTGAAAATGTTTCTGATTTCCTATGCATTAGGTAAAGACATGAGTATCTAGAGTAATCGTCAATGAAAGTGACAAAATACTCAAAACCACCCCTGGCTTGTACATTCAAAGGTCCACAAACATCTGAATGCACAAGACCAAGTGGTTCTTTGGCCCTATCACCCTTTGCAGAGAATGGATGCTTGGTCAGTTTGCCTTCTAGACAAGATTCATAGACAGGTAATTCACCTAAGGTGAGTTCCCTCAAAGGTCTGTCCTTTGTAAGTCTTTGAATCCTATCATAGCCAATGTGACCTAATCTCAAGTGCCATAAATACTTCATATTATCGTTATTGGTCCTAGGTTTAGCTACTTTGAATAAATCATTATTAAGAGCGAGGGTTTCGTTAGGTCGCAGAATATAAAGCCCATTTTCCAAACATGCAATACACAATTGTGATCCATTGAAAGAAATAGATATATTAAAACTTGTGAAAGTCATAACAAATCGTTCTAATTGCAACATGAAAACTTAAATTAAATTTCTACTAAAATCCGGAATAAAAAATACATCATTTAAAATTAAAAATTTATTTCCAAACTTCAGACGAGCTCTTCCTCTAGCTTGGACCGCAACGAACGCTCCGTTCCCAACTCTAAGCTTTAAGCCGCCTTCGTTCACTTCCTCCCACGATTCAAGAAGCTCTAAAGAGTTACAAACATGGTTAGTAGATCCAGAATCAATAATCCAAATGGATTATCATTCTCTAAAACACATGTTTCCAAGATGAATGAACTATAATCATTACCTTTGTTTTTCGCTGCTAAAAACTTAGGGCAATCTCGTTTCCAATGCCCCTTCTCTTTGCAGTGAAAGCACTTATCTTTACCTTTCTTATTTTTCTTGTTGTTCCCCTTAGGCATCTGTGCACTTGGTTGTGCACTCGTCTTTGCAGCCTTTGCAGGCTTGAGATTGTTTATTTGTCCACATTTCCCTTGTTTCCAGCTTTCGAAGACGAAGCTGGATGAGCTTCAACCTTAGCTAGATCAGCAGCAACATCATTAGTCTTATTTTCACTTCCTTTACTAGGTCCACCCATGACAGGTTCAATAATCTGAAGCTCATTCATGAGCTGCGTCATACCATTGTTGAGTTGAGCACGAACGTGCAGACACGGTGCCCTCCAAGAATTTATGGTGCCATCACGAACGTGTAGACACGGTGCTCGTTCTGGGGATTCCTCAATCATGACAAATTCAGAGTTATCACCAATCAACTCTATGTTGATATTCTGCTTCCAATTAAGGAAGTTTTCTCCAGTGAGTTTCTCCATCAAAAGTTGAGAAAGGATGGGAGTAGACACAGACACTACTTAGCTTAAAACTATAAATTATCAATAAAATAGAAATCAATCACATTTGCTCAATAAAACTTCTATTCACACATATTTCAAGAAATAGCGCAACATATACCAAAAATATGTAAGATATGAGAAAAAATACCAAAAACAATCATATCTCTATTTCTTTAGGTTTTTAACTAATCCATGATATCCTTGTCCCGGTTGGTGAGAGTCAAAATTACCACTAGTTAAATAGAGTTGTAAACTCATTTAATAATGGACACCACTATTCGATCAAAATAAGAAAACAAAATCTCTTATTTTATGAGCTAGACCCACGGTTTCAATAATCATAGATTTAGTCCTAGTAGTCACCGTAGGGGTGAGTCTAGTAGAATTTGACCTATAATTATCTATCTTTCAAAATCTAACCTTGTCAAAATAACTAATGAACACTTTCCGTAAGGGGACGAATCAAAGTGCATCGAGGCCCCATTAAGCTATTGACTATGTTAAACCAACGGTGGAGATCGAATAAAATTCTTAAAATAAGCTCATTACTAAAATAGAAATAGTATTTTTATTATTTATTTTTAGAAAATTAATGACTATGGTTCTCCAAAAACTTGAAAGATTAAATTTTTAAAACCAAAGTCCTATAATTTCCTAATAATTCTAAAGTGTCACATTGAAACAAATTCAATTAATTTGTTGCTAATCAATATTTAGGTTTAACTAATATAATGAGCCTATACAATTAAGTCAAACTCAGGTAAATGGGCCTTAACAATTGGGCTTGTATGAAGGATGGCTGGGTCCAGTATGTCGTTCCCACTACAAAGGCCCCCTATCTTCCATACAAGGTCCAAAAGATAAGAACTTAAACCTTCGTTTTATTAATTGTTATTAATTGATTAGGCCAACTATAGTCATGCAAAACAAATGGACCTTCACAAGTGGAATCAACCACAAGCGAGGAATTTAAACTTTACATTTTCTAATGGGCTCAAATAAAACCTATCATTTTATGAATATTTTATTTAGCAAAAACCATATATCTAACAAACATATGGGCCACTATATACATCTAAGCCCAATTGCAAAAATACCACATATAGTGCAAATAGACATGTTATAATTGGATGGGCCTAATCATGTTACTATATGACCAATTCTGTGAATTTATGCAAAAATACCATAATTTATTTCATTTGCAAAAATACCACAATTAATTATCTAAAATTTATAAAAAAAATTTAAATTAATTAAATTTTTACAAAAATAAGTCAATTTAAATGAAATTTATCAACAATTAACAATAGTTAATTTAAATTTCATTTATCAGCAATCAACTTGGTTTTATGTTAATTTGAAAAAAAAATTAATTTAATTTAAATAGGATTTATCAATAATTAACCAAAGTTAATTTAAATCTCATTTATTAAAAAAATATTTTATTAATTGGCTGAAAAAAATGATATTTTTCAAAATTTAACCAATTTTAAATTTTAAAAACAATATCTTAACTATTTTCCAAAATTATCTTGTGTTGTTACAACTATTAGCTAATATTTTAACCATTTAAAAAAATAAAATATAAATAGTTATAACAACCCTAAAATATGTTAAAACAGTTAAACAAATTCAAATATCCATAAAAATATCTAACTAAAAAATTTAAAATAATTTAAATATTAAAAACTATAGAATAAACAGATATTTATATTTTCAAATAAAGATTTAATAAAAATATCAAGAATTTAAAAGAAAATATCTTAAATATCTGATATCTTAATTCTAATATTTTAATATATTAAAATATTTAAAATTAAGTTGTTAGTCTATTTTTAAATTTGAATTTGAATCTTTGTAGAAAATATCTAATTATTTAAATCTCAATTAACAAAAAAATCTTATTTTAAAAAAAAATATTTAATGCAAAAACAAATTTGATATTTTTAGTTTTGATTATAAATAATTTATTTCCACAAATTTTATTTTTCTTTAATTTTTTTTAAAAAAATTTAAAAAAAATTCTAGATGAACAGTACCCGTATCGGGTATTGTTTACCCGAGTGATGCTCTGGCTGCATGAGGCGCGCGCGCTGGAGGTGCGCGCACGAGGCGCGCAGGGGCAGACGAGGGTCGCGCGCGTGCGTGTGGGGTGGCACGCGGTGCGCGCGCGCATGGGAGCCAGTGCAAAAAAATTTCAAAAAAACAAATTTTTTTTTTAGAAAATTTTCAAACCAAAACAATTTTCTAATTAATTTTTAACATATTTTACACAAAATAAAACATATATAAAATTAATATCATAGAAAACACAACAAAATAACCTAAAAATTGCTAAAATTCACATAAAATCAATATGCTTCATAAAAACATGAAAACCATCTAATTATTCAAACATATCAAATAATCCAATTTTAAACATGTTTATGCATGAAAATAAAGATTACCAAAGGCTCTAAGGCCAGTTGTTAAGAAAAACTTATATAAGATCTTTATTTTCATGTAGATCTAATATTAAACAAATTAATATGAGATAACCTAAAACATGTTTCTAAAATTGAATTCAAAGAGAAACAAAGACAAGAATACTTATAGTATACGCAGCAGAATAAAAGCATCATTCCTTCAGTTTCTCTAACTCTTGTATCCTCTCTGTCGTAGAGTATTATCAAGAAACTGAACCGATCTTCTATTTTCTTCACAGCCTTCCAATGTATCCTTAGAATCACCTAGACTAGTGTGGGCAATTCTCAACACATGAGATAGATACAGAGAAGAAGAAGAGAAAATAATCAAAGAGGCTTAGAAAAGGAGTTGTGTTTAGAGAGAATCTAATAAACTATCAGAAAACCAGTGATTAAACTTATGTTTTGACTTCTCTCTAAGCATTCTTTTTATAGACTCAATTAGACCATTTAATTTAATTAAAAAATCAATAAAATAATAGCCATTTTAAAGCCCTAGGTCGAAATTATCATGGGCTTTAAGCCCGTGAAATTTCCCATTTGATTATAAGCCCATTGGACTTAAAATCAATGCATGTATTATTTTCTATTGATTTAATTAATTAAATAATCATTATCTATAATTTGAACCTTGATTTAAACTTATTTATTAATTTAGATACCAATTTATCTTAATTAATAAATCTGCCATAATTTCTATTTTCTTCTCAAAAATACATAACTCTGTGAAACTATCCAAAATTGACCTGGTCAACTTTGATAATTCTAATTGATAATTAAATCAATTAATTGAAACTATCTAGATGATTTTATCCAAGGTACAATGGGGACCATGGGCCTATGAAATCAAGCTCCAATAAGTTATCATAAATCTAACAAATAAATTTACTAACTTATTAATTCCTCGTGACTCCACTATAGACTCAGAATTGCACTCTTGAATTCATAGAACGCTCTATAACAAATATAGATATGCTATTAATTATCCATTGTTACAACCATAATTGTCACTCAATCCTCTATAGACGGTCTACAATGAGATAGGACTAAAATACTGTTTTACCCCTCATTGTATTTTATCCTTAAAACACTTAGTTCCTTGTAAATGATATTTCAGTAAACTAATTTAATTACTGAAATGAGATCTCTATCATTTAACACCTTGAACCAAAATAAAAGGAAACCATCGTTTCACTTCTTCATTAGAAGTTATAGATGTTCATATCTATGATTAACACTCCCACTCAATTATACTACCGAGTTCCCAAGATGTAAGTATAGGCTAGTCCGTAGGGTAAGCTAGTAACGAACAAGTCAAAGAACTCAAATAATACAATTAGTTGGAATACTAACCACTCATAATTGAGATTGAATTGACCTATGATCAACTATATGATATGACTAGAATAGATAATAATGGTATGTTTACTTATCTTATCAACTGTCAATATCGGTTCTGTCCGATGTAACAAATACATCCGATCTTATCTACTTTGCTAATGTTCTGGAAAGAACATAACACTGTAATGTGTAAGTAGATCATATGGTAGATTGGTAAGTCAGTGTAAATCCTGTGCACTGACTAATCTTAAGACTAACTTATTTTGAACATATAATCATATTTATATTCCACTGTGATCACGTCACTATAAATAGGATTAGCTATATGCTCGGGATTCAATAGAAGTTTATATTATTTAAATAATCATGAAAATAAAACATGTGAGCAAAATGATTGACCAAGTCAAAAAATGATTTCTATTCTTTTATTGATAATAAAATGAGATTACAAATAATTTGGGTTTTAATTAGGGCATAAAACCCCAACAGGCTGCTTGTGTTGTGGCTTGAGCATTGGCTTAGGCCAATTGGGTAGCCGCTTCTAGAGCAAGTGCTGCTTCACGATGTCTCCGGTCGACTTCCTCTTGTCGTTGTCTGATATCTTTGCTTCTGCCCTCCACATCGCGCCTTTGCTGCTCTAACTCAACTCTCTGCCTAGCCATCTCTTCAGCAAAAGACTCCTGTCGGGCGTTAAATTGCATCATCTCCTCTTGGAATGCGTTTATTGCTTCCTAGAGTTGTTCCACTTCTGGAGTGGTCTCCTCGAGAAAGACCCTGGGCTCAGTCTCAGGGTTCTGAGGTCCAAAACCTTCTGCTCTAGCAGGCTCTTTTGACGTACTTGGCTTTTTGGAGGCCATGCTGGTATTCTTGGGAGCCTTATTGATAGGGTAGCAGTGTATTTCTTCTATTCAGGCTCTCAATGAAAGCACCAAAAATGTTGACCATGATTTTGGCCAACGACGAGTAGACATCAAAACTACAGTAAGCCTTAAATAGAAAATAATGACACTAATAATTTTATAGTGGTTCAGCCCCAATTTGTTGGTAATAGCCTAATCCACTTGGAGTTGTGATATATGTGGCCTACACTTAAGCTCAAATGGACCTAAGCCAACTGAGTTTCTCAAGTGTAAGAAGAAAAATACAGAGTTTCCCTCTCTAAAGAATACAAGCTTTCTCTCTCTAAGCTCTCTTAGAAAATGCCCCAAGAATGCCCCAAGTAATAGTCCCAAGTTCTCAAAACCAGAGAGCTCTCTTTTCTTTCAAAAGACCAGCTCCCCATAATGATGCCATGAGCCATTTATTTATAGGCTCATGGATCGTACATCAGACATATCCATTTGACGGGGTCCTTAGCTCTTCCAGCCAAATTTAATTAACTAAAATATAAATAAATTCAAATTACAACAATATAGCTATTATTCTGGGATATCTGAGAGATTCCCGCAGCAGTCGAGAATGATTCGGGTTGAAGTTGTTACTGAGGTTTTACTAAAGAGTCATTAGACGGTAACTTTTGAGACTGATCCGTGGACCGACCAAATCCATCCCCGAAGTGACTGTTCGGCCAAAACAACTCACCGGTCGGCACAGGCAAGCACCTCTGGTCGGTATAGGCAAAGCAATCCTCTAGCACACATCTGGTCGGCATAGGGAAAGCACCTCTAGCACACATCTGGTCGACATGGAACACTACTGGTTGGGCATGGCACATCTCTGGTTGGGCATGACACATCTCTGGTCTAGCATGACACATTTTTGGTCTAGCATGACACATCTCTGGTCTAGTATGACACATCTCTAGTTTAGCATGACACATTTCTGGTTGGGTATGGCACATCTCTAGTCTAGCATGACACATCTCTGATCTAGCATGACACATTTCTGGTCTAGCATGACACATTTTTGGTCTACATGACACATTTTTGGTTGGGCATGGCACATCTCTGGTCTGCTAAATTTACTTCCTCACCAGTAATATCACAACTCTGTGGGTCAACTCCCATCCTTTTCACTTCTTTAGTCAACACATTTATTGACTATTAATGTGTCATTTACTGATTATGTATTGCCACTTGTCCCATCCTATTGCCACGTCACCGAACGAAATTTTGGGATAACAAATACATATAAACCAGTCCTAAAACATACATAACTTTAATACAATCTTTACTTCACAAATAAACAACAAAAACATACAAATTCAAAACATATTATTTAACCTTATATATATAATTCAAAACACTAATTTTATTTAACCTAACATATATATACAATTCAAAAAAAATTTAATTTAACATACCTATTTTTCATACAATAAAATTAATATCAAATTCACAATAAAATTAACAAAACATACAAATTTATTTTAAAAACTACTAGAATTTAATTTAATTTAAAAAATTTCTACACACTATTAATCACAAAACAAAAAAAATATATTAAAAATTAAAAACAATACCGAAAAGCTTGAGATGCTCCAATACAATCTGAAAAAAAAAAACAATAGAAAATTTAACAAACTCATAAAAAATACACAAAAAAATCATAAAAACACTAAAGTTAAAAGAAAAAACTAAAACATTAAGGTTTAATAATACTAACCTCAACAAAAGAGAGCCAAAAATGGCTCTAGGTGGCTCTGGGAGGGGCTGGGCGGCGTTGGGACGCGGAGGAAAACAAAGAGAAAGCCTCTGTTTTGGAAAATTACAGTAGAAATGAAGAAGAAAGGCTCTGCCAGGGGGGTTATATCGCTGGGACCTATAGCGACGACATGTCGCTATAGGGAATACAATGTTGTCGCCAAGGTTGAACGCATCGTTTCACTCAAACGATGAGTCCCTACAGCGACGACATGCCATCGCTGTAGGGTAGTGAATAGTACGTGAATACTCTCGTGTGCTATATTTGCACTCTACAGCGATGACATGTCGTCGCTGTAGGAAGTGAAATTTGACTTAAATTTTTTGGCGGTTCACGTTCCCACGTTTTATTTTTGGACCCTATTGCGATGACACGTCGCCACTGTAGAGTTCAAAAATAACTGACCAGTTGATATATTGGAGTCTACAGCGACGACATGTTGTCGCTATAGGCTGTGCAAAATAGACAACCGCCTTTTGGCGGTTGAGTTCCCTGAGCATCCTACAATGACGACTTGTCGTCGCTATAGACAAACATATTTCCTTCTTCTTTTTCTTACGAATACCCTACAGCGACGACATGTCGTCGCTGTATAGTCAGTTCCTGCCTCGTGTTCCCTCCAAATTCCTGATACCCTACCGTGACAACATGTCATCGCTGTAGGGTATCCGTAATTTGGAAGACCGTCGTTGTAGCCTAACAATTTCAATAAATTAAACAAAATTATTTCTCGTGGTTTTCGACATCCTACAGCGACGACTTTGGAGTCATCGTTGTAAATGTCATCGCTGTAGGGTCTTTTTCTTGTAGTGCTAATGTATTATAATTTTTTCACAATATTTTTATTAATATGATAATTTCAATTCATTATTATTTTTATAGTTTTTCTTATTTTTCTAATCAATCTTTTTTTTTTAAAAAGTCACATTAGTGTGTAAATGTAAGAAAATTTAAAATTCAAATTACAAACAAAAATCATATCAAATAATTGGTTTTAATATATACTTTAAGCATAAGTTACACAAATAAGAACCTCATATTTATCAAACCTGTGTTATTAAGAAAATTCTATTTTTTAAAACTTTACAAAATATTATTAATAGGGTTTATACATTTTTGGACCTTGTGTTTTTTCTGATTACTTGTTTGGACCCTGTATTTAAAAAAAATCATTTTTGGATCCTATATTTTGTAAAATGGTTAAAACAGACCCCTAAACTCAATTTTGATGAAGAAAAAAATTGAATATAACAACACGGTTTTTAAGCAGAATGATTTTATTTTTGTTATGAATTGTTAGTTTGGTGAATTATTTGTCAATTCAGTTTAGAAAACTTTGACCAAAATTGGATTTATGGTTCTATTTGAAACATTTTACAAAACATAGGGTTCAAAAAGTAATTTGTTAAAACACAGGGTCCAACACATGTAATGAGACAAAACACATGGTTCAAAAAGGTATAAACTCTTATTAATATAATAAAATGGTCCAAATATACACATAAAACACTTTCTAAAGTGGGGACCTCCACTTTCAAAATTAATAATTCGAGAATTACTACTCGATAAATAATTAGAAAATATACAAACAAATAGTAATTAATATGTTATTCAAATCTAGATCTACCAAAATAGTTTTAATACAAATGTTAAATTTTTCTCCATCGTAACTTTTTTTTCCTTTCCTTCAACTTTTTTTATTGTACTTTAACCAATAATTAATAATTAAACATAATAAGAATAACACCAATCAATTTTTTTTTTTAAATATACACATAAATATGGATAGAAGAATAAAACAAAAATATAATGTAATAAAGAAAATCAAAATTAAAATGGAACATATGCAATAATTTTAGAATCAAAAGATTTGAATCAAAGTTCCATTTCTCAATATTTTTTGTTCAATCTTTCAAATCACATTCTAATTTTCATAAATTAAATAATATAATTTATTCTTTCATATTATTGTGCAGACTAAATGGAATTGATTCATGCAACCATCAAAGAGTTCAGTGATTCAAGGAAAGTCTCCCAAGAAGTTTCTTGTTTGCGTCATCAACTCTTAGCTTTAGCTCGACACGAAAGGATTCAAAAATTACAACTTCAAAAACATTTATTGAGTGTTCAATGTCATATTATAAAAACCAAATTAGCTATCCTTCGAAAGAACATATGCAAACATGCAAGATTCAAGCGAAAAATTACTATTATCCACAGTAGATTCAAACATTATTTAAGTAAGAGAATCATTTTGATCCTACAAACTATAGTTTTTTTCACAAAATCTATGAAGTTTGACAACATTAGAAGTGAAATTGAATTGGTTCAATCAAACGGTATGTCATTCTTCATTTTATAATTTTCGTTCCTATTTACATTTTAAACAAAATGTTATCCTATTATATTTATAAAAATTCGTGTTAATAAATATTAACAGACATATATGTTTCTAACATGTTTCAGTTGAGATTCTCCTCCAACCAGATGGAGGTACAGATGGTAATTATACTACATCAATACAAATTAATCCAAACAAACAAAAAAATAAAGAAAAACGTCGTCTTCAAATAGGTATATTCTCCTTGAGATAAAAGTTTGTTAGTTATTCTTCATGCTTCTAATATTTGAAATTACTTATTATTTTATGCTTTTGAAACTAAAAAAAAAAACAGCTGAACATGGACAAGTAAAAAAAGTGTCACTATAATGATGAGGTTGCAAATGATACAATTGACAAAGACAGACAAAAGTAAAGAAGTTACCAACCATGGAATTCATAGCATACAGTTGGAGGGAAACAAAGTAATTTAATATTTTTTATTACTTTATTCACTTGGAAAATTTACATACTTTAGTCGTATGAATATATATATTTTTTTCAATTCGTAGCTCATCACACAACACCATAGAATTTTGGACCCCCTACATACACATGTCAATATTGTGGTGCTATTTTATGGTATTAGGAACGAACTAAGAAAACCCAAAATGCCTCACATCCCAAATTCTATTTTTGTTGTATGGAAGGACGTGTACAAATGCCATTATTGAAAGAAACACCTCATCTACTAAAATATCTCCTCGGACCAGATTCTGAAAAAAAAAGGCCTCAAATTTTGAAAACATATAAGGGCTCATAACTCCATGTTTGCTTTCACATCAATGGGAGGCCAAGTTGATACGTCAATCAACAAATCTAAAGGCCCTTATGTTTTCCGGATGAGCAGTTAAAATTATCACCATATTGGTTCGTTGTTGCCAGATGTTGTGAAAAAACCACAATTCGCTCAGCTATATATATATGATACTAAAAATGAGATTAAAAATAGAATCAACACACTGTCAAATCAGGGGAGGATGCCGGATATTGAACACGAAACTGTCCAGGTATTATCTCAAATGTTGGGTCAACATAATTGCTTGGTCAAATCTTTTCGAATGGCAAGGTAGGGGTGAGCATCGGTTGGTTTGGGCGGTTTTTTCACAACAAAAAATCCAGAATTCGGTTTTTGGTCCGGATTGGTGCAATCCAAAAACCGACCGAACCAAACCAGTTTAAAAAAAAACCGACCGTTTTGGACCGCGGTTTGGTCAGTTAAACCGACCAAACCGAATTCATTATTATTTTTTTTTTGAAAGTTTTAGTTAAAAAATTAAAATTTTTGGATTGTTGGAATCCTTTTTTCTGCATTTTTAAAACATAAATATATAGAACATAATTACATTTACAAATTTTAAAGTTTGAAACATAATTAAAAGTCCATAATTAAAAGTACAAATTTTAAAAAATTTAATAATTAATAATTATATAATATTATATTACTAGTTTATTATGTTCAGTCGGTTTCGGTTTTATTGGTCGGTTCACCCAAAATTTCAAAACCGACCGAACAGTGGTGGTTTGCACCGTTGGCGGTTTTTTCGGTGTTCGGTAGGTCAGTGTACACGGTTTTTTCAGTTTTTCGGATTTTATGCTCAGCCCTATGGCAAGGGATAGATTCAAAGAACAACCAGAATCTAAATTCCATTTAAGACACTTATGTCGCAGGACTACAGATGGTCGTCAGTACAATATGCCAACAATTTTTGAAGTAGCAGGCTTAATAGTTGGTGATTTTAGTTAAGCAAACTACCAACACAATGTTTTTGTTGAGCATCGGACTAACAGACTTCAAAGAATCACTGATCTGCATCCAAGTTTCATGTCTATGACATATCCATTGATACACCCTTACGGTGAAGATGGATATAGACTTGATATACCCTTAAGAGACGTAACTAAGACCCATTTCAAGAGGCAAAAGTTGACAATGAGGCAACATTACTGCTTCAGGTTGCAGCAAATATTAAATGAGGGACACACTCTTTTCCGAGCTAGTAGATTACTGCAACAATATATAGTAGATTCTTACATGGCAATTGAAGAAGAAAGATTCTGTTGGATAAGAAATAATAAAAAAAACTCAGATTAGACCTTTACTTCGGTTTAATGGATGTTGTTCATCGAGGTGATTCAGATTGTTCAAAAGTTGGAAAATCAGTTATCTTGCCTTCATCACACACTAGAGGACCATGATATAGAGTACAAAATTACCAAGTAATGACCATTTGTAAATGGGCAGGATATCCTGATTTGTTTCTTACTTTCACTTGCAACCTGAAGTGGCCATAAATTAATAACATGCTCAATTTAATTGGGCAAAAAGATGATGACAATCGAGTGGATGTCATATGCAGAGTTTTTGAGATAAAGTTATTCCAACTAATGCAAGATCTCAAAAAATAAAAACTGATTGGAAAAATAATTGCATGTAAGTCATCTTCATATTCGTATCCACAACAAATTCATTTTATTTGTTAATAAAAATTGTGGGCAACAACAATAATTACGCAACTTATAGCAAAATATTTCAAAACTAAGTTTTACTCCATGTTTGTAGGTCTTTACACAATTGAGTTCCAAAAAAGAGGCTTGCCCCATGCACACATACTACTTTTCTTGCACCCGACAATGAAAAATCCGTCAACAGATCATATTGATATAATAATTAGTGTAGAAATCCCAGGCGTAAATGTTGATCTTGATGGTTATAATGCAGTCAACAAATTTATGATTCATAGACTCTGTGGAAAGCTCATTCCTAACTCTGCGTGTATGATGCAAGATAAGTGCACAAAATATTTTCCAAAAAAATTCAATGACCAAAAGATTGTTGACACAGATGGATTTCCAGTCTACAAAAGAAGAAATACAAGTATCCATGTTGAAAAGAAAAATGTCCTCTTAGATAATCGTTATTTGGTCCCTTATAATAGGAATTTGATTGTCATATTTGATGCACATATTAATGTTGAGATTTGCAATTACTCAAGATCAGTCAAATATTTATAGAAGTATGTTCATAAAGGGTCTGATAGAACAACTACAATAATGGAATCTATTGACACTGCCGAACAAATAGATGAGATCAAAACATATCTTGATTGCAGATTCATATCAGCAACCGAAGCCTGTTGGAGAATCTTCCAAATCGACATACATTACAGACATCCAACAGTTGAAAGATTGCAATTCCATTTACTTGGAGAGCATACAATAATATTTGAAGAGAACAACTGCACTAAAAATGTGCTTTGCATACCTGGACTAGAAAAAAAAGTTCACTGAATGGTTAGAGGCAAACAAGAATTATGAGGATGCACGTGACCTAACTTATTCTGATTTCCCTACATGTTGGGTTTGGAATTCAAAAGACAAAACATGGATGAGGAGAAAAAGTGGCATATCAATTGAAAGAATTTACTTCGCATATCCTTCAACTGGAGACCGCTTCTACATGAAAATGATGCTCAACTTTGTCAAAGGAAGCACTTTGTTTGAAAGTTTTAGAACAATTAATGGAGTGACATATCCTACTTTTAAAGTTGCATGCTATGCTTTGGGATTATTAGACGATGATAAAGAGTGGATTGATTGCTTGACTAAAGCTGCAATTTGGGCAACTGGAAATGAGTTAAGACATCTTTTTGTCACGATACACATTCATTGTCAGGTTTCCGATGCATCCTAACTTTGGAAATCTAATTATACTACATTGTTAGAAGACATAACTTCATTACAAAGGAAGAGATTTAGAATGAAGGACCTTCAACTAACTGAAAAATAGGTTGAAGCATACACATTGTTCGAAATTGAAAGTATCATGCTGAAAATGGGAAAAAGTTTGAGAGACATAGATGGAATGCCACTCCCTAATTCTTCTTTGTTAAGAGACTCAGGTAATAGATTGGTCAATGAAGAGCTTGATTATGACCAAGATCAATTAAAAGTATTGCATGACAAATCATTTGCTGCTCTAAATCCTTGCCAAAAGTCAGCTTATGAAGCAATAATACATTCTGTCGAGAATGACAAAGGAAATTTATTTTTTATTAATGGACATGGAGGTACTAGTAAAACATTTCTATGGAATACAATTATTGCAAAGCTCAGATCACAATCAAAAATAGTTTTACCTGTGGCAACTTTAGGCATAGCAGCTTTATTATTGCCTAATGGTAGGACAACTCATTCGTGATTTCATATTCCCTTGGATGTTACAGCAGAGTCAACTTGCGAAATTCAACACGACACCCAATTACCTGCACTTCTTATGAAAACTTCCTTGATCATTTGGGATGAAGAACCTATGGCAAATAAGTTTTGCTTTGAAGTTTTGGATAAGACCTTAAGAGATATTCTAAGAAGAAGGTATGAAAATAGTTCTACCAAACCTTTTGGAGGACTTACGATGGTATGTGGTGGCGATTTCCATCAAATATTGCCAGCTGTCCCAAAGGGTACAAGAGCAGACATTGTTGATGCTTCTCTGAACTCATCCTTCTTGTGGTCGTTTTTCAAAATATATCAGCTCAACCAAAATATGAGGCTCTATAATGGAAGTGTAAGTAGCTCTAAGGCTGCTAAAATAGCTTCTTTCAACAAATGGTTGTTGCAGATTGGAGATGGTTCATCATATGATGACACTGATAGAGAATTAATCAAAATTCCTTCTGATATATGGAAAAACCCATCTGAAGATCCAATGAAATCTATAGTTGAAGCTATCTACCCTTCACTTTTGCATAAGTACAACAATCCAACATATTTGAAAGAAAGAGCAATATTAACGCCAAAAAATGAAATTGTTCATGAGTTGAATGAGATGATTATGAATATAATACTGGGAGAAGGGAGAACCTATTTTAGCTCTGACAGTATATGCAAAGCAAGCGTTAACACAATGATGAAGATCTTTTGTACCCAGCTGAATTTTTGCATAGTTTGAAATTTAATGGCATCCCAAATCATGACATACGACTGAAGGAAGGTGCTCCTGTAATGATACTTAGAAATCTAAATCAAACAGAAGGTCTATGCAATGGCACAAGGTTGATTGTCACTCGTCTTGGTAAATGGTCAGTTAGATGTGACATCATTTCTGTAACAAATATTGGTCAGAACGAAACAATTCCAAGAATTATCATGTCTCCCAATGAATCAAGGTGGCCATTCAAGCTCAATAGATAACAACTTCCTCTGGCACCATGTGTTTGCGATGATGATCAATAAAAGTCAAGGACAATCTCTTAAACATGTCGGCTTGTATCTCCCTAAGCAAGTATTCACTCATGGTCAATTATATGTCGCTATCTCTCTAGTCACAACAAGAGAAAGATTGACCATACTAAACGACCATACTAAACGCCGATGATGAGGTGGAAGACAAAACCTTCATAAAAAATATTGTTTATAACGAAATATTTCAAAATATTGTGTAATCAACCCACAAAATCAAGGTATTAGATTCTTACGTTTTATTTTAAATTTAATAAACATACATTGCAACCTCATACTAAAATAATGATTTTCACTATGTATTTTACTTATTCAACAGATAAATCAATGAATGAAACAACCTATCCAATCTGCAATATGGTAGTCTAGTTATTCATGTCCTTGCTTTCAATTAATACCAAATAAGGTATAATTTTTACAATCCTACAAATTGTTCAAAAAAAATGTTCATTTCTTAAAATTTGACATAACTCAGTTCTATCTTTAACAATTTTTCATTATGTATTTTTTTTTTCAGGTCGCATGTCCTTCAATAGTTTACCTATTTGAAATCATCGCATCAAAATAACATAATACTGTCATTACATGTAATTCATAATTTACATTATGTATTTCACTTATTCAATAGATATGATATTCATTTTTGTTTATAAAATTTATGATTCGAAGAATATAATGCTATTATTTTATATTATGTCACTCACTCAATGTAAACATTTAACAATTATAAAAATAAAAACCACCCATACAAATAGAAAGAATCTCCAAATTTATAATGATGAATTATTATCACCATTTCCTAGATGTACTAATATTGTTGAGTTTTAAAATAAACTTAACTAGGTCTAGAGGATAAGACCCAGTAGGAGGGCCCAAAGAAATTTTCGCTGAGCTAAAGACAGAAACACACATTCGATCAAGTAAAAATATGAGTAATAGATACAAATCAATCAGTAAGAAGAAAGTAGATGTTATATTCTACAATGATAAGGTTTCAATCCATCAAAATGAGACCATATGATCAATAACTTAGATAGTATATGAGCTACAATCAAAAGATAACACATGATAAAACCTACAAATACCATTATTATGATGACACCTAACTCAAGAGAAAAGGATGTATAAAGAAAGAGAAAGATGATATAAAAGCAAGAGAGACAAAAAAATTGAGAGATTGAAGAAAATGAAAGGCTCCTGTAAACAAAGAAAAAAAATTCAATAAACATTATAGAGTTTATACATTTTTGAACTTTGTGTTTTGTCCAATTACTTGTTTGGACCCTGTATTTTGACAAATAACTTTTTGAACCATCTGTTTAGTAAAATGATTCAAATATAACCCTAAATTCGATTTTGGTCAAAGTTTTATGAGATAAAATTACAAATAATTTACCAAATTAATAATTTAAAACAAAAATAAAATCATTTTGTCCAACAACTGTGTTATTATATTAAACTGTTTCTTCATTAAAATTGGGTTTAGGGATCTATTTAAACTATTTTACAAAACACAGGGTCCAATTTTTTTTTTGTCAAAATACAGGGTCCAAACAGGTAATGAGACAAAACACAAGGTCCAAAAAAACACAAACCCATTATAAGAATAACAAACATTATATTCATATTAAATAACAACAAATATTATGAATATATTATATATGTATCGTGTGTGTACAAATAACATGATTGTGTAACTACAATAAAAATTAGAATAATATTTATCTTCTATAAAAAATAAACAAGTTTATTCTCCAATTATAAATATGTAATTTGAATAATATCATAAATATTTTATACATGAAATAATATAGTTTATGATCTAAAATATTATCATATATTTTTCAAATTCAAAAAATCATAAGTAATGCTGAGATTTAATTTTTTTAATATATTTATGTAATTCTTTTATATATATAATATTATTTATTTAGTTAAAATTTATATAACAATCATAAAAACTTAATAAATATATTTAATATTTTTTAAATAAAATTAAGAAATGCACATTGCACATTACTTACATCTAATATATATATTTCTTCTATATAAAAAGTGTTTAGATAACATAAATTATTGGTTTTAACGATTTTTATTTTTTTCCGCTAACTTTAACAAAATATTCTTATATATAACATAATATTCTTATATTTAACTATAGATTGTAAACATGACTTAAACTTAATAAATCAATAATCAAACAAAGTCAAATAGGATATGTTTGAGATATTTTACAATAATAATTATTTAAAAATAATAAAACCATATATTTAATAACTTAAATAAAATTTAATTAAATTTAAACTTAATATTATATTAAACATATAATATTAGAAACTAAAAATAATTGATGCATGCATGTATATTACTGTCTACATTATACTTATTTATTTATTTTTATTTCTATTATTAATTTCTTTTTAAATATTATTGTATTTGATATATATCGTGTAGCCATGTAAATATATATATCTATGTCAATGTTATATTTAGATGTCATATATGTAGAGATTATTGATATAAATATTTATATATACTATGGAATTATAATTCATTCTATTATATATATATATATATTTTAAGAAAAAAAATTAATAAAATTTTATTAAAATTATAGACAATATTTATAACTTTAAAACTAAACAAACCTACACGTTACTTTTATCTGTTATATATAAAAGGGGTAGGTCAACAACGCCACTCAAAACTTAATTGGGTTGTGTAAGAACCATTCTACTTATTTTCTTATTTCTAGTGGAAAGACTTTGTCATTTTGTTTGAGATTTGAGAATAAAATACTGAAACAAAATAAATTCATATTAAGAAACAAAATCTTGTCACAAGGGCAAAGAGTGCTAAATATTCAGATTTACGATAGTTTTAGAAATATTATTTCAATTTTTATTTCTTTTAGCAAAATAACAAAATGACAGCTAGATACTGATTTTATGGCATATTTAGTTTTTTTTTTCTAGTTTAGATTA
Source organism: Humulus lupulus (assembly GCF_963169125.1). Classification (NCBI taxonomy): domain Eukaryota; kingdom Viridiplantae; phylum Streptophyta; class Magnoliopsida; order Rosales; family Cannabaceae; genus Humulus; species Humulus lupulus. Next base: position 24,253,530 of record NC_084796.1, read on the forward strand.
TACTTCAACAACCATTTTATGAAAACTTGTACACCTTTTTTCTTTTGGAAAAATTACAAATAACACGGTAATTTAAAAGAAATTTTGATTTATATGGTAATCCAAAATAATTACTAAAATTAGATGTATATATATACAATCAGTGGTACAAAATTTTCAAACAACTATAAATTTCTTCTTCTTTTATCTTTTATATTGTGATAGAATCAAGTTAAATTATTTAGATGAGATATATTAATTGAATATAAACACATCTTGATGGGATTTTATTGATTTTTAGATATTGGTATTCATATATATATATATACATAATATAACAAATGATATATTTCTTAATATTTATATAAATTATTATAGTTTATATGTTACAAGTTAATTGAAATTAATATTAATAACTATATGTTACAACACACATGTAAGGATAATCACAATATCATTATTTATGAATATATTTTAAAAATGTTAGCTACAAAATAAATTTTTTACTTTCTAGTTTTAAAATTTTTTGTTCCAAAAATAATTTTTTTTAGTTATAAAGTAGTCTATAATATTTTTTGTTGACAAAAAGACTTTTTTTTTTTCTATTGATTCTTCTATAAATTGTTCACAAAAATGTAAAAGTTATTTTACTAAAATGTAACATATGTTTACTTGTTATAATGTAGTAACATTAGTTATTGGTTAAATAATTGTGTATTACAATATAGTTGTTAATAGTCATCATTTTAAATTTTGAATATTTTTAGATTAGATTTGTAAATCTTTGTTACCATCATTTTGATGTTAAAATTATAAATTATTTTTGTAAATGTTAGTTACAAACATATACTTTTTAGTTATAAAACTAGTTTTGTTAAATTTTGTTAATAATTGATTTTTGTAACAGATATTTACAAAAATATAACAAATATTTACAAGTTTGTTAACGTTGTTCACAAAAACACTACATATTGCTAGTTTTTGTTTACAATTTTGCCACTTCATATTTATATTTTTGTCCCTCCATGTTTTTGTACAAAAGTTCTTTATTTTTTGTAATATACCGTATTTTTCATATATTTTTTAAGTTTTAGTATATTTTTGTAGATTTTCCTTTTCTTTTTTAGTAATGGGCCTTTAGTTTTGAGCCTTATACATTGGCCCAGTAAGAAAAATAGTCAGGCCCATGGATGCACTAACACGCGTGTCCTCCAGTATGACAATTTGCCCACTAAGTGGTCCCACGTGGACTTTATGCATTGGATTCTTATCGATGCTTTTGCCGAACAACTTCACGCTTTCTCATTTTTCACGTCTAGTGCGTGCCCAACCTGCTTTCAACGTACCACAGTCGGTTGGCACAGGGTGGATATTTTTATTCCATTAAAATATTTTTTTACCACTTTATCTAGTTTTTAAAAATATGATTTTTATCGACAAAAAAAAAAAAATCAACGTTTTTTTGGAAAAAAATCTCAAGATATTTTTATATTTTGATGACTTAGCAGAATAGAAAACTAAATATTTTTTTTGCAGCATAGAAAGTTAGAAACTTAAATATTTTTTTTTGCTGCAAGAAACTTAAATGGTTGAAATCGAGCAATGAACCAGGATTGTTGCATTTTTTATTTTTTGATTTATATTATATATTTTTATGAATGAGTACGAGAATATTTTTAATAAATTTATTTAATAAAAAATAGTATTAAAAATATATTATGTGGTTCGATATTATTGAATTTATTAAATTCTGAATTAGTTAGATATAGATGAAATTCAATAGTAGATTTGATTGGTTAATCCTTGTTTATTTTTTGATTAAAAAAATATTATGTTTATTACATAGATCATTTCGAACGTTTTTATTTTATTTATCAAATAATTTGATAAACCCCCTTTCAATTTTTTTTATCATATTTAATTAGTTTTTATTTTATTTTATTGTTAGATAATCAATCGCTTGTACTGGCGCGTAGATAAAGCACCATATTCCGTGGCTAAATAAGGCTAACTTAGTTTTAAAAAAAAAGCTAACTTAACCACGGTTAGAAGAACCAACCCAACCCTAACCCTGATTAAACGCTGATAGTCGGTACAACAAAATAATACACAGATCCGTCAAACCCACGGCTAGAAAATTGACACGTGTACGGATAGATATAGTCGAAATCATCTCTCGCTTCGGTGTTGTGTTAAATTTAGGGTTAGGTTTTTTCTCTCTGTATCACAGAAAGCATTATTTTTTTTTTCTTTTGTTGTTTCTCGTCAATTTGACGATTTCTCCAAAATTTGTATTCGATCTTTCTAGGTTTTACCTCTGAAATTTTTCTTTGGAACGCTGTTGATCATGGAGATGGAGCGCGTGACTGAGTTTCCTCTTACTCACTTGGATCGGCGACCAAGAAAGAGGGCGCGATTGGGCTGGGATGTTCCTCAGGCCCCAAAGGTATTTTCTTTTTCTTACAGGAAACCCTAGATCTAATTAATTTTTATTGTCTGTATTTTTTCTCAGTTTCTTGTTTTGATATGGTGTATTTTAGATCAGGTATGGCTCGATCTTCGTAGTTTTTACGATTATTTTTCACGGTTGTTTTTTTTTGTTGTAAGTTTTGGTAATCTTTTGGCGTGTTTTGACGAATTTACTATTTTTTGTGCATTTATTGCGTAACTATATGTTCATACGGTTAAGATTCGATGGTAATAATATAGTTTCTTATGCTAATTTTATCGATTTAATGTTTCGCTTTGCATTTTTATTTATGGATATCATTGTTATACTCTTCTTGGTAGAAGGTGTTGAGTTTTCGGATAAGGGCTGTGGTTGGGAAGAAATATAATTTGATTTTAAGTAGAGTATGAATTAATGGCTGTGTGTAGGCTCAGGTAGGAATGTTATGTGGACAAGAGATTGGGAATTTCTCAAGCTTTGCATCTTTGAACGCACCTTCGGAACAAAATTGTAGTTCTCTGTTTCTTAAGGGAGTTTCACGAAATGGTTCTCCGCCCCGGCGAGAGGATGACAAGGATGGCCATTACATGTTTGAGCTTGGCGAAAATTTAACATCTCGCTGTAATTACATCTTACCATCATCAAGATACTTAGCATCTATTGATAGATCATTATTTAATTGCTTAACATATGTTTCTGTGGTTGCTGACACATTTTAAGTCACTATATCATTATTTCTGCTTATCTGCGGGTTACAAAATTTTGCATTTCAGTGTTGCAGGTGTTGATTGTTTCTTAATTGTTAAATGCTGTTTTGTTTTTACTTGTTATTTACTAGAATTTAGATACTGTGAGCTATGCACTGAATTGTATCTTGTTGAATTGTGTCTACAGATAAGATCCAGAGTAAAATGGGTGAAGGTACCTTTGGTCAGGTTTTAGAATGCTGGGACAGAGAGAAAAAGGAGATGGTTGCCATAAAAATTGTTCGTGGAATTAAAAAGTACCGCGAAGCAGCTATGATTGAAATTGAGGTGTTGCAACAACTTGGAAAACATGATAAAAATGGAAATCGGTGGGTGATTTATCAATTTTTAACTCATTTATTACACACATCTTGAAACATTTCCTGGACTTTGTAGCAATTGTTAAATGGGTTTATTCCTTGCAGTTGTGTGCAATTACGGAACTGGTTTGACTATCGTAACCATATCTGTATTGTAAGTATATGTTGATTTGTGATGGATTGATTTCCCCAATTAATAAAAAGTACGGGGGTTAAGCCTTTTGGGTGAATTTAAATGGTTTGAACAGGTCTTTGAGAAGCTTGGACCAAGCTTATACGATTTTCTACGCAAAAACAATTACCGCTCATTTCCCATTGACCTTGTCCGTGAGATTGGCAGACAACTGTTGGATTGTGTAGCATGTGTGTAGTAACTTTTTTAGCTAGCATTTTTTTTCTTCGTACATATTGCTATTGTAAATTTATTCCCTCAAAATGACATTCCTAGCTTTATAGGGTTACCCGCTTATAATGATAACTGGTAGTAAGGCTTAAAATTTCGTTCACCTTAACTTTTATTTATTAGTACTGTTTTTAATGTTTTGGAAGTTGTGCGCCATGTATTATTAGGTGGGAACCAAGTTAAGTTATTTCGTACCTTTTTTGACACCTTGTCTTCTTTTGTTTGCAGTCATGCATGACTTGCATATGATTCACACTGATCTGAAGCCTGAGAACATTCTTCTTGTCTCTTCGGATTATGTTAAAGTTCCTGATTACAAGGTATTACTCGTGCTTTTAGCCTCTTCTTTTACTTCCACTTGCATACACTGTTAACTGCATCTTCATTTATTAGTTCTTTTTGTGTGAAGTTGTCTATTTTTGACTGTTTTGTGTCTGGTCTGCTATTCTCAGAGTTCATCTCGGTCACCAAAGGATAGTTCCTACTTTAAAAGAGTTCCAAAGTCAAGTGCTATCAAGGTGATTGATTTTGGAAGCACAACATATGAGCGTCAAGATCAGACTTACATTGTATCAACTCGACATTATCGTGCTCCGGAGGTGATTCTTGGTAAGCATAATCCCTTCCCTCATATACCAGCTTCTTAATAATTTTGTCCAGTGAGTAATTTCAATTGTATTTTGGTAGGACTTGGATGGAGTTATCCTTGTGATATATGGAGTGTTGGTTGTATATTAGTTGAGTTGTGCACGGTAAGAATCATTCATCTGTTTGAGCTCTTAAGTTTCAACTATGTCACCTATATATTTATGCTTATTTATTGTCATTGGCACAGGGTGAGGCTTTGTTTCAAACCCATGAGAATTTGGAGCATCTTGCCATGATGGAACGTGTTCTTGGCCCAATTCCCCAGCACATGTTGAAGAGAGTAGAGTAAGTTTACTGTGCTCTGCAATTTGTTGTTCCATGTTTTGATGTAAATTACAAAATTGATTAAACAACCTTTTATTTCGCGGATGTTATTATCAGGCGACCTGCTGAGAAGTATGTCAGAAAAGGTAGATTGGATTGGCCTGAAGGTGCAGCCTCAAGGGAGAGCATTAAAGCTGTTCAGAAGCTTCATCGACTTCAGGTTTGTTTTCCTGGCTATGTTCGGAGCAAGTTATCTTTCCTTGTAGAAGTGTGCTACATCACCTTTTAATTGATTTGTTTACTTTTGTTTCACGCAGAATCTAGTAATGCAGCATGTGGACCATTCTGCTGGAGATCTCATTCATCTATTGCAAGGGCTTCTTCGGTATGATCCTTCTGAAAGAATGACTGCTCGTGAAGCCCTAAGGCATCCATTTCTGTCGAGGGATCACTTCAGAAGGTGAAATCTTCGAAGTATATACTTAAATTGAGCAATCATAGTCGACGGTATTGATCATTAGGCCTTTCGGACCGGGATCCTGTATTGGTGAACCTGTTTGAGCTTCTAGGGATTGCCTGAGTACATAACAGATTGACTCACTGGAAGAGTTAGGCAAACTCTCTTTTAACCGACGACCATGTTTGTTGTATAGTATTCCATCCGACTTAGTTGACAACGTAATGATATACCTCATTTTTTAGTGCTGACCAACCATCCTATCTTATTATTTATGGTTTGTCTTGAATTATTATAACTATTATTTCAAAGAAATTCTAAAATTGTATAAAAGGAGGTATTCAGTTTGTGAAACTTTAAAAATATAAAATCTTGAAACTAAATGAATTAGATTATTTTTTAGTGGTTAGCTATTTTGGTGGATTAGGACATCAATCTCGAGTCAACCGTAAGCTCATTGTTGGCTGAGCATCACTTTATTTGCTACGCTATCTTTTGCTAATAGTAAAATTAAAAATGAAAACGATATTTTATTGTATTTTTATTTTTGACGATTTACGGCAACTAGAAGTTGGTTAGAAAGAGATAGTGAATGAAGAATCGCTGGATCTAATGACTTACTCATTTTGGGATTAATAATCTTCTTTCCGAAGAATTAATACGTTTCCACGAAGCATGAATATGTAAAGACTACGGAAGTGCACGGTGTGGTTTGGGCAGTATGAACGCTTTTTAATACACCACGCCACAAGTGCGGTGTAGTAGTTAAACCGACCAAACCAAATTATTTTTTGTTGTGGTTTGGGTGTGAGATAGAGAGGTGATAGGGAGGAGGCGCAAATGAGATGAGAGAAGGAGTTGTTGTGGTGTATGATGTGTTAGAGAATAAGGTTATATCCTAATTTAAGTGGGCTCCTAATTTTAGATTGAGTTACTAAAAAATGGTATAATGTAAAGTTTATTTTTTTTTAACATATTTGTAAGTATACGATGCGGTGTGGTGCAAACCAAAATTTCACACCGCCAAACCGCGCACTGCACCGCACCGCGCGGTTTAGCTAAGATACAAACCATACCGAACCATTCTACTTTTGACATCGCAGTTTGCGGCGTAGTGTAGTGCGGTGCGGTCGGTCGTCACGGTTTGCCGGTTTAGATGCTCACCCCTAGTAAAAACAACCCACTAAAGAAGATTTCAGCTTCATGGAAGAATCTGAATCATTCTTCACGGCTCGCGATTAACTCGGGATTAATAGCAGTTGTTTTGGGATATTCACAAACGAGCTTTCTGAAAGCATGAGCCAAAACAAGCCACATGTAGTTTGGGTATATTATTAGGGAAATTTGACGTTACATGCACATACCATCTATTTCTAAAATATATGCCAATTTTAAAGACGAAAATAGGCCTTGTGTATAATTTTGGATAAGATTATCCATCCCATTCAAATATTCCCTCTCTACCACACCTTTAGTGTAGTGGTGGCCTTCATTCATGGCTTGGTGGCCTTGAACCTTTAATTTGTTGTAATAATTTGTATATATGTGTAAATTTATAATATTATATATCGTCTTCTTAATACTAGCCAGGATCATACATGGTTTGAGAAGAGAGATGGTATAGAAAGTTCTAGAATTTCAAGTATAGAAAATTCTATTGTTTATTTCTTTTGAGAGAGTCCGATAGCCTAGAAACAACTCACTTAGAAAATAATCGCTTCTTTTCAGGTTTATAAATATAATTAATTATTTTAATTAATCTTTATTTAATTAAAATAAAACTGATTAGTTACAACCTATTTTAATTATTTAATTAAAAAATAATAATTAAAATAATTAAATAAACAACTTAATTTGAAATTCAAAATTCAAATCCCAGGAGTAGAAAATATATACATGTGGCGGTGCCACTCACCGTGAGTGGCGTGAGCCACAAATGTATATCTTGTTGGGAATTTATGGCTTTACACTTTCTTAATCAACAATTAATGATGAGAATAATTCAATAATACAAAACCTATATGCTAATCAAGAACCTTATTCAAAGTATAAATGCAAATCTTGATAATCAAATAACTATGTTCATGATATTAATGCAAATCTTGAAAATAAAAAACTAAGTGAATAAATGATTAAAAGATGAACTTAGAAACATTTAATCATCAATACTTAACAACATAATCACAATAGAATGATAAAATACAATATTAGGGTTAGAGAGATACAACCTTTTGTATTGAGCAACTTGAATCTTCAAACTTGGGGAACTTCGAAGGCTTATTCACAATAAGAATATTGTTCAAAAATCTCTATTCTAAGCCTTCCTTAATTGCTTGAAGCTTCAACCAAGTAGAATGAGATTTGAGATTGAACAAGCCTTAAAACTAATGCAAGTCAAGCAATGATTGATGAGTTTCTTGGATAAAACACACACAGAGAGAGAGAGAGAGAGAGAGAGAGAGAGAGAGAGAGAGAGAGAGAGAGAGAGAGAGAGAGAGAGAGAGAGAGAGAGAGAGAGAGAGAGAGAGAGAGAGAGAGAGAGTTGAAAAATGTGATCAATGCTTTTCAACTCTAATAACACTTATTTATAGTGTAGGCATCGTCATTAAGTCCAACCAATATGATTTGAGCTTTCAAACACATTATTTGGAGCAAATTTATGTAATTGTACGGACACAACACATCGCCACCTCCTCTAACTTTTGACCCTTCCAATGGTCCTAAAATTGCTCCAAATGCTACCAAATTTTTTGGGGATCCTTAGATACCTCCATGTATCACTTTAGACCCATAAAAGTCACTTTTAGCTGCCTACTACTCAATCTCATGTTTTCACTTCAACCTAAGTGAAAACCGTTAAGTGTTTTGCACATCAATGTGTAAATATCTTAACCATTATACTTAACCAATCTCAACATTCTCCCACTTGGTTAAATATAATCCCATATTCTTAGCTTAACCGTTTTGGTGCATAAAATAAAGTATCGTTCGATTTAAACTTTACCTTAGTGAAAGTATTACAAAGCCTTTTCAAAGTCATTGGTATCTTAAATATTGAACTAAAAACTCCTTAATGATGAGACTGGTAACACCTCACACACCTCCACTTGACCATTCATTTTCCCACTATCACGCTTAGCACTTTTCATGGCCTTGTGCTCATCCATTTCATGAACTTTTCGGGAGAAACTCCAACTCCCATGAGAGGCGACACCACCTCTAAGTTCACATAAGTGAAGTTTTTACAAAATCTTTGCTACCTTTAGAGATGCTTGTTGCACACAAATGAACTTCATTAAAATCCCTAGGCTTAACCCTCACTTGGTAGCAACCAATACTAACCATCATTGGATGGAACTCACGACTTTCTTAGTGTTAAAACTATTCACTCAATGACTTGTTCTTACCCATTTAACTCTTGCCCTTGATGTATACAAGTTTAGAGTTGGGTTTCCATCATTGATGAATATATTATTCTAGGAGTTTCAGTCCCATCCATTTTGAAGTGGAACTTACCTCTTCGTAAGAGGTTTTGTAAATGGATCCGCTAAATTCTCACTTATCTTAACATATGAGATCGATATGATTTCATCTTGAATCAATTGTCTCACATATTCATGTCTTAGAATTATATGTCTAGACTTCACATTATATATGTCATTATAAGCTCTAGCTAATGTGGCTTGACTATCACAATATATCGAGGTCATCGATACCTCATCCGCGATAATTGAGATATCCAACATGAGATCTCTAAGCCACTCGGCCTCTTTGCCGGTTGCCACTAGAGCTATAAACTTGACCTCCATGGTTGAGTGTGAAATACATGTTTGTTTCTTGGAACCCCAAGAAACCACTCATCCTCCGAGTATAAACACCCAACCACTTGTGGAGAGATTATCTCCTACACTTGATATCCAACTTGCGTTGGAATATTCTTCAAGTATCTTTGGGAACTTCGAATATTAGAGGCCTAGCTGCTTGGTCCTCTTAAGGTACCTTAGAACTCTCTCAATAGCTTTCCAATGTTCCATACTTGGATTGCTAGTAAATCTACTTAGTTTACAAACCACATATGCAATATCCGCTCTTGTACAATGAGTGGCGTTCATTAAGCTCCCTAATGCACTTGCATACTCAAGTTGAGCCATTGCTCTACCATTATTCTTTTCAAGCTTTATGCTTGAATCAAATGGTGTATTTTCCTATTTGATTTTGAGATGGCTAAACTTGTCAAACACTTTCTCAACGTAGTGAGCTTGACTCAAGGCATAACCCCCACTGTTTCTTCTCACTTTTATACCCAATATGGTATCAAACTCTCCAAGGTCTTTCATCTTGAAAGTGGAAGATAGAAACCTTTTCATTTCTATTATGCCCTTCATCTCATTACTCAAAATCAAGATATCATCAACATATAGACACACTAAGATGACATAGCCATCACAAGTCTTAGAGTATAAACACTTGTCCGCATTGTTGTGTCTAAACCTTTCCGAAACTATGGCTTTATGAAACTTCCCATGCCGTTGTTTCGGTGCTTATTTTAAACTATATAATGATTTAACAAGCCTACACACTTTATGTTCATTTCCCCTTAGAACAAAACTTTCCGGTTGTTCCATATAGATCTTCTCAGCGAGATCTCCATTTAGGAATGTCGTTTTGACATTCATTTGATGAACATAAATGTCATATATTGATGATAAGGCAAATAGTACTCTTATAGTGGTTGTTCTAGAAACCAGAGCATATTTTTCAAAGTAATCGATTCCTTCCTTTTGTTTAAACTATTTGGTTACTAATCTAGCCTTGAAGGTTTGTAATGCGCCATCGGTGTGATGTTTCCTCCAAAATACCCACTTGCACCCAATTGGTTTTGAACCTTGTGGAAGTCTACCAATTCCCATGTGTGGTTTGACATAATCGAATCCATCTTATCATTTATTGTTTTCTTACAAAAAGCGGAGTCTCTTGAAGACATTGCTTCTTGGAATGTTTTGGGATCACCCTCAACTTGAAGAGCCATAGGAAATTTCTATGTGACTTCTTCAAGGTTACCCTCTACTAGGTAGAGTATTTCTACTTGATAACATTTCTCAATTGATCCCAACTCATTAAGCCTTTGGCTTCTTCGAGGCAATATAGGTTGCTCATCAACCTTTGGATCTTTCTCTTTATGAGATTTTCCAACACTTGTGGGTTCTTGAGAATTGCTATCACAAAATAACATGTTCTCAAAGAACTCTACTTATCTTGATTCAATTATCACATTAGACTCCAAGTCTAATAGCCTATAGGCCTTGCTATTTGAGGCATATCCAACAAATGCACACTTTACAACCATTGGACCAAACTTGGTCTTTTCAGGTTCCGTGCTCTTGCAATAAGCAAGGCACCCCCACACTTTTAGATAACCTAGGTTAGGCTTCTTTCCTCTCCATAACTCATATGGAGACAAATTGTTATTTTTCATAGGAATTCGATTAAATATATGACACGCAACAAGCAAAGTTTCACCCACAAATTATAACACAATTTATCATGTAAAAACATATAGTTAATAATCTCAAGATAGGTCTTATTCTTTCTTCAGCTATCTCATTTTTTTGTGGAGTGTATGGTGCAGTGCATTCATGTATAATGTCACGTTGTTCACAAAACATATTGAAATCAGTTGAAAAGTATTCACCACCTCTATCACTTCTAAGAGTCTTTATTTTTCTTTCCAATTGATTTTCTACTTCAGCTTTATAGATTTTAAATGCATTAAATGACTCATCTTTATTCTTAAGAAAATACACATAAGTATATCTAGAGCAATCACCTATAAAAGTTATGAAATATCTATTTCCTTCTCTAGTCAACATGCCATTCAATTCACATAAATCAATATGTATTAAATCTAGCAAGTTTGAACATCTATCAACACTTGTAAAATGTTTATTTACCATTTTAGATTTAACACATAATTCAATTTATCACGCTTATTCACATCACAATTAATCAATCCACATTTAACAACTATTTTAATAACCTATATGAGCAAGTCTATTATGCCACAAAGTAATAGAACTAGAATTAATCATATTACAAGAATTAGATGCGATATAATTATTGTCATTATCAAGAGTACAACGTTTGATCATTCCATCACATGAATAACTCTTTCCTATAAAAGTTCCAATTTAATCAAATTGACTTTACTGGATTCAAACTCCATTTTAATACTGGATTTACTCAATAGATTTCCACCCACAATGTTTGTAGTCATATTGGGTGTTGGGGGAGAGTGAGATAACACCACCTCAAAGTTTAGAATCTACACAAAAATTGAATTGACAAAGACTAAAAATAATTAAGAAAGAACTTGCAAACCCAAGTAGATGAATGGTCTTCTTCAGCCTTGATGAAGCTTCAAAACCCTAGGCAAAACCACCACTTTGAGCAATCCTTTTGAACAAATAAAAATCACAAATCCAAGGCTGATACACGTTGCAAAATGCTGTCCTAATACTCTATTTCCTAGCCACCATGGATGCTTGAGGCCTTTTCTAAGAGGAAATGAGGATTGAGATTGAAAAAGCCTTTTCAAAGTCAAGCACTTTCTTTGAGAGTTCTTGGAGAAAACTAGAGATTCTTGGAGCTATAGAGAGAGAGGGTAGAGAGAGATTGGAGAGAGTGATCAAGTCTTCAAAAATACTATTTTGACCCTTATATATAGTAGGCACTGTCATTAGGTCTAACCAATAGGATTAGACTTGTAAAACACGTCATTAAGAGCATTTTACATAACTTGTACGTACTATAGTAGGCGATGTGTCACTTGCATGCAGGTGATGCATCACCTGTTAGGGTTTTTTGAAACCCTAAGCATCAGGCGATGCTACGCCTTTTGGGTAGCGATGTATCGCCACTCTCTCAGTTTTTGGACACTTCCAAAGGTCCTAAAAATGCTCTAAATGCTACCAAATTTTTTGGGAACCCTTACATACCTTCATGCATCACTTTGGACCCAAAAACATATTTTAAAAGTGCCTACAATTGAAGCTCAAATGTGAGATATGAAATTTACCAAGTGTTTATACCTTGCTTGTATTTTAACACTTATCCTATTGAAATCATTAGTTGCTTAAAAGCTTGAACCAAGTATTCCATATGATAAAATTGGTGATACCTCATAGACCTCCACCACATCTTTTATTTTCCCACTTTCTCGCTTAGCACTATCATGGCCATGTGCTCATCTCTTCATGAACTTTCCGGGGAGAAACTCCAACTCCCATGAGAGGCGGAACCACCTCTAAGTCCACATAGGTGAAGTTCTCACAACAACTTTGCTATCTTTCTAGATGCTAGTTACACTCAACTGAACTTCATTAAAAGCCCTAGGCTTAACCCTAACTCGGTAGCAACCAACACTAACCATCTTGGATGGATCTCATCATAAATTTTAGTGTTGAAACTATTCACTTATCAATGACTTGTTCTTACCCATTGAACTCTTTCCCTTGATTTGTACAAGTTGAGAGTTGGGTTTCCATCATTGGTGAATGAAATTATGTTTTAGTAATTACCAAACTAATTAAACCATGTGTATTAATTAAGTTGCGGAATGGTAATTAAATGTTGAAACATATTTCAGATCTGTCGGGACAGAATCCAAACTTGTCACGATAGAAACTGAACACAATAGAAAGACAGTGCAAAAACAATAAAGAACACAACACATTTTTACAAGGTTCAGAAACCCTTTCGGATAACCTACTCCTTGGGGCCACGCCCAGAGAATAAAACCAATTAATAAAGAATCACAAGTACAAAATATTGACTTAAACAAAACAAGACTCCCTCTTGAGATTTGCCGCAACTTTGTTGTACTTCTCTTCACTAATCTGATTCTGATTGAAATGCTCAACCACTTGAACTCCCTTCAATGACCAGCGAGTGCTTGCATCCTCCCGACACAAGGCTTGTAAAAATCCTCTCCTGAAGACTTATAAAAATTGTGTTCAAATTACAACATGTATTCACTCATGAAAGTGGTATAAACTTACCACAAAAACTAAACACTCATTTTACCACAAGATCACGTGAATACTATGATCTTGAATACAAAAAAAGAAACTCTCACAAATATTACAATTCACTCACAAACTATGCACCAACGAGTTCACCTTTTCTCAATGCCTTAGAAGTTATTTATAGAGTCCATTTCGTGCTCAAAATAGCAGAGAAAGAATCTCCTAATAAAAGCAAGAACAATTGAAGATATTCTTGATTGATGAAGAATTTCCTATTTTAGAAGATTCGTACCTGACAGATACGAATTTGGTGGGGACAGCTAATACCTGTGTCATATCAAATAGCTCAAGATAGAAATACCAATTAATTACTTCAAAGATTTAGTATCCTGAAGTTTATTACCTTGAGTTGCACGAAAAATAAAAGACAAATATTCCAGAAATGATTTTGAGTAAGTACAAAATATTTGCTTTATATAACTAAGATACAACTTCCTTTTATAATCATATTGTGATAAAATCAAGCTAAATAAGGAATAATATGATACTTAATATCACAATAATGAGAAAGTAATATTCCAAAAATTACAATAATGGGAAAGTAAAATTATCTTTTAAATAAAAAGATATTTCTATAAAATTTGCCAATTTTAGGATTTTACAATGAGTCTATTATTCTAGGAGTTTCAATCCCACCCCTTTTGAAGTAGAATTTACTAACCTTCTCACAAGAGGTTTTGTAAATGGATCCGCTAAGTTCTCACTTGTCTTAACATATGAGATCGATATGATTCCAGCTTGAATCAATTGTCTCACATATTCATGTCTTAGACTAATATGTCTAGACTCTCCATTATACACACTATTATATGCTCTAGTAAGTGTGGATTGACTATCACAATGTATTGAAATTGTCGATACCATATCCACTGTTAAAGGAATATCCATCATGAGATTCCTAAGCCATTTGACCTCTTTTCCGGTTGTCGCTAAAGCTATAAACTCCGCTTCCATGGTTGAGTGTGGTATACAAGTTTTCTTCTTGGAGCTCCATGAGATTGCACCTCCTCCAAGAGTAAACACCCAACCGGTGGTGGATAGATTATCTCCAACTCCCGATATCTAATTAGCATCGGAATATCCTTCAAGTATCTTTGAAATTTTTTTATAGTGAAGACTATACTCTTTGGTACCCTTAAGATAACCAAGAACTCTCTCAATAGCTTTCCAATGCTTGATACTTGGATTTCTAGTAAACCTACTAAGTTTATTGACCGCATATGCAATATCTGCTCTTGTGCAATGAACGACGTACATTAGGCTTCCTATTGCACTTGCATATTCCAATTGAGCCACTGCTCTACCTCCATTCTTTTCAAACTTCATGTTTGAATCAAATGGTGTATGTGCCTCTTTGATTTTGAGATGATTGAATTTGTCGAGCACTTTCTCAACATAGTGGGTTTGACTCAACACAAAACCCCCACTATTCCTTATAATTTTGATACCTAGAATGGTATCCACGTCTCCAAGGTCTTTAATTTTAAGTTAGAAGATAGAAACATCTTTGTTTCTATTATTCCTTTCATGTCAGTACTCAAAATTAGGTACACTTGGGTTTATCTATTAAAAACCAAGTCAGAAGCATTTCAAACCTTCCTAAACTTCAAAACTCAAGTTGAAAAAGAATTTCAATGTCCCATTAAGGCAATACAAATGATTGGGTTGTGAATATCAAGCTTTTTAATCCTACTTAGTGGAAAATGGCATTCAACATAGTGTGTCTTGTCCCACTACTCACCAACAAAATGGCCTTGCTTAAAGAAAGCATAGGTACCTTATTGAAAAAACCCTCACATTACTTGCTTATGCCTCTATGCCCCTCACATATTGGGATGAGGTTGTTCGTCCCTCTGTATTTCTCATTAATAGGCTGCACTCTATGGTAATAAACAACAACACACTCCTTCAATTGTTATTTCATAAGAAACCTGACTACACTTAATTAAAAGTTTTTGGTTGTTCTTATTTTCCAAATATTAGGCTCTATAACAAACACAAATTGGAATTCAGATCTGTTGAATGTATTTTTTTAGGTCATAGCATTAATCACAAAGGATATAAATGTCTTGCTTCTAATGGTAGGGTTTATATTTCAAGGGATGTTATATTAAATGAGGTTTATTTTCCTTTTTCCAAGCTTTTATCTTCATCTTCACCTACTAATGTCACGTCTACTTCTTCTTCCAAGGCTACATCAACCTTAATTCCAACAGTTGTCCCCACCACTTCCTCTCTTTTGTCTTCTCCCATATCTTCAGCTGGTCCCTACTCTACCTCACCTCCTATCTCATCCAATAATAAAATACCAGCTGCACCTCCCAATGTCTCTTTACCTCCTGTCACGTCCTTTTCCCCACCCATTCATTCTCATTCATCTCCTTCATGTTCTTCTTCCACACATGCTATTCCATCTATCTCTCTTTCCTCCCATTCTTCATCTCTTTTACCTTCAAACACTACAATGGCTCCTCTGTCTACAACCACCGTAAATATTCGCACAGAAATGCCATGATTATGTACTACTACAACCCTCACCAACACACATTCTATGGTTCCTAGAGCTAAAGTTGGTGTCTACAAACCCAAGGCTCTTATTATTTCCAAGGAACCTTTATCTTACAAGGAAGCTCTATAGAATCTTTCTTGGAAATCTGCTATGCAAGATGAATTTGATGCTCTGCACAAGAATGGCAAATGGTCCTTAGTTCCTTTGCCTGAAGGTCGAAAAGCTATAGGTTGTAGATGGGTTTTAAAACTCAAAGAACATGCAGATGGAACTATAGCTAAACACAAAGCAAGGTTGGTTGCAAAGGGCTTTCATCAACAGTATGGTTTTGATTTCACTGAGACCTTTAGTCTTGTTGTAAAGTCCACCACCATTAGGATTGTTCTCATAGTTGCTTTATCTAGAAGATGGTTTGTGCGCCAACTTGATGTCAATAATGTTTTTTTGAACGAAAGTCTCTATGAAGAAGTTTATATGGCACAACCCCCTGGTTTTGAGGATACCAAGTCTTCCAAACTTGTTTGCAAGCTTCACAGAGCAATATACAATTTAAAATAAGCTCCAAGGGCTTGGTTTGATAAACTTAGAGCTGCACTTGTTTCATTAGGCTTTGTTTGTTCTAAAGCTGATCAGTATCTGCTTCTCTGCATTACTTCTTAACATATTACTTTTATCTTTGTTTATGTTGATGATATTTTTATTACAGGCAGCTCACATTCAGAGATTGATACTTATCGCTCATCTCAACAAAGCATTTTCACTTAAGGATCTTGGTCAAGTGAATTATTTTCTTGGTATCCAAGTTGAACATACAGCCACAGGTATGGATCTCTGTCAGAAGAAGTGTCTTATTAATCTTCTTTGCAAAACTAATCTCCATTATGCCAATCCTCTTCCTACTCCTATGGTGGCTGGTGAGAAGTTGTCTTCCACAGGCAGTGATCCTTTTCAAGATCCCCATTTTTATAGAAGCATTGTTGGTGCTTTACAACATGCCACTGTTACACGTTCTGAGATAAGCTATGCAGTGAGTATAGTCTCTCAGTTTATGCACACTCCATTAGAATCTCATTGGAAGACTGTCAAATGTATTCTACGCTATCTCAAGGGTTCTTTGGATCATGGCATGTCACTGAAACGATGCTCTCCCCTGCCTTTGACTGGATTTTGTGATGCCGATTGGGCTTCAGACCCTGATGATAAGCGCTCCACTTCTGGTTTCTACATTTTTCTAGGTTCAAATCTTGTTTCATGGTCCTCAAAAAACAAAAGACAGTGTCTCACTCTAGCACTGAAGCAATATTAGAGTTTAGAAAATGGCACTGCTGAAATGGTTTGGGTTCAGAGTTTGTTGTCTGAAATTCAGGTGCATCCCTCCTCTACTCTTGTTATGTGGTGCGACAATTTAAGTACAATTTTACTATCAGCCAATCCAATTCAACATGCTCGGTTCAAGCATATTGAATTGGACCTTTATTTATTTAGGGAAAAGGGTAATGGACAAGTAGCTTAGTGTGAAGCTTACACTAACTCTGGATCAGGTTGCTGACATCTTGACTAAAGCTCTTTCAGCTCCTAGATTTAAGTACTTAAAGACCAAACTAAGTGTAGATTCAATATCCACACCAAGTTTCCAGAGAGGGGGGGGGGGGGGGGGGGGGGTGTTAGGCCGGTTGTTACTACTCTTAACTGTTTTGGCTAATTGGTTGTTCTTGTAACTAATTATTGTTATCTTGTAGATTAGTTACTTATTAGTTTTGGTCTTCTTTGTATATATATACTACTTTGTATTATTTTTTAATTAATGAGAATTTATTCTATTCATTCAGTCACTGAGTTTCCTTACACACTGGTCATCCTCCCAAAGCCACAATTTATAACATGCGAACCCCTTCAGGTAAGTGGAATGTCCCCCTCATATTCCATTCCTTTATTCTGGAAGAGGCCAAGGCAATTCTATCTATCCCCTTATCTAGTTTGAGTAGAAGATACCACCTAGTTTGGCACCATGGGAGTTCGAGGTGTTACTCTATTCATATGGCTACTGGCTTGCCGTGAGGGATTTGGGTTTGGGTTAAGCTGGGTCTTCAACAGGGCCCCCAAGATGGTGGAAAAAAATTATAGTCGTTTTGTTTGCCTCCAAAGATCAAATTATTCATGCAGAAAGCTACCCATGATTGGATTTCTACCTTGAGTAATCTTCGACATCATGGTATGGATATTGAAGATGTTTGCCCAATGTGTAAGAGAGGCCCGAAATCTACTTTTCATGCTTTATGGGGATATTTAGGTTTGCTTTCTATCAAGAAAAGTATCAATGAGATAATTAGATTGGATTCTGTCAAGCATATGAACCTCTATAATGTGGCGCATCTAGTTCAGGAGAAACAAAATGGTTAATGAAGGTATCTTGTTACAAGATGAAATGGTTTTATGTTGGGAAATTGACTATATTCAGAGGTATTCATATGCTAACATCCACCAAGACAATCCTTCCAATTGTCCTCAGCGTTGGCAAAGGAACCCTAACCAATGTTGGCAAGCTCCTCCTCTTCACTTGTTAAAAGTCAACTCTAATGCAGCTATACAACACCAATCCAACAAAGTGGGCCTCGACATGATTTTGAGAGACCACAATAACTATGTTATTGGTTCAGCTATTTGGCCCATCACGACTTCCTATTCTCTCCATGTTGCCGAAGCTTTGGGTATTCTTAGATGCCTTCAACTTTGTAGAGAAATGAACCACCTTCATATTATGCTAGAGTGAGATTGTCTACAAGTCATCCAAGCCATCCACAACAAAGAGTATCGACTACTCTTACTTAGGCTCCATTGTTAGAGATATCATTGTTATTTGTAACGATTTCTTTGACATCACTTTTCGTTACTGTGTGAGAAGTGCTAATAATGTAGCTCACTCGCTTGCTAAATTAGCTCTCTCTAAGGAAGATCATATGATGTGGTGGCCTGGTCACCCAATTTGTATTAGCGCTTGTATTCAGGCTAATGCCTTCAATCAATGATATCCCCTTGGTACTCTTTTTTCCCTTTTTAGCTTTTTTCCATTGGATTTTGCTCTTAAGGGGTTTCAACAACGCCAAAATTTTCTAAAAAAAAGTGTAAAGTCCCTTTGGTGCTTTGTAACCTTAAAACGTTTATTCACCAATGTTTTATTAACTCCACAGAGTTATGTAATATTTATATGTTAATTAAAGTGTATTAAACATGATTATTATATGATTTACTAATTTTAAATGGGAAATTTCATGTTATATACATGATAACTTAGTAAAATTTTTTAATATGCCAACATAAGTTACTATCCCAAATATATGACAATTTCAATTTTTTGGACAAAAATACCCTTAATATTCAAACACCACTTTTCTCTCTCATTCTGAACTCTTTCTCTCTCTAACGTCTCTCATTCTCTCACTCCCTCTCTCATTCTAATCTTGTAGATCTAAAAAAATACCAAAATTAAAAAAAAAAATCTGAAATGGACATTTGAGTAAAAAGATATGAACACAATATTTTTTCGTCGAATTTCAGTGCAGAGCATTGAAAAACACATCGTTTTGGCCAAAAATTAAGTTTTCATGATTGCATCGCAACAACATCAAAACACCATCGATTTTGTATCGAAAAAGCATCGTTTTGACCAAAAAAAAGTTTTTATGATTGCATCGCAAGAGCATCGAAATACCATCGATTTTGCACCGAAATAACATTGTTTTGGCCAAAAATCAAGTTTCATGATTGCATCGAAAGAGCATTGAAATTGCATCGAAAAGACATCATTTTGGCCAAAATTCAAGTTTTCATGATTGCATCACAAGAGCATCGAAACAACGTTGATTTTTGTGTGTGGCTAAAACGATGCTTTTTCGATGCGAAATCGATGCTCTTGCAATGCAATTATGAAACTTGATTTTTGACCAAAATGATGCTTTTTCGATGCAAAATTGATGCAAAATCGATGGTGTTTCAATGCAAACACTACAAGAAATTCACCCTATAGCGACAAATTCTATTGCGACGACATCATAAAACACATAAAACCACGAAAATTTGATTTTTTTACTTTTTACCTTTTATTTTTTAAAATTTTTATTAAAGACCTACAGGGAGGACATGTCGTCACAATAGATGTCGTCACTGTAGGTTCAAAATATCTTTGACCTATAGAAATGACATGTCGTCGCTATAGGTCTCTAAATTATTTGGAGGGGATATACAACGCCCGATATATTTATTATTTATTATTAATTTTTTATTTTTTCTCAAATAACCTATAGCGACGACTCGTCGCTATAGGTCTATAATTTTTTTTAGGGAATATACAACGTCCAAATGATTTATTATTAATGTTTTATTTTTTTTCTCAAATAACCTATTGCGACGACATGTCGTTGTTGTAGAGGTTCGAAAAAAATGGTGGGAAAATTTCCCCCCAAAAATTTAGCACTGATACTTGAATTTTGGAAACTCTCTATAGCGATGAAAACTGCACATTTCATCTACTGAGACGATATTTGTATGCCCTACAGCGACGACATGTCATCGCTGTAGGTTTTGGGTATGTAAATATGATTTGATTAATATATTATATGAATATGATTAATTTATTTTTTAGTGTAAAACTATATGAATATGTATATGTATTTGTATTTTAGATAAACTTTTAATTTTAGATAATTAAGTTTAAATTTAGGTTAAACTGTGTTATATGATTGATATTGAGCATATATTGATTAAATTGGTTTGTTTTTGTTTTATTTTCAAATATGTGTGGACTTATGTATGTGTTAGTGTATACTATATGTTTGAATATTAGTATTAAAAATTTATTTGGAATTATATATGTGTTGGTATATATGGTGAACTTTGTTTTGTGTTAGAAAGTAATTTATGTTTTTTTTTTCTAATTATTTATGAGTGTTGAAATATTAAGTTATTAAGTATATGTTTTAATGATATGAGTTGGTTAGAATTGTTATATTTTAAAAAAATTTAATATATTTTTTTATTTAGAAAAAGACCTACAGGGACGACATGTCGTTGTTGTAGGGTACAAAATTAAAAAAAAATTATTCTGAAAAACACCTACAGAGGTGACATGTCGTTGCTGTAGGTCCCAAAATTCAAAATTTTTTATTTTGAAAAAGACCTACAGAGACGACACGTCGTCGCAATAGGGCCAAATTAAAAAAAAAAGGATTTTGCGAGTATCCTACTGCGACGATCAAGTTGTTGTAGTACAAGAAACTCTACTGCGACGAAAAAATGTTGTCGCAGTAGGTCCCAACACATACGGGCATACTGCGACGACATGTCGTCTTTAAAATCCTACAGAGACGACTTCGTGACCTACAGAGACGACTTTTGTCGTCGCAGTAGGCCTGTTTTCTTGTAGTGAAAATCGATGGTGTTTCAATGCTCTTGCGATGCAATCATGAAAACTTGTTTTTTGGCCAAAGCGATGTTTTTTCGATGCAATTTCAATGCAAAATCGATGGTGTTTCGATCCAAATTCAATGGTGTTTTGATGCTGTTGCGATGCAATCATGAAAACTTGATTTTTGGCCAAAATGATGCTTTTTCGATGCAATTTCGATGCTCTGCACTGAAATTTGACAAAAACTTTGGAGGTTTATATATTTTTTCACTCAAATGTCTGTTTGAGATTTTTTTTTTTTAATTTTGGTATTTTTTCGAGATATGCAAGATTAGAATGAGAGAGAGAGTGATGCAATGATAGACGTTACAGAGAGAGAGAGAGAGAGTTCAAACTAAGAGAAAAAATGAGTGTTTGAATGTTAGGAGTATTTTTCTCCAAAATATTGAAATTGTCATATATTTGGGATAATAACTTATGTTATATACTAAAAATTTCACCATGTGATCATGCATATAACATGAAATTTCCCTTTTAAATTCAATTTGAAGATTTGAATTATTAATCTAAATCAATATAATTTATTTTACACCAGGATTTTATAATTATTGATTTATATTTAATCAAATATAACATTTGTTTTCTACCGGTTAGTTTGTCATTTCTTAGAATCTTCTTAGTCATTGAAAAAAATATATTTCTTTCTTCAGTTAATATAATCCTCAAGTTTTTGGGCAGATTGATATAGGACTTGAAAATAATTTTACCTTTTTTATAATTTAAAATTGTGGGGTCCACAAAAATTATGTAATTAATTAAGTATTTTAAAAAATTAAATATAAATATGCTAAAAAAAATCTAAGTAAATATTTAAATTAAATTCTATGTTTTCAGAGTTTTCAAATTTTTAAAACTCAAAAACAATAATTAGCTGTATAACCAATCACATTTATAAAAATAAATTTTCACATATAAGATTCAAACTTTTGTTTAAAATACATTCTTTTACAAAATATACTTTTTCTATTACAAACCAATCAATTCGTAAGTTTTTTTCTTCGAAAGAAAAATCAACAGCTAATTGTCATACTTCAAAAAGCGTGACTGTCTTTTTTTAGTGATTTGTTTTAAATCCTCTTTTGTCGGTAAGAATTTCTTGTTTTACATAATTTATTAAAGTATCGTGCTCTTTTTATTTATTTGATTTTTCTTTTCTATACGTTTTAGACTCTTGGAGATTTTAATGGGGTTTCACTATGCAATTGTGTGTTTTGGCTTTGGTTGATGCTTTTTTTATAGATAATTGCTATGGGGCACCAACACAAGTAAATGACTTATCGCTATTAGTATAATTCAATATCAGGTCTTATATATTTGAATTTAATAAGTATTATGTGGTATAACTAACTAATTATTAGGTGCCAACTTGTTAGGTGTTGGACACCTTAAGTTGTATCTTATTTTTATACTCTGTTCTGGTTCCTTTTCGTTAGTCAAGAACAGTTGTTCTATTCTTTAATCTTTCGTTTTCATTATTTCATTTTTATTGCATTAATTATAACTATTTCGCTCTAAAAATTTTTGTGGTTAATTTTTTAGTGGACACGAGACAATAATTAAGTAATTTATATTTTATTTCAATAATATTATTGTGGATTTTTACTTTATTTTTTATTTATCTAAACTTAAAAATCAAATTAAAACATGGATTTTGAGTTCAAAATCTTGATTTTGTGTGTGTGTGTGTTTTTTTTTATGATATGGTCACAGTAACAAATTCTTTCAGTTATATTTGTTGGTTTTGATGAAATATATTACATCCACCAGGTTTCTGGTAGCAACAAAAACAAACCGCAAGTATGTGCTTATCTTTGAGTTAGAAAAAGAATTTGAACTCCACTTCTTCTAAGTATATATATGCAAACTGCGCTGATTGATGACAACAATTTTCTAGTACATGTCGATTTGGGAGACCTAACGGTGACAACAAGACTACCTATTAATTGTGCACCGCTTAACTTTCTTGTTTCATCAAGTTCTGTTAATTCTACAAGAACATCTTATATATATATATCTTACCTATTATATAAATGACTATCAAACTGTATTTTGTATTTAACAGAATTTAGTATGGTTTAACAGAATTTGATATGTTTTAACAGTTGATTATTAACATTTTAACAAAATCTGTAATTCAGTCAAGCAATGCAACAGTTGAGAAATATACAGCCATTGCCATAGGACACAACCATTAGCATTTGCAGACACAATAAAAATCATCTCATCTATTTATGAATCCTAAATTAACACAATTGTAAATTTGAAATATAAGTTCTTACAATCTGCTATTAAACTTGTAGAGAAGGTAATTTTTTTTTTTTTATATAAAAATAAAATTTCATTATCTTAGAAGTTTACCATTCATGTTCAACAATTAAGAAAACTAAACACTCATCTATTGAACTATTTTTCTCTTTTCAGGGATGTTAAGGAATACATTGTGATTTCTTCTTTCAAGCTTTGAAGGAACATGTAAAAGGTCAGTACAATTTATTTCCACATAGTTGAAGCATAATAATAGTAGTTCAGTAGACAAGCTGCATCCAATGTAGTATTTATGTCAAAACTAACTTAAAATTTCCAAATACTTTCGTAAAAAAAAAAACACAAAACATGCATACAAAACCATATACTAAATCTCTAGCCTCACCAGCCCCACTAGCCCCCTCAAAACCTTATAATTACAAGTAGTTTGTCCCCTGTTTCTTTCTTCCTGATGAAAAGTTTTGTCCCCTATTTGAATACAAAAATGATATATTTATATCATCTCAGATTGTCAAACCAATATAAATATTTATAGAACATGTATATTAGTTTTTTGTGTTTAGTAGAGTCAATGAGTCAATGCATTGCAACCAGTGAGAAGTTTCGTCAATTTTGACCAAGTTTTACACTGGACTTGCCTACGAAGGTTCAATAAAAAACATTATAATATTAGAAAATTATCATTTAGAAATTTATTAAAAAGGTCCCACAATTAACTTTTTTTTTTTTGCATAGAAAAAGAAACTAAAGTAAAAATTAGTGGGACTACTGCAAATATGAATGAGGAAGTGAGCGAAAGAGAGAGGGTGGCAAAATAAAGTCAGAAAACCCTAACAAAATGGTGGACTTGGGCTTTTGTTCCAAATATAAATATCTCATATCTTAAATAATCGTTTATTTGGAAAGGGAAAGAGAAAGAGTAAAAGCATTATTGTTTTTAGAGTTAAGAATAAATAAAAAACAATATTCTATTATCTTACCTATTATATAAATGGCTATAAAACATAATTTCATATGTTTAACAGAATTTCATATGACTTTAACATAATATGTTCAAAAAAAGAAGTTAAAGTTTAGATAAGTCATCCAAATTGAACAATTGCTTCTATTCCCAAAAAATACAATAATTGCTTCTTTTCACAATCAAATGATTAATCTTAAAAAAAATTAAATAATACAACACTTAGTACACATCCTTTCAAGAGTATACAACCTTTCGCATTGAGTAACACATTACAAATACATAAATATTATCTTATCAAACCTCTTCTCATCAATATAAACTCTCAAATAATAAAAACCACAACAACTCAAAACGACACAACTTTTGGCAATCACAGGCACAATAAAACTACTAAAAAGTCATCTTAGCATTCTCATCATCAATAAAAAATTCATAATAAGAAAATCAAAATCATCCTTCTAAAATTAATCCCACTTGCAGAAGAGGTAAACAAAAAATTACGAAAATATTAAAAAAAAAACATATATATTATATTTATACAAATTGACAATTTAGAAAACTTATTCCACTTTTGATTTATTTTTCTGAGGTGTTTTGTTATAATATACATTGCGATTTCATATCAGGAACTTTTAAGGAACAATCCAAATGTTAGTTAAATTATTATTATTCTCAGTACATTAACAAATTCCAATTTATTATTTATACATAAACTAAACTACTACATAATTCAACATCGTTTCACCAAATAAAATGAAAACCAAAGCAAACATGTTTGAATACCACTTGCAAACCATTCGACTCTTTGTATTGTATTTAGATTAAGAAAAAAAATAAGAGTTACATCTCAACTACACTTCAAAAATATTTAATAATTGTTATCATTTACCAAAATCGAAAATAAAATTAGAAATGAATAACCCATAGGTTCAGAATCATCCAAACAACCAGTTTAAATTAAATAATTGTTAGTTGTGCTTTTTAAGGTTTGTTACTTATAAATATTTAAAAAAAATAATTTTTATAAATTACTAATATCATTATTATCGAACACAGTCTAACTTTTATGTTTTGGATATTAACCAGAGTCACCTGACTATTTAAAAAAGAATGTTTAAAGACAGATAAGATAGATAGAGCTTTAAGACTGTGAGATATACATGACAGTTGAGGATTGGTTTCCATATTGGAATAATATGGTGATTGTGGATTTGATTCTTATTACTTTCATAGTTGGAGAAGGTGATGAACAGATAGGGCAGAGCTGTCCTGTGTGTTTGGAGGAATTTGAAGTGCGAACGAGCTATGCACATATGCCACAATGTTTACATTTGTTTCATGTCGACTGTATTGTTAACTGGCTTCGTCGAATCCTTCTTGCCCAATTTGTCGAACTCAATTATTTCATTTAATTTGGTTTTAACCAATTATAGGTTTAATATATTATGTTATTGAAGCAATCACTGTTTGAAAATGTACTTCAAAGTAATTCTTCACGTAATACGACAACAACTTTCTACTTAAATCATGTTGTACATTTTAATAATCATGTTATTTATTATCTAATTAATTTTTTGAATATTACATCATTTCTAAAAAATATAAAATATAACGTGCATTGAACGTATTTTATACCTAGTATATATATAAATATGTATAAATGTGTATCCAAATAAGCGTTAGTACTCATCATTTCTGTCTTTCCCAGCTACCAAGATGGAAATGGCTCTGTTTCCACTTCTAAAGCAATCATGGCAAGACTAGCAGCTGTATCCTTTATATATCATCACCTTTATTTTCCTCTTCTTCATTATCTATTTGTTTATTAAATGTAAAAAATCAGATGAGAAGCTCAGCTATCCACCCTTACCACCGAGATTGCCAATAATTGGAAAACTTGCACCAGCTAGGCACACACCCGCACCAGTCCCTCCGAGAGCTCTCCAAAAAGTATGGTCCGTTAATACTCTTACGCTTGGGACAGGTTCAACTCTGGTGGTGTCATCTGCTGAAATGGTCAGAGAATTGAATAAGAAACATGATGTGGTTTTCTCCAACCGGCCTGTAACCACGGCTGGTAAAATCATGCTCTATGGCAACAAGGACGTGGCCTTTTCTCCCTATGGCGAGTATTGGCGTCAGGTTCAGAAGATCTGTGTTGTTGAACTTTTGAGCCTTGTGGTAGTAATGTTAATGGTGGGACTCACAGTAATACTACTTTAAACCTGAGCTAGATGCTAATGGAAACCTCCACTGTGATAGGCAATAACATGTCAGCTCATCAGTTAGTTAGCCTATCCAACATATCATTTTGTTTACTGTCCTAATGTGGGAAAATCAAATTGTTTTTAGGAACATTCCTAACTTAGAATGATTCTTGTAAGGCTGTCAAATATTCAAAGATTTGACAACTATTCTTATTCTAGGAAACTTATTAATTTGCTAATTTATTTTCTGTATATTTGTGATTTGGTTCACACCTATCATATACTTGTATAAATATATGTTCACTGAATAGAAATAATATATAAAATTTTTCCCAATATTTGTGACTTGGTATCAGAGCCAAACCTACCCTTTCTCTCTCTGCCTTCTTCATTTCCTTCAACCACCATGTCAGGTGTTACCCAAGAATCCACTCCAGCCATTCCTAATATTGTTGAATCCTCTAAAATTACCCCCGAATCTCACCCAGTTCAGATCACCACCATTCGACTTAATGGTGAATTTTTTTTGAGATGGTCTTAGTCAATCTGGATGTACATGCGAGGACGTGGGAAGATGGGCTACCTAACGGGAGAACAAAAGACTCCCAAGGAGGACGATCCGACGTACGTTACCTGGGACGCAGAGAACTCTATGGTGATGACTTGGTTTGTTAACTCATGGAAGAAGACATCAGCTCCAACTACATGTGTTACCCAACTGCTAAGGAACTCTAGGACAATGTAAATCAGATGTATTTTGACTTGGAGAATCAATCTCAGATTTTTGAGTTGAATCTCAAACTTAGTGACATAAAGCAAGGTGAGGATACTATCACTAAATATTTCACTTCTCTTAAAAGAATATGGCGAGATCTTGATCTCTTTGATACTTATGAATGGAAATCTACTGAGGATGGACGACATCATAAGAAAACTGTTGAGAATAATCGGATCTACAAGTTCTTGGCTGGCCTTAATGTCGAGTTTGATGAGGTAAGGGGGAGAATTATTGGTAGATCACCGCTGCCTCCTATTAGTGAGGTGTTCGCTGAGGTGAGTAGGGAAGAAAGTCGAAGGAACGTTATGTTGGGAAAGAAGGCTGCTGGAACTATTGTTGAGGGATCAACCTTGGCTTCCAATATGGGAGCAAGAAGCTCTAAACCTGCCTGGAACAAATCTGATGAGAAACCACGGGTGTGGTGCGACTTTTGTAACAAACCTCGCCATACTCATGAGACTTGCTGGCATATTCATGGAAAACCAGCAAACTAGAAGAGCAAATCTGGGCGTGGACGTGGAGCACCTACAACAAATGAAGCTGAAACCAGCCCCTTTACCAAAGAGCAAATGGAGCATCTTCAAACATTACTGAAATCCACTCTGCAACCCTCTGGTATTTCTATTGCTTCTGTGGCACATACAGGTAATGAAAAGCATGCTCTCCATTCTTTTCTTTCAACATCTACTCCGTGGATAATTGATTCCGGAGCCTCTGACCATATGACCAATTCCTCACATATATTTAAATCCTATAAACCTTGTTCAGGTACCAGTAAAGTTAGGATAGCTAATGGTAGTTTATCACCAATTGCAGGGAAAGGTTTAATTAAAATATCTGAGGGAATAGATCTTAAATCGGTTCTCCATGTTCCCCAACTTCATAGTAATCTCCTGTCTGTTAGTAAATTATCCAGAGATTCTAATTGTTGTGTTATTTTCTATGAATCTCATTGTATTTTTCAGGACCGGAGCTCGGGGAAGACGATTGGCAGTGCTAGGATGAGTAATGGTCTCTACTATTTTGAGGATATTCTATCTAATAATAAAATTGCTCAAGGACTTAGTAATATCAGTTCTTTTACTATTTATGATCAAATAATGATTTGGCACTATAGATTGGGCCATCCTAGTTTCTCTTATTTAAAACGCTTGTTTCCTGGTTTATTTAAGAAATTAAATCCATTATCCTTTCATTGTGATAGTTGTTTACTGGCCAAGAGTCAACGTAAATCTTATATCCAAAAATCTTATTGTCCTTCTAAACCATTTTACCTTTTTCATAGTGATGTTGGGGACCTTCTAAGGTCACCACAATTTCTGGTAAAAAATGGTTTGTTACGTTTATAGACGACCATACTCGTCTTTGTTGGGTTTACCTAATGAAAGAAAAATCTGAAGTGGCAAATTTTTTTACCGATTTTTATTCTATGATTGAAACCCAATTTCAAACTAAAATCAGCATTATAATATCTGATAATGGTACAGAATATTTTAATAAAATTCTGGGCAGTTTTTTAAGTGGAAAAGGCATATTACATCAATCTTCATGTCCTGACACCCCTGAACAAAATGGCTTAGCTGAACGCAAAAATAAACATTTGTTAGAAGTTGCTAGGGCTATGATGTTTTACATGAATATGCCTAAATATTTGTGGGGAGATGCTGTACTTACTGCCTCTTATTTGATTAATAAGATGCCTACTCGTGTTTTACATTACACAACTCCTTTATCTTGTTTCAAAAAAGTTTTTCCTAGTTCTCAGATTTATTCTGAATTACCCTTAAAAATTCTTGGTTGTATTGCTTATGTACACATTCCTAAAAGGTCTAGGTCTAAATTTGAACCAAGAGCTGAAAAATGTGTTTTTCTTGGGTATCCCCCTAATAAAAAAGGATATAAGTGTTTCAATCCTCTTACAAATTTTTTTTATATTTCAATGGATGTTTCTTTCCTGGAAACTACTCCATATTTTCAGAAAAATTTAATTCAGGGGGAGAATTTAGAAGAATCAAAATTTTGGGAACTTGTTCCTTTACCGAATATTATATTGGATGCTTCTCCTTCTCTTAAAGATGTTCAAACTATTGAAACTGAATCTGAAATTGGTCTGTTAGATAAAGAAATTGATTAAAAATCGTCAAAATCTTGAGCCTGTGGTTTATACTAGAAAGAATGTCATTGAAAGAAATAAAGACCAGCAACTCATCTCAGAACCTGATCAATCTGAAGCCCTGAGTGATGGTCATCTGAATACTCCAGGTAACAATTCTCATTCTAGTCATCCTTTGCCTCCAAGTGTTACTAATCCTGAATCCGAGCCTTCTGTAGAAATAGCACCAAGAAACATTAACTCAGATCTGCACCTTCCTATTGCCATTAGAAAAGGGATCCGAGCCTGTATTAAATACCCTATTGCCAAATATATTTCATATAACCAACTGTCTGAAACTCATAGAGCATTTAACACAAATATTTCAGACCTTGTTGTGCCTAGAAACATACAAGAAGCACTAGCGGAACCAGCTTGGAAATTAGCAGTGTTTGAAGAAATGAATGCCCTAAAAAAGAATGATACTTGGGAGATGGTTGAGCTACCTGAGAAGAAAAAAGTTGTAGGCTGCAAGTGGGTTTTTACAGTAAAAGCGAAAGCTGATGGGAGTATTGAGAGATATAAAGCTAGGCTTGTTGCAAAAGGCTTCACTCAAACCTATGGGATAGATTATTAAGAAACGTTTGCTCCTGTAGCAAAAATAAACTCTATTCGAGTGCTTCTTTCCCTTGCAGTGAACTCTAATTGGCTGTTACATCAATTAGATGTAAAAAGTGCATTTCTTAATGGAGATCTGGAAGAAGAGGTATTTATGAGTCCTCCTCTTGGCTTTGAGAAGAGTTTTGAAGGGGGAAAAGTGTGCAAACTGAAGAAGTCCTTGTATGGACTTAAACAGTCTCCAAGAGCATGGTTCGAGCGTTTTGGAAAGGTGATAAAACACAATGGATACACTCAAAGTCAAGCTGATCATACTATGTTTTATAAACATTCAAAGAAAGGTAAAGTTGCTATCTTAATTGTTTACGTAGATGATATTGTGCTAACAGGGAGTGATCATTGTGAACTAGAAGCTCTAAAGAAGAAGTTGGCTGAAGAATTTGAAATCAAGGACTTGGGTGCATTAAAATACTTTCTTGGAATGGAGTTTGCTAGGTCCAAAGAAGGTATCTTTGTAAATCATTGTAAATATGTCCTTGATCTTCTGAATGAGACTGGTTTGTTGGGGTGTAAGCCCGCTGAAACACCGGTTGAACCACACGAAAAATTGCAACCCACTCAAGAGGAGAATGTAAAGGACAGAGAGTGCTATCAAAGGCTGGTTGGAAGACTGATTTATCTATCTCACACCCGTCCAGATATAGCATTCGCAGTGAGTATGATAAGTCAGTTCATGCACTCACCTGGACCGAAACACTTCAAAGCTGTTTACAGAATTTTGAGATACTTAAAGGGAACACTGGGAAAGGACTCATGTTCAAACCACGGGGCCATCTACAAATTGAGACTTATACAGATGCGGATTGAGCTGGTAGTGTAGTGGATAGAAGGTCTACCTCAGGCTATTGTTCCTTTGTTGGAGGTAACTTAGTTACATGGAGAAGTAAAAAGCAGAGTGTGGTTGCTAGAAGTAGTGCTGAAGCATAATTTTGAGCTGTTGCTCAAGGCATTTGTGAGATCTCGTGGATAAGAAGGCTACTTGAAGAATTGAAGGTATCACAATCATCTCCTATGAAGTTGTATTGTGATAACAAGGCTGCTATCTCAATTTCACACAATCCAGTTTTGCATGATCGTACAAAACATGTGGAAGTGGACAAGCATTTTATTAAGGAGAAAATAGAGGATGGTTCAGTGTGTATGACTTATATTCCTACTGAACAACAAGTTGCTGATGTATTCACAAAAGGATTGTTTAAAAAACAGTTTGATTTTTTGAATAGCAAGCTGACTATGGAGGATATTTTTAAACCAGCTTGAGGGGGAGTGTGGGAAAATCAAACTGTTTTTAGGAACATTCCTAACTTAGAATGATTCTTGTAAGGCTGCCAAATATTCAAAGATTTGACAGCTATTCTTATTCTAGGAAACTTATTAATTTGCTAATTTATTTTCTATATATTTGTGATTTGGTTCACACCTATCATATACTTGTATAAATATATGTTCACTGAATAGAAACAATATATAAAAATTTTCCCAATATTTGTGACTCCTAATTTTGGCTGTTATAACAAATTAGTTGTTAACTGTTTTAGACTTTCCCTTTAACAATCTGTTTGTACAATTCTTTCATACAAATAGCAAATCATTTACTGAGTCTTGTAACTTTTGCAAAGACTTTGATTCACGTATTTTCCATTCTTTTCTCTGTGCTCTCATACAGTTCTTTGTATAGATAAGTTCAATTTGGCATCAGACGCCATTGCCGACAATCGATAATGGATCCTTTAGTCGAAAATCCCAACAATCTGCCACCCGAGGCCACCGACACCACCGCCACCGACGCTGATGTTGCAGCTGTTCCGATCGTTGCTACTACTCTCACAGTCACTAATCCTTTTGCTAATTCACTACATTCTTTTCTTACTGTCAAATTAGATTGTCTCAACTTCCTTGCATGGAACTCTCAGGTTCTCTTGACGGTCATCGGACATGGGCTCGACGACATACTTCTCACCAGAGCTGCCCCTCCTCGCTTGATGGCTGATGGTTCTATCAATCTAGAACATATTTCTTGGGTTCGAAAGGACCAATTACTCCTGAGCTGGCTTCGCTCTTCAATGTCTGAAGCAATCCTTGGTTTTCTTGCTCAATATACATCATTAAATTCTGCTTGGAGAGCTTTGGAGAAAAGGTTCAGCAATCAGTCGAAGGCCAGAATTCTCCAAATTAAATCGCAGTTGTCCATAATACAGAAGGGTAATCTTTCCATCTTTGATTACTTTGATAAAGTCAAGATTCTTGCTAACTCTTTGTCTATTGCTGGTTGTCCATTGGAAGAAAATGATCTTGTTATGCATCTAATGAACGATTTAGGCCCTGAGTTTGATCTAGTTGTAGTTCATGTTACTAGCCGTGTTGATGCTCTTTCTTTTGAAACTACACAATCGCTACTATTATCTCATGAATCTAGACTGGAAGACATTGTGCTCTCGGTGAACTCTCCCCTAAAATGTCTGCAAACTTGACTGTTGGACATACAAATCGCTCAAATCAATCCAATTCTGGGTATAGACACTATACCAGGGAAGGCAGCTCCAATTACAATCTTGGTCGAAGAAAGCCCCAATTTTTTGGTCGAAGTACCAATGTCCCAAAAATCTTATGTCAAGTCTGTCACAAGGCGGGTCATAGTGCAGTCATGGTCATTATCGGTTTGAAAATTCATTTGTAACTCCAAGACTACAGACAATTCTTCTCGAGCCTATCTCACTGAAGTTGATGAAAAACAAGGCTCTCAGGCTCACACATCCACTACAATCCCTGATTTTGGTGATGATCATTGTAACGCCCTGGTTACCCCAGAATAGTTACGGTGAACCGGAAATTTGACCCGCTACCTGAGTCCTTTGGTTAAAAACGTGCTCTAAGTGATATTAACAGGCTAAGGTGGAAAACCAATAAAAAGGAAATGATGTATTTTATTTAATACATAAAACTGTTCATGGGCCCATAAAAACATTTACAAGTTATTTACAACTCAAAATGATCATTACTGTTTCAAATATACAAACCTGCCGACCTAAGCGACAAAAATAGGGTAAACCCCTTAGTTCCTCTGAGAACTCCTTGGCCGTGGTGGTCAAGCGGCCGCATATGTACACATCACCACCTAAGCTCTCCACTCAAGGCTGGGTGAGCTTTTCTTTCCCTTTACCTGCACCACATAGCACCCATGAGCCAAATCCAAGCAAGAAAACACAGTAATGCATATAAATATTAACATATAATTATTATTATAATCACATAGAGCTTATAGCTCTTAAACAGATGAGTGATTCAACACTTGAGGTTCTGGTAAACCATACTGAGTGACTAACAAGCAAGTCACTAATTTAAGCAGATGAGTGACTGCTGGGTAAGTCACTAGCCTTAACAGATGAGTGACTACTGGGTAAGTCACTAGCTTAAACAGATGAGAGACTGATGAGTAAGTCTCTAACTTAATAGATGAGAGACTGATGGGTAAGTCTCACGGGCTCAACACCCACAGCCATGTGACTAAATAGTCACTGTGGCTCTAAGTGACTAGCCTTTGGCTAGACAAGCGCTTATAGTATTCATCGAACTTGAGGTCGGTCCGGCATTAACGCTCTTCTGAGTCATTTAATGCAGATGTCGATTAGATCTAATCTTTATTGGCTTGCGTTGAACATGCTAAGGCTATCTTGACTTATGAGTCAGCACTATGTGACCAGTGCCCAGTACCACTGGCGAACTTGACTAATAAGTCACAGCTTCACAGTTGATACTGACACCTTTGCCAATTCTGACTAATTAGTTAGTACCATGCACAAATGAGCAAGATTTGCTAAGCATTCAATAATCAATCCATGTCCACATTTATACATTCAATAGGCCTCATGAACAACCATGCATGTCACATATGGGGTGCAGTTCTCTTACCTCTGGTTCGAGCGAGAAATATAATAAGAACGACTCCTGAGAACGATCGACCTTTTGATACCTTAGCGGTTACCTAATCACAACCAATTATAACCTCCATTAAGGAAAATCCACACTGAAAGGGTCTAAACCTAAACCCCACTCTCGGGACCTCGAAACATGCCCACACGGTGAGTAGATTCGATCCCGGGCCTTAAGGATTGAAACCCCGAGCCAAAAACCCTTAAAAACACTCAAAACAGGATTATGGAGGAACAGAGTAGCGCTACAGCGCTGCTCCCTAGTGCCCCAGCGCTATACTCAGAACCCCCAAATCGCCCAAAAGCATCCTGTGTAGCGCTAGAGCGCCCTATGATGGGCGCTACCCCCAGACTGGTTTTCCCCTGAAACTTCCTTCTTCGACTCCTTCAACTCCAACCTGATTCCAATGCTTCCAAATCCCATTTTTGATGCCAAATGAACCCAAAAACCATCATCACATACCCCAATCATCACAACCACAAGAACCCTAGCCAAAACTCCCAACAAAACCAATCATCCAACCTAGAAATCACAACTGAAAACCAGAGCTAAAATAGAGCAAAACAGGGATTTTAATGGCTAGAAACTTACCTCAAGCTCAGATTATGATGCTCTTCAATGGTGGAACACACTCCAAAACTCCCAAGGCTTACTTCCCAAGCTTGAATCCTCAAGAATGGCTCAAAAATCACAAAGGAAACTGAAGGAGAAAAGGTACGGGAAAGCTCTTGAACTATACTCTGTTTTCTCTTCTTTTCTACAGCCATAAATGGCTTATATCTATCCTAGGGGTAAAAAGACCAAAATACCCCTAGGTCAATTAATGGTTTCTAAAGGCTCCCAAGGGCAAAATTGACATTTCCCCCTATCTTGTTAATAATAATTAACACTCTCCAATTCCTGCTATTCTCGATATTCTCACACACCAATAATTCATATCCCGGTACCTTTAATTCCCGGCAATGCTCTAATCATTAAAATCACCCCGAGACTCATCCTGAGCCCCGAACTTAAACCTGTTATGACTAGACTGCTAATTAATATTCCAAGATCATCTCATGCCAAATGACTCGAACAAACCCACATTATAATGTGGTCTCAACAATATGTCACCGATATGTATACAAATATACAATTACGCCCTCAACGGGCCAAATTACCAAAACACCCCTATTATCAAATGTGGACCCACATGCATGCATTTAACATCATATTATAATATAATTCACATATACATGCACATAATCAATTAATGGCATAATTAAACAATTATGGTCCTCCCGGCCTACTAATCCAGCCATTAAACCGAATTAGGGATTTCGGGGCATTACAATCGTGAGTGGTATGCCGACACCGGTGCCACCAATCATGTTGCTCTTGGCATGGAGCATCTTCAATTCGAAGCTCCATATGTTGGATATGATGCTCTTGCCATAGGGAATGGTAAGAAGTTGCAAATCACTCATGTTGGTAACACTTCTTTACCCTCATCTTTTAAATCTTTACATCTGAATTCTGTTATGAAAGTTCCCACTATCACCAAAAACTTAGTAAGTGTTTCGAAACTAACAAAAGATAATCATGTGTTTCTCGAGTTTCACTCTACTTGCTGTTTTGTAAAGGACAAGGACACAGGGAGAGTGTTGCTAAACGGGAGGCTTAAGGATGACTTATACATGCTCTCACAAAAGTCTAACTCAAGCCATGAGATCCCTCTACAATGTAATCTTGCTACTGCAACTTTTGCATCGTCCTCTTGTGTGAAATCTAGTTAAGATCACCCTACAAGTTTTGTCTCTGATTGTAATATTCCTGTAGAATTTGAATGTAATAAATCTTTAGATTTAGCTATCAATTCTTGTACAACACACTCTGTGTTAATTGATAATTCTTGTACAAAATCTACTTGTAATAAAAATACAATTCCTTGTCCTATCCACAAATTTTATTCTGTAAATCATTTTGCTGATGTAAATATTTGGCATTCAAAGCTTGGCCATGCAGCCCCAAACACTCTAAGCAAGATACTCAGATATGTGAAACATACATGCAGTATAAAAGATCTACACTGTTGTGAGGCATGTCAAAAAGGAAAAAGCCATAAGCTCCCTGACTCTCTCCCCTCTTCTCGAGCATCTAAACCGCTTGAGCTAATTCATACAGATTTGTGGGGACCTTCACATGCTGCATCAAGGGAAGGTTTTCAATATTATATTCATTTTTTGGACGATTACAGCTGTTACACATGGATTTTCCCCTTGACTCTTAAATCTCAAGCTTTTGAGACATTTCTCCAATTCAAGAAACTTGTTGAGAATCAATTTGAGCTGACTATAAAGATTGTTCAATCTAATTGGGGGTGGAGAATTCAAGCCTTTATCTAAGTTCTTAGCTGAACATGGTATTCACTTTCAACATTCGTGTCCACATGATCATGAACAAAACGGTCGAGCGGAGCGAAAGCACAGGCACATCACCGAAACATGACTTACTTTGCTAGCTCAGTCTGGCCTTGATCTCTCCTACTGGTGGCTCTCATTTCAAACTGCAGTATTTGTTATAAATCATATGCCAACACCTATTATAGGCAACATTTCACCATATGAATGTCTATTTGCCAAAGTGCTAGATTACAACTTTTTGAAGCCGTTTGGTTGTGCCTGCTTCCCATATCTTAGACCGTATCTCACCAATAAACTTAACTTCAGGATAGAAAAATGTATCTTCATTGGCTATTCTTTTCATCACAAGGGGTATCTCTGTCAAAATGATGAAGGCCGCATCTATATAGCACGAAATGTGCAATTCAGTGAGACAGAGTTTCCTGCTGCAATCTCCAATTCATTGTCTCAGCAGGTAACTCAGTCTGTACCTCATATTTTTCCATCTGCAAGTTTTGAAACTACCTCAGAATCATCTAATACTAACAATGTGTGTGATGTTGTTACTGAGGTATCACCTTTAATCAACATTCAATAGGAAGTGCCTTTTTCCATTCCGTCAACTGTTGAGATTTCAGCTCCATCTCTTGTTGCCACTAATAATGCTCCTATTGTGGCCTCATCTCCTAGACATATTGCTAGCTCTATTGAAATACCTGCTGCCTCTTCGAATGAGTTGGTATTTCTTGTTGTCACTGTACAACCTGCTGCACAGCCTACAAACACCCATTCAATGCAAACAAGAAGCAAGTCAGACATTCATAAACCCAAAGCATATGCTGCAACACGACACCCTCTTCCTGAATCGTTGCTTCCCAAAGAGCCCACTTCAGTGAAGCAAGCCCTTGCTGACCCAAATTGGCTTCACTCGATGTAGCAGTAGTATGATGCTCTCATTAAAAATGGTACTTGGACTCTTATGCCTCATGATTCCTCTATGAATCTTGTAGGAAACAAATGGGTTTTTTTGAATAAAACTTAAAGTTGATGGGTCTCTTGACAAATATAAGTCTCGTTTAGTAGCAAAGGGCTACTTTCAAACACCAGGAATCGATTTTTCAAAAAACCTTTTCTCCTGCTGTGAAGCCTGCTACAGTCATAATTATACTCACTTTGGCTATTTCTTTTGGTTGGCCGGTTACTCAACTCAATGTGAGTAATGCTTTCCTTCATGGGCAGCTGCAAGAACCTGTTTTTATGGAGCAACCACAAGGATTTGTTGACCCCCAAAAACCACATTATGTTTGCAGCCTTAACAAGGCTTTATATGGCCTTAAACAGGCACCGATGGCTTGGAATGATAAACGGAAGAACACATTTTTCAACAAAGGATCTGTCGCTTCAAAATCAGACTCTTCCTTGTTTATTCATGGCTCGGGCTCCAATCTCATCATAATTCTGGTATATGCGGATGACATTTTGGTCACAGAACCAAATTCAGCTCTAATCACAAGGCTTATATCAGATCTAAACAAGGTGTTTCCATTAAAGGATCTGGGTTCTCTTCATTATTTCTTAGGTATTGAAGTCCTAAGAAACTCTACAGGGATGTACCTTTCACAAAGAAAATATATTGCAGATTTATTGTCTAAACTACATATGGAGGGTGCGAAGCTAGCTCCAAGTCCTACTATCTCTTCACATGTTCTTTCATTGCAACATGGTGAACCATTTGGAGATCAATTCTTATACAGAAGTACTTTGGGTGCCCTTCAATATTTGACATTAACTAGACCCAATGTTGCCTTTATTGTCAACAAGCTCAGCCAATTCATACATGCTCCTACAACAACTCATTGGGAAGCATGTAAGAGGCTCCTTCAATACCTTAAAGGGACGAATCATGATGAACTATTATTAAAACCAGCTTTACATCTAAGTCTTGAAGCTTACTCAAATGCAGATTGGGCTAGCTACATTGATGATCGCAGATCAACAAGAGGATATGCCATCTTTTTGGGAGAGAATCTTATTTCCTGGTCAGCAAAGAAACAACATGTTGTGGCTCGCTCGAGTACCGAAAGTGAATTTAGAGCTTTGGCCAACACAGTAGCTAAAGTGAAGTGGCTGAATTCTGTACTCTCTGAACTGCATATTCTTCTTCCAGCTGCTCCAATCATTTGGGTCGATAATCAAGGGGCAGCCTCTCTTGCAGCAAATCCAGTGTTTCATGCAAGATCGAAGCATGTTGAGATAGATCTTCATTTTGTGAGGGACTAGATTTTGGCAAAACAGCTAGATGTTCGATATGTTCCATTTGTCGATCAAGTAGCTGATATTCTTACCAAATGCCTCTCAGTTGACATATTTTCTTACCTGAAACACAAGCTGAAATTGTGTCCTACACCCTTTCGCTTGAGGGGGGATGATAGACAATAAAGTGTCAGCTCATCAGTTAGTTAGCCTATCCAACATATCATTTTGTTTACTGTCCTAATCTTGGCTGTTATAACAAATTAGTTGTTAACTGTTTTAGACTTTCCCTTTAACAATCTGTTTGTACAATTCTTTCATATAAATAGCAAATCATTTACCGAGTCTTGTAACTTTTGCAAAGACTCTGATTCACATATTTTCTATTTTTTTCTATGTGCTCTCATAAAGTTCTTTGTATAGATAAGTTCAACTCACTGACACCATTTGTATATGTGTTAACGGAGAAAATTGTAATGGTGAAGAAGGTGGCAAGCGGAATTGGTACGGTGAGTTATCGAGAAGGATGATGGTTCAATACATGTCATTTATTTTTGGAGATTTCTTTCCTTGTTTGAAATGGATAGAATCCATTAGAGGGTTCACAGTGAGCTTGAAATCCACGTCGAAAGAGCTTGACACGTTTTCTAATCAAGTGGTTGAAGAACATAAGGCCATCATGAGCTTGGGAAGTAGTAATATTAGTGTGAAAGACAACTTTGTTGATATTCTTCTGAGAGTTCAAAAGGATCAAAAGCTTGATTTTGAGCTTACTCAAAACGACATAAAAGCTATCTTACAAGACATACTCTTAGCTGGAACAGAGACTACGTCAACAACATTGGATTGGTTCATGGCAGAACTAATGAAACATCCAAGAGTGATGAAGAAAGCTCAAGAAGAGGTGAGACTAATAGTGGGAGATAAGCCGAAGATCGATGCGAATGATATTAACAACATGGTTTACTTGAAATGTGTCGTAAAAGAAACTATGAGGCCACATCTACCTGCTCCTCTTTTGCTTGCTCGAGAAACAACAGAGAAAATCGAGCTTGGAGGGTATTGTATTCCAGCTAAAACACAAATTTTCATCAATGCATGGGCGATTCATAGGGACCCAAAGTCATGGGAAAGGTCGGAGGAGTTCCTGCCCGAGAGGTTTGAAAACGATTCAGTTGATTTCAAAGGACAGGACTCCCATTTCATTCCTTTTGGTTTTGGGAGGAGGGGTTGCCCTGACTCCCAGACTGGCCTGGGATGATCTTGGCCGCGACGTGGAGGTTGTCGTAACCTCTCAATTTTGCACATTTTCTCAAAATGTCCTATTATTTTTCTCACATGATTTTGTAACCTCCATATACTTAGCGAGAGTTAAAAATATATATTAATCAACCATATCACATTATGGTTTATAAAATTCAATCTCAAAATGTGTAACCCTCAATCTACATATTATTGGGTGATTTTGAAAGTTACAAATTTGTAACTGATTTTGTAACTCCAAAATATGTTACACTTAGACACACATATGTCAAATTTTGTAACTCTCAATATTATATTACAAAGTGTGACATTTGTCACATTATTTAATATAATATTATATTATATAAAATAATATAACAATTAGTCTAATAGATTACACTCTCATTTAAAAAAAAGGTTAGTAACTAAATTTTTTGATGGCAAAAGTCACTGTTATTACCATTTTAGTGTGACCGTAGGTCATGTGCCATTAAGTTGGTCCGGATTGCCATGTGGATGACCATTATTGTTCTAAATTAGTTTAATTTTTTGTAGATCTTTTAAAATCAATAAAAATATATAGTTGCAAATTATAAATAATTTAAAATTTTGATTATAAAAAGCTAAAATAAAAAAAAAATCAGGAATCCAAAGTTTTTATTATAATTTCCAAATAGTTTGGAAAGCGTACAACACATACATAATGTATATATATTTTTATATTATGTGAATAGATCAGGGGAGTATGGTTTGGGTACGAGT
This sequence comes from Humulus lupulus, assembly GCF_963169125.1. Lineage (NCBI taxonomy): Eukaryota > Viridiplantae > Streptophyta > Magnoliopsida > Rosales > Cannabaceae > Humulus > Humulus lupulus. The sequence goes on from NC_084796.1 coordinate 24,294,402, forward strand.
TGAAGAGAAGTTTTCTTATGAACAGTGATTCCCCAATCTTCACTCATATCCAGTTCCGAAGCTAATACAGTTCCACCGTCTCTAGCAGGCAACGTCCAGTCAAACCAATATAATAGATGAGCAATCACATATTCAACAGTATAGTCCCAAAAGCCACAGCAGGGCAGCCTCTTCTCCCAATGCCAAATGGAACGAATTGGAAGTCTTGGCCCATTTTGCAATCAATTGGGTTGTTCTCAAACCTCTAAAATTCCTCTGGACTGTCCCACTCACTTGGGTCCCTTTGAATGGCAAATACATTGATGAGCACCCTTGTGTTTTCTTGGATGTCATACCCTCCAAGCTTAACACTTGATAAAGTCTTTCGAGGGAGTGAAAAAGGGAGTGGTGGGTGTAGCCTTAGATTTTCTTTGATGACACATTTTAAGTAATCCATTTGGTTGATATCGTTCATATCGATCTCAGACTTATTTCCCACCACTCTTCTAACCTCTTCTTGGGCTTTCTTCATCACTCTTGGGTTTTTCACAAGCTCTGCCATTAATCATTCCAATGCTGTCGAAGTAGTGTCACTTGCACCCACGAACTGATTCTGCCATTTACAAATATAAGCAAAATATATTGACTTATTTTTTCTTGTAATGACACCCTATACTGATCATAAAAAAAAAAATTTATAAAAAAAAAGACTTACATATTATATGACTAATGAACAATATATACTCAGTAAAAAAAAATAATAGAACTTTATTTAGAAGTATTTTGTTCTCTCAAAGTAAAAGCTAATAAGGGTTAGAGTGAGAGACCATGAGAAGTGCTTTGCTTTTTTCAGGAGTGAGTTCAAAGTCAAGCATGCCATCCTTTTGAAGTCCGAGGAGAATACCCGCAAAGTCTTTCCTTCCAGATCCATTATGATCACTCTTAAGTACATCCTTGTGTTCTTGAATCACTTGTTCGAAGAAAGTGTCTAACTCTTGAAACCTCCGATTCAAGCGACCTTTAAACCCCGTAACAACGTCGATCCATCTCAAATATTTGCTAGGGAAGAAATCTGCAGCGCTAAAGGCGGCAAAATCTTCCAGGACCTTTCTCGACAGCTCTCCAAATACATTCTGACCATTTTCATCCTCAAACCTCTGCCCAAGAATACATTTAGAGACTATGTTGTTAGAAGTGGCGGCTAACATCTCACTGAGATTTATACAAGCCCCATCGGCACAACCTTTTCTGACCTTATTAACCAAAAGAGCTGTCTCTTCTTCCCTCACGAAGTGGAACTGTTGAACCCTTTTGAGGCTCAAGAGTTCGAGGACACAGACTTTCCTTATTTGTCTCCAATACTCACCATAAGGAGCAAAGGACACATCTTGACACCCGTAAAGGTAGATGTAAGCGGCAGAGGTTTTTTCCCGGTCGGAGAAAACGACGTCGTGCTTCTTAACGATCTCTTTCACCATTTCTGAAGTTGAAACCACAAGGGTTGGGACTTGGCCCATTTGCAAGAGCATTAATGGACCATACTTGGTTGAGAGTGCTCGGAGAGAACGGTGCGGGTGGGTGCCGAGAAGGTGAAGGTTTCCGATTAATGGTAACCTCGGCGGTGATGATGGTAAGTTGGATTCGGTCCGGAATCTGAAGCGTGTGAACAAAATGATTGATGAGATGAAGAAAATGGAAATAAGGAACATGGGGATAATCCATGCTTGTGGACATGATAGTTATGTAGCTCATCTTCATCGTATTGGAAATAAAAAGACTATGCATGGTACACAATTCCAAATATGAGTAATGATATGTAGACTTAAAATGCACCCAAATATTAACGTTCCCGTTAGGCACATTTAAGTATATATTTTGTACATATATCATTATTCTTCCAAATATATCATAGAAATGGCTGTGATTTACATAAATATATTTATATATATATATATATATGACAATTCTTATCCACGGACTTTACTTTAAGCTCTACCTGTGGGGCTCTCAGTATTCTCTACCCGTGAACAGTTTTTGGTTCGATTTTTTTTTTATGACAGTGTATATTGTAGTTGTTTAGAGCATCCTGCAAATTTTTAGAAAATTCCGAATAGTTTACAGTACCGAAAACTATGTTCAAACATGTTGTTTTCCACGCGCATAAAAAAAATTAGTCACGCGTGCAACAACATGTTCGAACCTAGTTTTCAGTATTGCAAACTATTCAGAATTTTCTGAAAATTTGCAGGATGCTCTAAATAGCTACAATATACACTGTCATAGAAAAAATTGCGCCGAAAACTATTCACGGGTCGAGAACACTGAGAGCTCCACCGATAGGACTTAAAGTAGAGTTACTATAGGAGAATACTCCTATAAATATATATAAATATTTATATTTTTGTTGGGGTTGGAATAGAGCTGTAAATACGGGTTGGGCTTTCTAGTATGACACGAAACTGGCACTAGCATGGGAGACACGAGCACGACACGACACGAAAAAATATGGGCTTGGGCCAGGTACGACACGAATTGAAAATTGGCACGACACGAATTGAAAATTGGCACGACATGACATGGGCCTGAGCACGGCATGACACGACAAGCCCGAAGGTACGACACGAAAGCACGAACAAACTAGCCCGAAAGCACGACACGATAGAAAGCCCGATATTTTGACATTAATAATGATAATAAATTTTTATTTGTCAATTATCTATAAATTAAAATGATAATAAAGTCTATTATTTTTTTCAATATTTATATTTTTATAATTATAATAATTTATTTTAAGAATTGTGAGTTAATTTTTTTAGCATTTATTAGTAGGTATTCAAATTATAATAATTCTCTTTGATATAATTTTGTGTAAAGTATTGTTAAAAAATATATAAAAATATCTAAAATTATAATTTAAACAAAGAAATGTATTTGGATTGGTGGTGAGTCCATTGATTGTTAAAGATGAGGTAAATGGTTCAATTACGCATCCTCACATTTTTTTGGCAATAAGAAAAGTGGGTCGACCCGAATAAAGAAAGTGGACCGACCTGACACAACACGACATAGGCCGGGCCCAGGCCGGGCCCATAGGCCGTACTGGGCTTACCATTTCAAATATAGGTCGGCCCGGCCTGGCACGAATTGAATATAAATCCAGCCCAACCCAGCCTAAATTATTCAGAAATACGAAAATGTGGGCCGAACAGGGCCGGGCCGGGCCGGGACGACCCACAATTACAGCCCCGGGTTGGAACTTGGAAATATCTTGGTTTGGGGTTGCCTATACTTCATATAAATGAGTGCATTTGAGTTAGTCCAGTTATTTTTGTCGTTTGTGCCCTGAGATAAACATGGTTTGAGTTTAGTCAAGTTATTTTTGTCTTTTGTGCCTGAGAGCATTAAAGCCGTCCACATAGATAAACTATATATTTATATTAACGATAACACAAGATTGTGACAATCTAAAATTGTTGGAAAGCATTTTTGTTATTTTTTCTTTTTTATTTATATATTTTTTATTTTTCTTTTAAAAATTTATGATTAAAAAAATAAAAATCTATACATTTATATAAGTGTGAGCATCATCAAGTAAATAATGTCACACTCTAATTTTTTCACTTTTAATTAATATAATAAGATTTAATTTATATTAATTCACCAATTTCATTAGCATTTATAATATAATAACCATACCATTACTATAATACAATAATTAAACAGATACCATTTATATTAATTTAACTATTTCATTAGTATTTATAATACAATAACCATATGGTTTATTTATTCGTTAAGTTTAGATTTTTTTTGGTTTTAAAAAAAATAAAAATCTATACATTTATATAAATTGAGACTTCTTTATTAATACTAGGTAGAAGCTATGTGCAATGCACATTTGTTTAGTTTTAAAGTTGTAAACATGTATTTATTTTTATTATATTTTTTTAATTATCATATAATTTTTAAATAAATAAACAATATCATAAAAATAAATAAAAAATATTTGATATAATGTATGGCATAAATGTATTAAAGAAATTAGGACAAAACATTGTCTATAATTTTAATAGAAAATGGATCATTTTTAAAATATATATAATAGAATGAATTACAGTTCTATAGTATATATAAATATTTATATCAATAATATCTACATTTATGACATCTAAACACAATATTAACTGTACGCCCTAATTTTCCACGGGCTAGTAGCGAGCTGAGATATGGCATAATTATATCAGCCACGTGGCCGGAGCTGCTGTTGTCAGGTCCTACTTCTTTTAGCTCGAGATAGCCAAATGTTTATCAAGATTATTTAAGGGTCGAGTCAGAAATATGAAGACCGCGGGTCAAGAAGGCATCCAGCTCGAGGCACGAGCTGGAGTTGGAAGCTGTGAACCTTTATAAAGTCATCCACACAATATAAACGTGCATATATCAGACATCACGTGTCTGATATATCCCTGAATTCTCGGACACGCAGCATGAACGTGCGTGTTCAGGCACCCACGACTGGGTTGGGCCGTGCGGCCCATTATCCCCCTTACCTATTGATTAGATCACACTTCATTTGTCAGATTTAGGAATTAATCATGAATGTCACAAAAGTGACATGATGGGTAAGAAGGTCACGGGATGACCCCCCTTACCAACTCCCAGGTGCCCTCTCCTATAAATATGGAGACCCCGGGAGTTGCAAAGGGTTGGATTCTATTGTGTAACAAAATACCCTGTAAAGAATCCCAAAAATATAGTAATAATATAGGCTAGTGGAGTAGAAGGATTTTAACCTTTGAACCACCTAAAAACATATTCGTGTCATCAGTTCATTTTAAGATCATTCATCTTTTTTGGTTCATCATTCAACACTAATCCCTTTCTCTTATTTTCTTAATTACCTGTTGGCGAAGAACCGCGTCAACAGTTTGGTGCTTTCGTTGAGAGCTTGTTATATTTGTGCTATCGTAAATATCCAACTATGGTGATCACTCGATCAAGACACGGTAACGAGGCGGACCAACATGATGGGCAGGAGGCCCATCATGCCGCCATCTCCGGTGAGCAAAACCTTAAAGTTTAGCAGCGGTCGGGCAAGCAGCCAGTAGGCCAGGATGACACCGGAAGTTCAGTACCCCGGCCACCTAATCCAAACCCGGACTTTTACACGGCGGTAGAGATGGAGAATGCTCAGCTGAGGAGTCAGCTGGCGAAAGCTAATCAGCAGATTAAGGAGGTGTTGGCCCGACTACCCCCTCTTACAACTGACGCTAACGTCGGAAAGAGGCAAGGCGAGACTCATAAGTCCCGCCGGGGTAATCGGTCCAGGCCTAGCCGCTTGGCCAGACCTCCGACATCCAACTCTACTCCCTCATCGCACCGCCGAGAGGCAACCTTCGAAGAACTACCTAGGGCCGAGCAACAGTATAGCCGCTCGGTCCGAACTTCAACTCCCAGCTCATTGCCAGCCTCGAGCGCGCCCAGGAGGGCTTGAGGGAATTCTAGAAGGAGATCTGGGGAGGGATCACAGCAACAGCTCGTCCCGGCCAGCCGTCCTGCGCCCTGCTCAGATCACCAGGCGCAAGGCCCACAAGTTGGCAGGGCCGAAAGGCCCCTACCTAACCTGATCCGCCCTGAAGGAACCAGGATTGCATCCCCAGCCAGACATCCTCCTTCACCGATAAGATATCCGTCTCCTCCTCGGCCTGTCTGAGATATTCCATCTTATGGGAGCAACAGGAGAAACCCACCATCTGCAGGACCATCCCATAGTAGCAGGGCGCCCAGAGAAGTCCCGGATCCTCAGCCCCAAAGGCGGGCTCCGAGCTTTTCTAACGGGAGCTACTGGACCGGAAGTCGCCGAAGTGACCTTTCTGGCGGAGACCTACGCCAACACCTAAGCTCGGCGCAAAGTCCTCAAGCCACCCCAAGGGGTGACCTACGAGATCGCCTTAACTCTCATAGGGGGGACCCGGAAGGAAGTGGCAGCCATGCTCGCTCAAGGGGAGACCTGTCCGAGGTACGTGACGGCGGGAATGTCCCAAATAACCTATCTCAAGATAGGAGGGGCAATAACCCACCAAACGTATACAATGGATCCGGAGTTGTTGAACAGCCCCGGAATAACCAAGGAAATCAGGACAAAACCCTTGAGCGCTTGGCTCAGATGGAGAAGTTAATGAGGAAGTTCCTGTCAGAAAAAGAAAAGGACGAATATGATTCAGGGGACGAACTTGAGCTCTTCGCCCCCATCATAGCAGCAACGGCATACCCGCCCGGTTTCCGTATGCCGCACCTGTCCAAATTCAACAGAGATGGAGATCCGTCAGATCATCTGGGTATGTTCAATACCCTGATGATGGCTCACAACATTGGCCCCAAGCTGAGGTGTTTAATATTTCCCTCCACACTGACTGGGCCGGCCAGGCAGTGGTTCAAACAAAGCAAGAAACAGTCAATCAGCTCCTGGAAAAATTTCTCTGCTGACTTCAAAAGAGCATTCCGAGCCTCCCAGGCTGCCCGCGTCAAGGCCGACTCCCTGGCTAACTTGAGGCAAAAACCCGACGAGCCTCTGAAGGCTTACCTGAGCAGGTTCGCAAACGTCGCTGCTCGGGCCAGAGACACAGATGACAGCTCCAAACTCATGGCTTTGAGGACTGGAATCCTCGTCGGAGGGGGACTCTGGAATGAGATACAAAGGAAGGGAGTCAGCCCAGTAAATGAATTCCTAAATAGGGCCCAGGGGTGGATCAACTTGGAGGAGGCCCAAGCCTCAGTTGCAGGAACCAGCGAGGTCCCTGAGCAACCCGCTGGAGTGGGAACGGAGGTCGTGACAGCGACCCAGAACGTTACACAAAATAACCAATTCGGTGGAGGCAAGAGAAAGGGGAACAACGAGGGCAACCAGCACGATCCCAAGAAGAATAAGTCTGTGGAAAAATTTAAGTCGGTCTACGCGACTTATACGAAGCTCACCCACTCTAGGGAGAACATCTTCCTAGCAAACTCTGCTCGTCTCCCCTGGAAGAAGCCGGAGCCGTTAAAGCACCAGAAGGGGAAGCGAGACACCTCCAAGTTTTGCCGTTTCCACAACGACGTTGGCCACAATACCGATGATTGTAGACACCTGAAATATGAGATTGAGACTCTCATCAGAGCCGGCCCCTTGGCTCAGTATGCGCAGAACAGGGTTCCAGCAAGCCGACCTGCTCCGGAAGCCCCGGTCAGTTAGCCTGGGTCCTGGGTAGATCAAGACCTCCCTCCTCCAGTGATAGGAAGAGAGATCTCCACAATCTCTGGGGGTCCTCACTTGGCTGGCACGAGCAGTGGTGCCCAAAAGAGGTACGTCAACGAACTCAAGGCTCATAATGAAGTAGAGTTCGTCCCTGAGCAGCATCTGCCAAAGCAGTAGCGATTGGAAAGGCAACCAATCATTTTTACTGAAGAAGATGCCATCCATGTTCAGTTCCCTCATAACGACCCTCTGGTCGTAGCAGTGCAGCTCGCTAATCGGAGGGTTAGGAGAGTGCTGATCGATAATGGGAGCTCGGTAAACCTTCTATTCCGGTCCACACTGAAGAAGATGGGTTTGGCTGTCGCTGAGCTGAAGGCAACCTCCATGATGCTTTATGGTTTCTCGGGAGAAGGATCAGCGGCTATAGGGACGATCGAGCTGGTGATCACCTTAGGATAAGGACCTCGGACAGTCTCAAACTCCTTGAGTTTGTGGTCATCGACTGTCCCGCCGCATACAATGCCATTTTGGGTCGACCTACACTTATAGCTTTTGAAGCCATCACCTCCGTCCGCCACCTCGCGCTGAAATCCCTTCTTCCACAGGGATATGCACGGTCCGTGGTGATCAGCTTGCTGCCAGGGAATGCTACAACATTTCCATGAAGGGGAAATTAAAACCCGAGCAGTTAACAATGGCCATCCGAGGTGAAGAAGAGGAATCTCAGGAACCTCTGCCTAATCCTGAGATTGAAAAACCTCAGAGCGCCGAAGGGGAGAGTATCGTCCTAAGTGAGGATATTGACCCCAGAATAGGCGAGGATAAGTCTGAGCTCCAAGCTATTGAAGAGCTCGAGGAAGTAAATATCGATCCACAAAATCCCTCATGGATTGTTAAGCTCAGGAAAAACCTCTGTGGCAAGAGGAAGGCAGAGCTGATCAAATTTCTGCAGGAGAACCTGGATGTGTTCGCATGGTCACACGAGGACATGGCCGGAATCAGTCCAAATGTCATCATGCACACCCTTCATTTGGATAGAGCGTTCCTGCAAAGTCCCAGAAACAGAGGCGCCTGGGAATAACTCGGGCTGAGGCCCTAGAAGAAGAAGTAGCCCGACTCAAGAAATGCGGCTTTATCCGTGAAGCCAAATTTTCGGTTTGGGTCGCCAATCTTGTGCTGGTCCCGAAGCCCAATGGGAAATGGCGAACCTGCATCGACTTCTCCGATCTGAATAAAGCCTACCCTAAAGATTGTTTTCCCTTGCCAAGGATCAACTAATTTGTGGATGCCACGGCGGGGAACGAGCTCATGTCCTTTATGGACGCGTACTCAGGCTACAATCAGATCACCATGAATCCGGCAGATTAGGAGCACACCAGCTTCATGACCCCAACTAACGTCTATTGTTACAAGGTCATGCCGTTTGGACTGAAGAACGCTGGTGCTACATACCAGAGATTGGTGAATAGAATGTTTGCCAACCAGATCGGGAAGAACATGGAAGTGTACGTTGATGACATGCTGGTCAAGTCAAAGACTGCCGATAACCATGTTTCCGACCTGGAGGAATGCTTCAAGATACTAAGGGAGTACGACACGAGGCTGAACCCGCAGAAGTGCACTTTTGGGGTAGCGTCTGGAAAATTCCTGGGTTTCATTGTCAACACTAGAGGAATCGAGGCGAACCTCGATAAGATCAGGTCATTGCTTGAGCTTCCCTCACCTAGGTCGCGTAAGGACGTTCAAGGCCTGACAGGAAGGGTGGTAGCCCTTAACCGGTTTATTTCAAAATCCACCGACAAGTGCCTGCCATTCTACAACCTGCTCCGAGGAAATAAGAAGTTCGAATGGATAGAGGAGTGCGCGAGTGCTTTCCTTGACCTGAAGGCACATCTGGCCGAGCCGCCCGTATTGTCCAAACCAAAGGCAGGAGAGCCTCTTTTCCTTTACCTAGCTGTCACAGAAGATGCAGCTAGTGCCGTATTGGTCCGTGAAGAAGACCGGGTTCAAAAACCAGTCTACTACATTAGCAAGAGACTTTTCAGAGCCGAGTCCCGATACCCGTTGATGGAAAAATTGGCGTTCTGTCTTATCACGGCCTCCCGAAAGCTCAGGCCGTATTTCCAGTCCCACTCAATACACGTCATGACTGATCAACCTTTAAGGCAGGTTTTGCAAAAACCTGAGGCATCGGGACGCCTGTTGAAATGGGCTATCGAGCTAAGTCAGTTTGAGATTCTGTATACCCCACGAACTGCTATAAAGAGTCAGGCCCTGGCCGATTTTGTGGCAGAGTGCACATGATTCAGGGAGGATCCTGTGGAAGGGTCACCCCAGGTCACCTCGACCCAGGAGTCATGGAAGATCTTCGTGGATGGCTCATCTAATGAGAATGGCTCCGGGGCTGGAATCATTTTGATATCCCCAGAAGGGCATAGATTCCACTCGGCGCTGAGATTCAGATTCAAGGCCTCCAACAACGAGGCCGAATATGAAGCTTTGCTGGCCGGGCTAAGGATAGCCCAGGAGCTGAAGGCCAGCTCCGTTCAGTGCTTCAGCGATTCCCAGCTCATGGTAAACCAGGTGTTAGGTGAGTATCAAGCACGGGGAGCCAAGATGGCTGCTTACCTGGCCAAGGTAAAAGTCGAACTGTCCGCGTTTGAACGAGGCTCAATCGAGCAGATACCTCGAGAGCAGAACGCTAACGCAGACGCCCTCGCCAAACTCGCTACCTCCGGGGAGACAGAGGCTTTGGGGTTAGTACCGATAGAGTTCTTGGAGAAACCAAGTATAGAAGAGGTCGAGGCGGAGGTCGAGATGATCGATGCCAGACCGACCTGGATGACCCCCATCCTCGAGTATCTCACCGAAGGAAAGTTACCCGAGGGGCGTAATGACGCACGACGGGTACTGTACCAGGCTCCAAGGTATACGATATTAGATGGGGTGCTGTACCAACGTGGACATTCCCTACCCCTCCTACGATGTGTTCTGCCAGGCGAAGCAAAGACCATCTTGCAGGAAGTGCACGAGGGTTTTTGCGGGGATCACACTGGGGGGCAAAGCTTGGCCCTAAAAGTCTTAAGGCAAGGGTATTACTGGCCCACTCTATCAAAGGACTCGATCTCGTACGTCAAGAAATGTGACAAGTGCCAGCGATTCGCCACAGTTGCCCGAGCTCCCCCAGTCGAGCTGAAGATGATCTCGTCCCCATGGCCATTTGCGGTCTGGGGAATCGACTTGGTTGGCGCCCTCCCTATTGGAAAGGGCGGGGTCCGCTACGCTGTGGTGGCTATCGACTACTTCACAAAGTGGGCTGAGGCAGAACCTCTGGCAACAATCACTTTCAAGAAAGTCCTCGACTTCGTGGTCAAGAGCATTATCTTCCGATTCGGGCTGCCAAAGAAAATCGTATCCGACAATGGGACTTAATTCGACAGCGACCTCTTCACCGAATTTTGTGAAAGGTACGGCATTGTGAAAAGCTTCTCCTCCGTGGCCTATCCCTAGGCAAATGGCCAGGTCGAGGCTATCAATAAGACGCTAAAGGCGAGCCTTAAGAAGAGGCTAGATGAAGCTAAGGGGGTCTGGCCAGAACAGCTCCCCCAGGTACTGTGCCGGACCTCGCATCGGACTCCTACGGGTCATACTCCTTTCTCCCTGACTTTTGGGAGTGAGGCAGTCCTCCTTGTCGAGATTAGGGTATCGTCGCATAGAGTCCAGGCGTATGACCAGGACCACAACCATGAACTACTTTGCGTGTCCCTCGACCTAATTGATGAAAGACGAGAAGTTTCGCAGCTTCAGCTCGCGCATTACCAGCAAAAAATCACTCGTTATTTCAACTCAAAGGTCAAAAAACGCGCCTTTGGCATTGGCGACCTGGTCTTCAGGAGAGTCTTTTTAGCCGGTAAGGATCCCAAGGATGGAGTATTGGGACCGAACTAGGAAGGGCCATATCAAATCACCGAGGTCATAAAGGAAGGAACTTACAAATTAGCTCGGCTTAATGGAGAAGCAGTCCCACGAACTTGGAACGCCATCCATTTGAAGAAATATTATTAGTAGCACCCTTGTAAGGCTTAAAGGCCACTTTTTTTGTTTGTTTGTTAAGCAATGAGAATTAAATCTTTGTTTATTATTGTATATATTTGCGGATGTAATCTCAAGTAACCACGAAAGACCCTTTCCTAGTTACTTGGGGGGCATATGGTGCCTGGATATAACCAGGTCGCCTTAAAGGCTTAGAAGTTGATTCAAATCGATTGATCGATGTTTTTCTTAAAAAACACGAGATATTGATAAAGGATTAACGCGAACTAAGTCCTATCCTCGATATAACTAGGTCCTAAAACTTAGAAGTTAATTCAAATTGATTGATCGGTGTTTTTCTTAAAAAGCACGAGATATTGATAAAAATTAACGCCAACTAAGTTTTCAAACTAACGTCCTGGACATAACCAGGTCCTAAAACTTAGAAGTTAATTCAAATTGATTGATCGGTGTTTTTCTTAAAAAGCACGAGATATTGATAAAAATTAACGCCAACTAAGTTTTCAAACTAACGTCCTGGACATAACCAGGTCCTAAAACTTAGAAGTTAATTCAAATTGATTGATCAATGTTTTTTTTTTTAAAAAGCACGAGATATTGATAAAAATGAACGCCAACTAAGTTTTCAAACTAACGTCCTGGACATAACCAGGTCCTAAAACTTAGAAGTTAATTCAAGTTGATTGATCGTTGTTTTTCTTAAAGAGCACGAGATATTATATCAAGAATTAACGCGAACTAAGTTTTCAAGGCAATGTCCGGGGAGCAACCAGGACTTATCTTAGAAGTTGGGTCAAGATTGGTTAACATGTTTTTCCTAGAAAAGTATAAAAGTATCAATCATAGCACCAACAAAAATAAAAACAAACTAAGACTATTACCGAAGTGCATGGAGGCAAATGGATATAAACCAATTAAAAGAAAAAATTGATAAAGCCAATTTTCTTGAGGTGAAAAAACCTCATACAAAAGTTACAAAAAAAATAAAATATGTGTGTTCAAAAAAGAAAAAGAAAGAAGGCCCTAGGCTCCACCAAGCTGCTCCATTGAGGTCGCCGTCTCACCCTCTTGCTCGGCCGCTGTGGAGGTCTCCCCGGTCTCAGAGGGTGCCTCCTGCTGAAGGCGAGCTTTAAACCCCTCCCGGAAGAGCTCCTAAGCATCCACTCCTAGAAAGGAGAAGTCGCCATCCGGGTTGAAGACCTAGCAGTGGTATAGCATATCCACCATGGCGGAGCTGGAAGCCGCCTTCTCTGTTGCCAAGGCGGCCTTAGCCTCCTTGGCCTCAGTTTTTGCAGAGTTTAGCACAGCCCAGGCAGCCTTGGCCTCCTCGAGTTTGGCCGTTACAGCGGCTAAGGCGGCCTCGGTAGTCTCGGCCTCTTGCAGCTTGGGGCGGGACGCGTCCAACTCAGCCCGCGCGGCCGCCAAGGCATCCTTAGCCTCCTGTTCCTGCTTTTGGGCAGTCTTCAGGGCGGCCAAGGTAGTCTACTGGTCGGCCAAAACAGCCTGATGCTCGCCCCTCATGTCCTCGAGCCGAGCCTTGGACTTGGATATGCTCCGGTGAAGAGCCAAGGCAACCTACAAAACAAAGAGGCAACTGCCTTAGAAAAAAAGAGAGGAGAGAACGTGCGATGCATGGTAACCAAAGAATACAGAATGCAAAACCAGCTTACCGTTAGAGCCATTCCCAGTGAAGACTCCATCATGCTCTCCGGGCTCCTTGTTTCGATCGCCCGCAGGTCCCTTTCGGTGGCGTTGTAGTAGTGGTCGACGGTGTAGGTCGTCGTCTCGTACACCGTCCCCCGAAAGACATCAGGAATTTTCTCCAAGGCCTGGGGGTCCACCAGAACGCGCACCTCAGGGACTGCGGTTTCCAAAGTCCCGGGCTCTGTCTCCATATCCCGAACAAAGGCGGGAGCTCGTGGAGGGGGCGGGGGAATCTTCTCCACTGCTGTAGGAGGTGGAGGTACCTTGGCCTGGGCAGCTGGGGTCTAGTCTTTCCCCTTTGCAGGGGACTTGGATGTTGTCCCAACGGCTTTCTTCGCCACCCAAAGCTTCTTCACCATGGGCCCAAAAGCCCCAGCAAAAGAGTTCCCTCCGGTGAACATAGCTCGCAGGCCTTTGTTTCCGAGCTGAGACATATCCTCTGGCAAAACAAAGACAACGTTAGTATACAAGTAAGCATTTATGCCAGAAAAACAAAAATAAGAGGAAAAAGTGGAACTTAAGTATATATCGAAAGGGATCCTACCCCCCGAGCTAGAAGAGGAATCTATGGTCACGACCATCGGCCCCGGAGCTCTTGTGGGGGAATCTAAGACAATGACTTAGCTGGAATAGGTTCTGGGTCCGAATCTGGCTCAGGACTAGATTCTTCTACATATTTCCTAAGGCCCAGAGTTACAGTACCCTCCCGAAGAGAGGGCCACGACCAAAGATTAGTCCCGTACTCCTCAAAGAAGGCTGACCTAAAGGCTAAGGTGTTGTCTACGACTACAGTACCCCTAGGGCGGCTACTCTCGTAATCCAGCACGGGCCGGTCGACACACTGGAGTAGGGTTATGTCGAGGTCTGGGTCGTTTCGATGGCGTTGGATGGGCTGGTTGGGATTAAACCTAGCTAACCGAGGATCGGCAGTGGCCCTATCTAAGCCCCTGAACATGTAAGGATTACCTTGCCCAGAGGGACCTGCGGCTGCTCCGGACCGGATCCTCTCCTCATCCGTTTCTTGGGCGACCTCCAGCGCCCGCTTCCTCCTCGTCCTAAGTCAGAAACTGATAAAGGGGAACTAATCAATACTCAACTTATGAGCTAAGAGTAAAGGGTACTTACGAGGATGGTTGAAGTTGTGAAGTTCACAATTGCGAAACCCCTTGGACATAAAGAACTGGTCTTTGAAGTCGTTGGGGTGACTGGGCAGCTCGATGACCGCAGCCGTGTTTGGAAAACGGGTCAGGTAGTAGAACCCATCGCCTCGCCCCCGTTGCTCCGGGCTGGCCTTGAGGCAGAAAAAATATAAGATATCCGCCGGGGTGGGGACCTCCCATTCCTGTTTCAGTAATAGATATCTCAAACCCGCCAACAAACGGTAGGAGTTAGGGGGAGCTGGAAAGGAGCCAACTTCACGTAGTTGAGGAAGTCGGCGAAGTATTGGTTCGGCGGGAGGAAGGCCCCAGCCTTGAAGTGCTCGTCACTCCAAGCCGCGTATTCCTCGTCGAGCGGCGCGCAGCTCCGCTCACCATCTAGGGGAGGTCGGGCGATCAGGGCGCCCCTCCCCAGCTCGATGTTGTGGGAAAGGAATATTTTATTCACTTTCCCCTGGTCGGTGATCTTCGAGACGATCCTCTCGGCCTCGAAGAAAGCGTCGAGCGCCACCTCGAGCTCCCGCTCCACGGCCGGCCTGAAAACGGGGATTAGGGAGTCTGTCACCACCTCCTTTCCTTTGGATTGTTGGGAGGACAAGCTGCCTGCGGTCTTCTTAGGGGCATTCTTCTTGGGTCCCATCTGGTCGCCTAGCGAACAAAAGAAGAAATTTTAGAAAGGGCGACCTAAGCATAAGAGAGAATCTGAAGAGAGGTGTTTCCTTTGCACGGGCTGAGGTAATCTCAACCCGTGGAGAATGAGACCACGCGGTTCTATGAACACGCGCCTATGCTCCGAACGGATCCCCGATTACTCGGAATTCGTGTGTCAGGAGGGTCAGGATAAAAGTTTTCCTTGGAAGGAAAGTTTCAGTAGGCAAGAAATGCAAAACCGCCTATGAAGCGTGTCCCCTAAGCTACCCGGTTTTGCACCCAAAAGGCTGGATATTTTAAACAAGCATACCAAAAAATCCTACCTAGAAGATATCCCCAGAAAGCGTACCCTGTGAGCCATGCTCCTAAATGGTTTTCTTCTACAATCGATGCCCTAAAATAAAAACCTACACTCTTCATACCCACAAAAAACCAACAGAATGTTGCATGCAGCTACAGGAACTATTTACCTAGGCTACAGTGAAAAGAAAATTTAAAGCATGCACAGTCAGAAAACTTACGGAGTGTTTTGCTGTGGAGGGGATGAAGGGATCATCTGGGTTGGAGCCTCGTCGGAGTAGCTGGTACCAAAGCCTCAAAGGAGCCCTTGCACCTAAACTTTTGGAGTGCTGGGAACGGTGACCGGGAGAAAAAGAGGGTTTTTTGAGGATGAGAAGAGAGAAGAAGATGGGAAATTTAGAAAATTTTCAAATAAACGGGTGGCCCATGCGTAAGGTGGTCACCCCTTTTATATACGTGAAAGGCCATGTGAGGAGGGCCGTTGGATTTCCCTGATATGGGATCCGAGGCTCTCAACTCGAAAGGCGAACCGATGGCCGAGTATAGGCTAAGCCATTTAATGCGGTTCTCGGAAGACGTACCGTCACCAACCACGATGCTCCACGTATTCGGCGCCTGCATAATGGGTGGAATATGGAGAGTCCATGAAGAAGCCTAAAATCCCCCACTGTGGCCCCAGATGACGTCGTGTGCCACGAGCAAAGGCTTGGGGAGCAAATGTACGCCTTAATTTTCCACGGGCTAGTAGCGAGTTGAGATATGGCATAATTATATCAGCCACGTGGCCGGAGTTGCTGGTCAGGTCCTACTTCTTTAGCTCGAGATAGCCAAAGGTTTATCAAGATTATTTAAGGGCCGAGTCAGAAATATGAAGACCGCGGGTCAAGAAGGCATCCAACTCGAGGCACGAGCTGGAGTTGGAAGCTGTGAACCTTTATAAATTCAACCACGCAATATAAACGTGCATATATCAGACATCACGTGTCTGATATATCCTTGAATTCTCGAACACGCAGCATGAACGTGCGTGTTCAGGCACCCACGACTGGGTTGGGCCGTGCGGCCCATTGTCCCCCTTACCTATTGATTAGACCACACTTCATTTGTCAGGTTTTAGGAATTAATCATGAATGTCACAGAAGTGACGTGATGGGTAAGAAGGTCACGGGATGACCCCCTTTACCAACTCCCAAGTGCCCTCTCCTATAAATATGGAGACCCTGGGAGTTGCAAAGGGTTGGATTCTATTGTGTAACGAAATACCCTGTAAAGAATACCAGAAATATAGTAATAATATAGGCTGGTGGAGTAGAAAGATTTTAACCTTTGAACCACCTAAAAACGTATTCGTGTCATCAGTTCATTTTAAGATCATTCATATGTTTCGGTTCAGCACTAATCCATTTCTCTTATTTTCTTAATTACCTGTTGGCGAAGAACCGCGTCAACATTAACATATATAAATATATTTAAATAGCTACTTGACATATATATAAATAACAATAATATTTAAAAATAAATTATAATAGAATAAAAAAAGTCATAGGGTAGAGTAATATACATGCATCAACTATTTTTAGTTTGTAATATATCTCCCAATATCTTTTGGTGAATTTGATAAAGAAAAAAAAAGCTTCAATCACTTGATAAAAAATAAACTATCACACAAATTTATAAGATAAAAAAATGACATGTATTGCTTTATTATTTTTAACTAAATATGATTTAATTGTTTAAATTATCATAAAATATCTTAAAAATATCATACTTTAATTCATTTATTCACTACAACAATTTTCACTTTTAATGACTCTCTATAATGACTTACACCAATGGTGTAAGACATTAAAAGTATTCAGGGATATTTCAAGTCTAAGGGTGTAAGTCATTAAAAATTATTGTTTATGACTAAGTGGGTAAATCATTAAAAGTGGTGGGAGACGTTATTTATAATAAATTAAAAAATCAAAATAAAATAATTAAATAATATATTTATCTGACAATGGGAGGCTTCTAACGTCTCCCCTGGGAAGACGTGCACAGTTCCAACGTCTCCCCTGGGAAGACGTCCGATGTGGCACGTATTCCTAGGGGAGACGTTGGAAGTCTGCACGTCTTCCCAAGGGAGACGTTAGAAGCCTCCCCTGTATATAACCCTATTACCTTCTTCTTCCCCGAGCCACACGAACCAGAGGCGGAAACAGGCGATTTCTGGGCGATTTCTGCTTCCTTTTTGGTTGATTTTCATCTCCAAAAATTACTTTCAGGTATGTTTTTAAGATTTAATTAATGTATAATAGTTAGAATAATGTTTTTTTATTTATATTCTCTAATTATAGTGGGTTAATGTTGGGATTTTAGGGTATTTGTATGGTGCGGTTTTGGGTAATTTTAGGTTGTTAGAAATATTTGTTTAAAGTTTGAAAAATAATTTGAATGAAGATTTGACATTAACAATTGGGATATTGATATTATACCACATTATTTACTGTTTTTTAATTTTTTTTACTATTTAATCCGAAAATTGTAGATTTTTTAATTAATTTTTTAGGTTGATTAAGTATTAATATATATATATCTAAAATAAGGAAAATAATTTAATTTTAATTTACATACTAAATTGCATGTATAGATATAAGTAATTCAAGTATTTATGTTTATGCTTTTTTTTTATTTATATTATTATTTAATTAGAAAATTATATATATTTGTATAAATATATTTTAAATATTTTATTAACATTGAAGTAGGTTGATTATATATATTATATTATATTATATTTATTTATTTAGTAATCTTTTATTTATTAATTAATTTAATTTTGTAGGTTGTGGTTTTAACTAGAGAGATTTTTGCCTCAAAAT
Organism: Humulus lupulus; assembly: GCF_963169125.1. Taxonomy (NCBI): domain Eukaryota; kingdom Viridiplantae; phylum Streptophyta; class Magnoliopsida; order Rosales; family Cannabaceae; genus Humulus; species Humulus lupulus. Next base: position 24,312,344 of record NC_084796.1, read on the forward strand.
TTCTATTTCAAGCACACATTTGAGGTTTTTAAGTTTCTAAAATTGTAAGAATAAGTTATTATTAATCCAATTATTTAGTGATATTTGTTTAGTAATCTTTTATTTATTAATTAATTTAATTTTGTAGGTTGTGAATTGAATAGGAAAGTGCATTGCAAAGTGAAGTAAATTTGCTATCTAAGACTATTAATTGCAAGAGGTGCGTACATTATCTTATTTCTTGTTTTAGTATTATTAAATTTTTGTTAGAGGAATTTGAATATCTTAAATATTCATCCATAGTGAAGTAGGTTCTGAGATTAAAATTTTGTGTTGCGGTGATAACAGAAGGTTGAGAACTGTGTGTTTTAGTGAAGTAAGTTCTGGAAAATTTGTTTGTGCTGCGGAGCTATAAGGAAGAAACTTATTTTGTGCTGTTTGACTTGTTGTTAGTAGATGGTTAGATCACTATTATAGGGGAAATGCTGTCCAATTTTGTCTAGAATTATGAATTCTATTATTATATTTGAATTATATTGTGCTTATTTGATTGTATTTGATTAGATTGACAGATGGCTAGGTTATTAATATAGAAGAAATGCTGCCCAATTTTTCATGTGCTCAGTCGTATGCTTATTTAGTTTTTATTGTTTAATTTTTCATAGACATAGGAGAAGATATGGATAGAAAATGGATGTCAGCAAATAGTGTAACACCCTAAACTCCAGGGACTGTGACAGTGCACATTTTAAACAGTGCTAAACTCGTTAACCGAGAGATTTGGCCGTAATTGTGTAACTAAGTATGATTAGCGGTTTAGGGATTAAATTTTTTGGTTAAGATATAATGTTTCACTAAAACATTTATTGTATACATTGAGATCCCAAAAATATAATTTAAATGTCTATTACAAGAAAATATTTACAAACAGCCAACCTAAGCGGAAAAACAAGGTTTAACCATAGTTCCGCAGCCGCATATGTACACATCGCCACCTAAGCTCTCCAACTCAAGGATGGTCCAGCTTTCTTTTTCCTTTACCTACACCACATAGCACCTGTGAGCCGAAGCCCAGCAAGAAAACTCAATATGCTCATGAACAATCATATCATGACATCAAATCATATCTAGCATGCCTAGCAAACATAGCTCTATTCAAGCATGCAAACAAATTCAGATAATGCTGGGGAATCTAGGATAAGAAATTTTTCCCTCCTGATTGGGTGACTATCAAGTCAATCCTAATCAGATGAGTGATTTAACACTTGAGGTTCTGGTAAACCATACTGAGTGACTGACAAGCAAGTCACCACGGGGCTCAGTACCCAAAGCCATGCAAATGATGATCAGAATGATCATACATAGCTTATAGCCCTAAACAAATGAGTGAATATCACTTTGAGTGACTGACAAGCAAGTCGCTATAGGGCTTGGTGCCCATAGCCGTGTAACGAAATCGTTACCTGGGCTTCCTGCAATGGCTCTATTCAGATGAGTGACCGATGGGTAGTCACTAGCTTGAACAGATGAGTGACTGATGGGTAGTCACTAGCTTAAACAGATGAGTGACTGATGGGTAAGTCACACAAGCGCTTTTAGTTTTCATCAAACTTGAGGTCGGTCCGACATTAATGCTCTTGTTGAGTCATCTAATGCAGATGTCGATTAGATCTAATCTTTTATCGGCTCTGCGTTCATGACGCTTATGCCGTTTCTGGCGCCCAGGTCGGTAACACACGACCAATGCCAAATCTGAATGATCAGGGCCATGCACAAGTAAGCAATGCTACCAAACATATATCATTTGTCAAATATCCAAATACAGGGCATTCCGCATGCTTACTTAACAAGTGCTAGCATAATTGGAATCACGCATAAACACAGAGACTCAAGCTCTGAACAGTGTCATATTCAATATTCATGGCATGCCCTAATCACATATTTCTCGTGCATCAGATGCATCACATTTAAACATCCAACATGCCTCAGTAATAACCATATACAAGTGGGCAAGATTGCTAAGCATTCAATATGCTATCAATGTTCACATTTAAAAATCCAACATGCATCAAGAATAACCATGCATGTCACATATGGGGTGCAGTTTTCTTACCTTTGGTCCAAGCACAGGTTACCAATAAACGAGCCACAAGCACGATCCTTATTCCAAGCCTCTAGTGATAACCTAGTCACAACCATAAATGGTGATCCAATGAGTTCGAGTTCTAAAACCAATCCTGGAACTAAAACCTAGCCTCCGAGACATCCAATCCCACTAAATCGGGTAGTAGGAATGATCCTGAGGCCTAAGGTTTGAGTTCCCAAGCTTAAAACATCATTTCACCCATAAATACCCTCAAGCGCTGCGGCCCCCAGCCAAAACAGAGGCATCAGGGGCAAGTACTGCGGCGCCCTATACCTAGTGTTGCGGCCCCCAGAGCTCTCAAAATCTTCCACCTGCTTCATCGAGCTTGGGCCGCGACGCCCAAGAACAGGGTTGCGGCCCAACCTCGGACCAGCCATTTTTCCCTGTTTTCAACCTTTTAAAACCTCCTAAAAACATATCCAAACATCTCCAAACTCAAAAATAAAAGTTTCCAAATATCCCCATGATCCAAAACCAACAAAACCCAAGTCTCAAATCACTCAAAAGCTCATCAAAACACAAAATCCAATTCAAGCTTAAAAGCTTTAAAAAAAACTTAAAACTTGAATTACCTCTGATTGAGTTGTTTCCAACTAAATCCTCCGGCTAATAAGCTTCTAATCTTTCCTAGGATCGCTATGCCTTGATCCTCGCTTGAATCCATGTTCTAAAACTCAAGTTTCCTTCGAAAATGCGACCGGGAGACAAAAATGGAACTTAGAGGGAGAGAGAACGTACATAACGTTCTTTTTATTTCTTAAAAGGTTACTTCAAGCTTAAGTAGCCTCAACCAAATCCTAACGCTCGAGGTCCCGAAAACATCCCCGGGGGCAAAATAGTCAAAACCTCCAGAATTTTTCCCTGATCTTACTAACTCCCAATTTATCACCAAATATTTATTCCCATTACCCAATAACCTAGTAATGCTCTAAATACCCCTTGACTCACTCTGAGTCAAGCATAAATCCCGTTGTGACTTTCCCAATAGCTTACCTCCTAGGATCGTCTTGTGTTGAGTAACCCTGGCATAACCAAACAATAATAAAGCACCACACATATTTCACATATATGCCAAATATGCCCGAAATGACCAAAATATGAAAGTCACCCAATTAATCAGAAATGGGTTCACATGCATGTTTAATACACCTAAACATGCATATTATCATTTAATAACACAATAAATCAATTATGGCCCTCCTGGCCTCCTAATCAAGGTCCTAAACCTTATTAGGAAATTTGGGGCATTACAAATAGGTTATCCGTGGAATATAAAAACAGAGTCGATTTATTCTTAAGATTTTTTTCGAAAAATGTGAAAGACCTAAAATTTACTCGTTGCCCATGTATTAAGTGTGGAAATTAAGGAAAATGGATCTTGGTAAGATCAAACAACACTTATTTTTCAATGGAATCGACAAAAGTTACATGATTTGGTATATGCATGGGGAGAGAATGCATGTCGCTCCAACTCTGCCAAGTAGACCCAATGAAGTAAGGAGGAATATAGTAGAGGAGAACTGTGATGCATTAGATGATATGATTGATGACGCACATTATGGATCCGGAGTAAACCCAGATAAATTTGAGATACTACTTAGTGATAATGAGAAACTGATTTACCCCGGTTGTAAAAAATTTACAAAGTTATCCGCACTCCTTAGGTTGTAAAATTTGAAAGCTAAACACGGTTGGAGTGATAAAGGGATGACTGATCTACTTTGTTTTTTGAATGATTTGTTGCTGGAGTGTAATGAAATGCCAACTTCATTTTGTGAAGCAAAGAAAACATTATGCTCATTGGGCATGCAATATGAAAAAATTCATGCATGTCCTAATGATTGCATATTATATCGGAATGACTTTGCAGATGAAAAAATGTGTCCTACTTGTGGTAAGTCACGATGGCAAAAGAAAAGAAATGGTGAGGATGTCAAGGAAGGAGTACCCGCCAAGGTCTTGTGGTACCTTCCTCCTATTCCTCGTTTCATTCGATTGTTTAGAAATGATGAGCATGCTAAAAATTTATCGTGGCATGCTAATGAGAGAATAAATGATGGTAAATTAAGGCATCTAGCTAACACCCTAGCTTGGAAGAGGGTTGATTTGAAGTGGCCTTGTTTTGGAAATGAATCTCATAATATTCGTCTAGGTCTTTCGACTGACGGGATTAATCCACACACTTCTATTAGTTGTAAGTATAGTTGTTGGCCTGTTATGCTTGTCATTTACAATCTACCCCCATGGTTGTGCATGAAGAGAAAATTTTCCTTGTTGACATTGTTGATATCGGGACCTAAACAACCTAGTAATGACATTGACGTATATTTGTCGCCTCTTATCGATGATTTGAAAACTTTGTGGGAAGAAGGGGTTAAGGTTTATAATGCGTATAGGAAAGAAGAATTTAATCTTAGAGCTGTATTGTTGTGGACTATCAATGACTTTCCTGCTTATGGAAATTTATCCGGGTTTAGTGTGAAAGGATATAAGGCTTGTCCCGTTTGTGAAGAAAAAACATGTTCTGAATACTTAAAACACTCCCGAAAAGTATGTTATATGGATCATAGGAAGTTCTTGATTATTACGCATAAATATCGAACTTGGAAAAAGGCATTCAACGACATACAAGAGTTTGAGGAGGCTCCTCAACCTTTAAATGGGAGTGAAGTACTTGAGAAGATGTCTAAAATCATGTTTAAGTTAGGTAAGCCTAAAGTTCGTACACCTACAAAGCGGAAGGGTCGTGGGAAGGCTAAGGTTGTGGAAGAGCCCAAAAGTTGTTATAAAAAGAAATCTATTTTTTTCGAGCTTGAATATTGGCAATTCTTACTTGTACGCCATAATTTAGATGTTATGCACATAGAGAAAAATGTATGTGATAGTTTGATTGGAACTTTGTTGAATATTCCTGGGAAACTAAGGACGGAATCAAGGCTAGAAAAGACTTGGCTCCAATGGGTATACGTGAAGGATTAACTCCGAAAATAGATAAGAGACGAACATACTTGCCTCCTGCTGCTTACACCCTCACTAAAGATGAAAGGAAGGAAGTTTGTTCCTATCTATTTAATGTAAAAGTTCCATATGGCTATTCATCAAATATAAGGTCATTGGTAGACAGGAAAAGTTGTACTCTGAGTGATATGAAATCTCATGATTGTCATATTCTAATGCAACACTTGCTACCAGTGGCAATTTGTTTTGTCTTACCTCAAAAAGTTCGAGAGATTATCACAAGATTATGTTTCTTTTTCAAGTCATTGTGTTGTAAGGTGATTGATCCTATTAAGTTACCTAAGTTACATGATGAAATTGCTAAGGTCTTGTGTGAGCTGGAGAAATACTTCCCACCTTCCTTTTTTGATATAATGATTAATCTTATAGTTCACTTGGTTAGAGAATTAAGATTTTGTGGTCCCGTTTATTTAAGATAGATGTATCCATTTGAACGATATATGAAGATTCTTAAGGGGTATGTCAGAAATAGAAGTCGCCCAGAAGGGTGCATTGTGGAATGTTATATTGCTGAAGAGGCAGTTGAATTTTGTTCCGAATACATGGCTGGTGTATAGAGGATTGGGGTAAATGAAGTTAATAATGCTGAGATTCAGAGTCGTCGGGGTAGTGTTGTTTGCACAGTGAGTCGGGATGAACTAGATGAAGCACATCGTCTAGTATTGCAAAATATTAATGAAATTCAACCTCACTAACAACATATGTAATTTTGAAGGGAACATTTTAACTTGATCAAGACAAAATTTCCATCAAAGTCAAGGAACTCCAAATGGTTACAAGACGAACATTATCGTACATTTAATAGTTGGATAGAAAATAAATTATATTATGTTGATTTTTCGATTTTATTTTTATTATATAGTAATGTATGTTGTTTGACTAGTTTTATTTTTATTAGGTTGTCAATGAATTGAAAAACACATCAAATAATGTGTCAGACATTGTTAAGTGGGTCTCTCGCGGCCCTTCTCATAGAGTCATCAAGTTTTCATCATATATAATCGATGGTACAAAATTCAATACTAGGGAGCGTGATACCAACAGAACCACACAAAATAATGGTGTTAGTCTTGTCGCTAGAACTATGCAAATATCCAGTGCGAAAGACAAAAATCCTGGTCAAAGTGATATGACTTTCTATGGAGTAATTAAAGAAATTTGGGAGTTAGATTATATCACAACTCGAGTACCTGTTTTCTTTTGTGATTGGGTCAAGAGTGACAACGACATAATATATGAAGATTTTGGTTTCACATTAGTAAATCTAAATCAACTAGGGCACAAATCTGACAGATTTATAATGGCTGCACAAGCAAAACAAGTGTTTTATGTGAATGATCCTTCAGACAACCAATGATCAATTGTGCTTACAACGCCAACAAAAGAATGGAATACCAAAGATGGTGATTTGCATGATATACCTATTCAAGAAGAATCAATCACATTCACCTCACCAATATGTAATGATGAAATTGATGATGATGGTGTTTGTTTACGTGATAATGGTGAAGGTTTATGGATTGATAACCTGATGTGAGGTATAATATAACTATGTTTGTCATACTTGCAAAAATGATTTTGGTTTGTTTATGATATATTTTTGTTTGTCATATTTTTTTTCTATATATATATAACTTATCATATTGATTTTTATGTTTCACAGATGTCAGATCCTTTTGGTGATAGTGATGAGGAGGAAAATCCTCAACAAAATCCTAATATTGAGCCAGAGATTACAGATGAAAAAAATGTGCGAGGACGCACATGGATGAATAAATTGATTAAGAATAGAAGTGAAGGAAATATTATACCTGTAACGTTCAATGGGTATGGTCAAGTAATGAGTACTGCAAGAAGTAATTGATCTTCAGCGTTGGGTTCTATAGTGAGGACTGTTGTGCCCATCAACTGTAACTCATGGAATGAAGTTCCAGCGGAGACCAAAACTCATATATGGGATTTAATGAATGTATGATTTAATTACTTCTATTTTACTTAAAGATTTTAAAATATGTGATTTAATATGATTATTATTTCAAACTTGCAGAAAACTTTTCAGTTGGAATATAGCTCCAAAAAGTAGACAATGAAAGACGTAGCAAAGATGTTCAAACAGTGGAAGACTGACACGACAAGGAAACGCATCTATAATGCCTTAGAGAAAAGACCAGATGAGTTTTCGCCTAGGAAACCACATGGATTTGAGGACATCATAAAGGATGAGTAATGGTTAGAATTTTTCAACTCAAGATTAACACCAGAGTGGAAAGATAAGAGATTACAGATGCAAGAATATCGAGCAATGAACAAATACAACCACAACCTATCTAGAGGAGGTTACGTGCGTGTGGAAGAGATGCTTCAACAATAGAATGGGCAACAACTATCTGATATTGATAGAGCTGACTTATGGACGATGGGTCGACCAAAGAATAAAGAAGGAGAACTTATTGGAGGGGCAGTTGAGGTTCAAAAAAACATTGTAAGTTTTTATATATATTGTTACTTGCTATATTCATTATTGGTTTTTATTTTGAACTTATATAAATCATATTTATTTTTATAAAACTAACTCAAATTAATTACTTTTATTTTACAGGCTCATTATCGAAAACTAATTGAGGAGGGTCAATGGGAACCCCAAGGCCCTGATGATGTGTTGATGATGGCATTGGGCACCCCCGAGCCACGAGGGCGTGTTTGGGATAAAGGTCACGGTGTGTCCCCCGCGTTATTTTGGGATACTCCGAAACCTACCAAAATGAAAGAAAAATCGAAAGATATTGTTTCGGCTAGCGCTATGAGAAATGAGTTTGAGGAAATACTTCATCAACAAGAAGAACGACACGTCAACAAGAAGCACGTCTAGAAGAACATTTTCGTAAACAAGAGGAAATGTTGAGATCTTTCATGGCCCAATAGATTGGTTCAGGATCCAATATTGGAGTCCCACCAGTAGTTCCAAACCCACCGGGGCCATCTTACTATGTGCTCGACCCTCTAGGGCCATCTTGCTATGTGCCCGACCCACCAGCACCATCTTACTATCAGCTCGACCCACCAGCACCATTTGTGTCTGAGGTAATTTCAATTTGATAGTTGAAAATGACTACGTATGTACATGCATACACACACATATACATAATGCTACTTATTATAATGTGCAGGTACCTAGTTCTCAGTTAGTCATTGGTTCGCTATCCAATATTGTTGCATCAGGAAAGCTCATTGACAAAGAGTCGGGTAACAACTACCAAGTGGTGATTACTGACGCTATTAAGCCGTCGACGCCTCTTCCTTATGCAAAACCTGATCAGAATATGTACATAGTCATTCAAGCTATTAGGCATCCTATATCATAGCCTAAGGAATTTGTCATCGTATCTGATGATATACATGAACAGGTGGTGTATCATGCTTATATAATCATATTTGTTATTATATATTTTAATTTGTTTGTAAATTTTCTAATTATTAATATTATTTTACAGATTTGTTCTAGAAGTAATAACATATCATAACGACCAATTGCTCCCTCAACACAACGACCACGAGAAAGAATACAATGTTTGAGTGATCCGCTGACATAAGACACCAGTCCTTTGGAACATATATACAATATTATACCTCGTTGGAATGATGATGACTGTGTCAATCCAGGCATAGACGAGGATGTATTCGGTCAGGATATTTCAAGTCTTTACATATGCAAAGAGGACATACTTCAATTTATTCGAATGGAAAAGATTGGACAAGGAGTTGTCGTTTGCTACATGAGGTATCTCACAAGTTTTTTAATTAACCTTTCTTATTTGATTGATTTTAACAACAAATTTCCTAAATTATATTGTTGACTACTACTTCTTTTCTGAATAGGTTGTTATACAATTTTTTGGTAGAACAAGGGCGCCAAAATAAGTTTTTATTTGTCAATCCTAATGTTGTAGCCACTAAAGGAAGTTCATTTGAAGAGCGTGTTCAAGGTCTGTTCAAGCGTTGTCGTCAATTAAGATCAAGTGAGCAACTTATGATTGTCCCCTGGAACCATGGGTAAGTTAAAAAATTTGTTACTGTCAAATACTTAGTCCTTATAACATTTGCGTTGGAGACTTATACCACGTACTGTTTTTCTTGTGCAGTGATCATTAGATGTTGATTATATTGGCCTCATATGCATATTATGTTTGTTGTTGTGATCTGGTCAACTCAGAACTGGAAAACCGTGAAGAAATTGTGGCAGTAATAGTCAATGCTTTCAACCTTTTTCTGACCAGTCTACTAAACCTCCTGAGATTCCAAATAATATAGAAATTGTGCAACCGAAAGTAAGTAACTACAACTTTAATTATTTTGAAAATTTATAATTGAAATTTACTAATATTCTTTATATTAATTGCTTGATATTTTATTTAAATATTAGTGTCCACACCAACCTGACAATGTGGCATGTGGATATTATGTGATAAGAATGTTGAAGGATTACATAGAACATTCACGACTTGGACGTTACTTGAAGAAAGAGGTATGTATATAAATTTATACAAAGTTAACAATTTATTTATTATTAAAGTATATATAATTAACTAATATGTTTTACTTTGTATTTTTTTTGTAGCTAAACACTACGCCATATACACCAGCACAGATTAATGAAATGCGACAACACTGGGCGAACCATATGCTACCGATAATTCAAAGTAATCGTCCCACATATTAGTTTTTTTTTTTACTTTTTATTTCTTACTATATGCTAGCTAGTGTAATATTTGTTAATTTTGTATGTTTAACAACAAATATTACATTTTTGTATATATAGCTAGCAAAAACATATTATATACACATTATGGTTTTATTAAAGAAAATTCACAATTTAAATTTGCATATAATTTAGATTTTTAAATTAATATATTTAATTCTATTTCAAAAAAAATTAATATATTTAATTCTATTAATTAATATACTGAAAATAATTATTTAATTATTAAAAAAAAATACAAAAACCAATGATGACTCGTTATATGAGTCATTGAATGTTTACAAAGTCTCCCTGTGGGAGACGTTGTAGGTACCTATGACGTCTCTTATGAGGAGACTTTGTAAACTTTCAACGTCTCCCCCTGGGAGTCATCATAAGGTGTACGTTTTACACCCTATGATGACTCCCAGGGGGAGACGTCATAGGGCCACTTTAGATGGCTCCTGCAACGTCTCCCCTAGGGGGAGACATTAAATGTCTACAATGTCTCCCCCATGTAGCCATTAAATGTCTATTTTGTTGTAGTGATTTATTTATTTTTGTTTAAGTTTACGTTTGTTCTAGTTTTTGAATTTGGTAGTGACAACAACAGATTATATAATATATGTTTAATAAAAAATTAATATTATGCGTAGATTTTTAATTTAAGTTTGTTGCTAGTTTTTATTTTTTGAAAAGAAATATATTGCTAGTTGATAGTAGATTATATTATATTATATGTTTAATATGCTATTATTCTAATACGTGAAGTTTAAGTTTAATTAAATTTTATTTAAGTTATAAAATATATGATTTTATTATTTTTAAATAATAATTATTATTATAAAATATCTCAAATATATTATATTTTAATTTATTTAATTATTTATTATTTAAGTTTAAAATAATCTACAGTGAGCTCGTGCATATATATATATATATATATAAATATTTATATTTTTGTTGGGGTTGGAAATATCTTGGTATGTGGTTGCCTATATTTCATATAAATGAGTGCGATTAAGTTAGGCCAGTTATTTTTGTCGTTTGTGCCACAGAGAGAAACATGGTTTGAGTTTAGTCAAGTTATTTTTGTCGTTTGTTCCAGAGAGAGCATTAAAGCCCGTCGACATAGATAATCTTTATATTTATCAAACATATACGTGCCACTCTAAAATTGTTAAAAGTATTTTTTTTTTCTATATTTTAATTTTTTTTCACTTTTTTTATTCTTCTTTTAATAAGATTTAATTTATATTAATTCACCTATTTCATTAGTGTTGATGTTGCTTTTCGTCAACTTAAATCGTAGAGCAATTAAACAATATGAACTACGGTGCGAATGAATAATATAGTGGAACAATAAGGTTTTTACGTGGTTTAGCAGTTAAATCTGCCTAGTCCACGAGTCTATGTTATTAAGACTTGGAGTTTTCTGGAAATCCTTCAGAGATGAATTACCCAGAGTTTTCTCTCAAGATATCAGATGATCGGTCCTCTACAAGTGATTATTACCTCTCTATTTATAGAGAGGTCACAGAGTTCATTCCCCATATTTCGGGAAGATACTCTGCATATAAATTCAAGTAATTACATTAAATGTTGTAACTCCTATATACAAGGAAACGTCCCCTGAAGACCCGGAAACGGATAAAAAACTTGTGAATATCCCTTTAATGTTGGGATGTTACAACAATAAATATATTTAAACATACAGAACGCGTTACATCAGATGACTCATCGAATCTCTGAGGTCAGCAACCAGCATCGTGTCAGTCAAGGCTTACGGTCATGTTACGAACTGGCCATCTTATTCCAAGACCTGCTCGGAGCAGATAAATACCATCGAGGCTGTCACATTCGAGCCTGTACTTTTTAAGCTCAGACTACTCGATTCAAAGGCACTCGATAACAGATGTACCCCGATGCTATGCCCTTTCGAGCCTAGAAAGAATCTCGAGGTTACATGTCTTCGAGATTGCCATCTTACTTTGGAGGTTTTACAATTGGACCATAAACATGTATTTCATATATCTCGAGCTCATACTTGACGAGTCCAGCTTTCGAGGTCATAATTTCTGGTCTCGAAATCTGGGTGTAACAGTTTGCCCCCTTTAAAGTATTAGTTTGAATCCTATGAGAAGGAAACTTTTAAACTACTTCCATTGGGAACCGTACCATCAAATATACTTGAGTGTGGACACGCGTCGAACGGGTATTGATCACTCAAAGTACTTGAGTACCTTGGAAACCTGCCCACGTATATCTGCCTGCCATTCTTTATGGTACTATCAACTCACAGGTCCCTGACCATTTGATCTGATATGGAATTTGGCCAATGGCCCAGATTAATCCGACCTTTTACATTTCCACGGGCTTATAAATAGGACTCTATTCGTCTTCTTCTTTTTTACTTTCACGTTCAAAATTTCAGAGAGGAAAAACCAGAAACTTCTTTGCCCATTTCTTGCATGTTCTCCATGCCGAGAAGATAAAGCAACGTTGGACTCTTTGATTCTGTGAGATCATATTTGCAGCCGCTTATACAATCATCAATTTCTTTGTTTTCTCCGATCGTATTGTGTAAGTTTTCTGTTCATGGCTTCGTAAGTCCGTATCTTTGTTGCATGTCTATGTTGTTGCACTATTGGTCCATCCATTAGTTTAACGCACTAGAATGTTTCGGCTGACAAATATTAGATTTAAATTCTAACATTATTGGTTACAAACCCCAATTCATGTGCAAAAGACCCAAATGTGGTTATTTTACTGAATTTTTGAATTTCGGATGACATATCTTGCACACCAAGATATTGGGTACAAAATCAGGGTTTTTTAAAGAATGCATGATTCCCAAAAATATCACTTTTTGAGTAACCGCCACCTTTTTTCCCTGATATATCGGGATTTTCAATAACATGTCCACCTTCCTTTCTTTCGGTGGAATGCACGCTCTGAGACTGGCCTCATCCTTTGGATCGATCTTGCCTTGTAGCCTCGATCATTCGAGCTTAGGTCTTCTATTTATCTCATTATTTCCTGTTCACTTGGCCCTCATCCTTTTGCTTTCTTGTTAGATTCCACAGAACTCGGGAAAGTGTTGGGGGTCTAAGCTTGCGATTCCTTATTCAACCGCAACTCCGAGCCCGGAGTCTCCTTTCACTCAGAACCAGTGCTTGATCCGGGAGCACAAACTAAGGTGTGAGCAAGAGGACATTCGAGATCACTTTTGATGTCAGATAGACGAGGTCGAAGAAGGAAAAAGGAAAAAACTAAGGGTCGCCCTCTACCCAGATTCGGACACCGAGCCCAAACCGATTCCTCTCGACCCTACGCTCAAAGTGACAGTCGCTTTCAAGCCAAGTGATCTTCAATTCTCACTGATGGGGGAACCTTCTACCTTCCAGCCGACCTTGATACCTACCCCGGGAAGGGAATTCTTCGAGGCCGAGCACTATTGGAGCTCTATCTCATCGTTAGGGCAGATTACTGACATTCTGGCCCTACACGACATAGGACTATCGGGCTCACTGAGGTGTCGAGCTTCGACCTCCCACGAGCGAAGTTGCCGCGCTCCGGGAGATGGGAATCCTGACAGTAAGCTGAGGTATGCTGCTTGGAGCCAGGAGCACATGAAGGCGGGGGCTGTTCTGCCTTTGAAGTCCTTTTTTAAAGGCTTCTTGGATTTTGTTGGGCTGGCTCCCTTCCAACTCAACACCAATTCTTACAGGGTTCTGTCTGCCCTGAGGTCGCTTTACCACGAGCTGAAGTGGGAAGAACCTTCGCCTGAAGAGATCTTATATCTCTTTTGTCTGAAAAGCAATCCCTCCTGAGCTCGGGGAGGAGACGGATGCTATTACCTTTCGAGCTATCCCAAGGAGAAGAATATCTTCAAGGATCTTCCCAACCATCCTCCAGACTTCAAGAAGGCCTTCTTCTGGACAGATGGCCTAGCTCCATCCCGATACTATACGTTTAGGCGAATTTGTAAGTATCTCAAACTTCTTTCTTTTTTGTGCTCAAATTTTGTTTGGGCTCGTGCTTAGTTAAAATGTGTTTATTCTTCCAGCCAACTTCCACCGTCCTACTCCCACCAAGGAAATGAGAGAGCACAAGGAGGATCTGCTCCAACTCCCTTACGGCAGGAGGTCCCTCTCTTATCTCTTGCATGAAGACAAACTCCGAGAATGCGGCCTCTTGGAGAAGGATCAGTCCACATTTGACTAGTCCAATAAAAAGTATGACTAATGGGAGCTCATGCCTTTCCCAACTGGCAACCTTTCTCCGAGGAGAAATGCAAGGCCTCCATCTCCAGCTTGGTGTCACGTGAGTCCGCAATCGGGGAATGAGGCCAACGATGAAGCCTCAAGCTCGAGCTCGAGTGACAGAGGTACAGTCATCCTTAGCTCGGATTTGTGGTCTCCCTCACTACTAAAGCATAAACCCGATAGATTAATACTATGTAAGGATGATAGGAACCATTTCTATGTATGGTCTTGGGTAGATGAAAGGGTACATAGGTTCGATAGCTGGCTCGGGAAATATGACACCATGTATAGTCTGAACGAGGTATGGGACGGAATAGCCATTCAATACAGGAAAAATAACTATAGAGACCTTTTGAGGTTGACTTCCACTTATAGGGAAGGTACTCCCCCCGCCTCCTCTGAAGATGGGGGAATTACGTGGTCACCAAGCATGAGCTCGGGTGAGAGTTCCAGTTAGGTTTCTCTCCCCTTGTCCTTTCATTCCTTGTCTGACTGCATCATGGTAACTTATTTTGTTTTGGGATATCTTATAATGCGATGTGAATGTGCAGGTGATATGGACTCCGACCTCGACAACGTACTGGCCAGCAGCATAGCCCAAAGGGGTAAGCGCCCGAGGGGGTCGTGGAAATCAAACCGACCTGCTAAGGTCCTTAAGAGGACCGAGAAGACACCTCCTCTATCGGCTCTAGCTGCTTCGAGCCCGGCTTTGAGTCCACCTCCTCAGGCCAAGACGTCCTCTGCGACCTTGCCTCCCGCTCCTCCTGTGATCCGGGTCAACCCCACGCTTGGCCCACCTCCGAAAAAACCCTCAGCCTCAAGAATACACTTGCTTTCGATTTCTACTCATGTCGATGAGTATGTGATCGATAATGCAGCCGGACCTCATGGGGCTACGCTTGGCTCAGATGTTCTATCTCGGGTGGGCTAGAGTTTTGGCAGCTTCGACGCCCCTCATTGGCAGTTCTTGAATAATGCTCGAGACTGCAACACTCTTTATGAGAAGAGCATTGAGCTCACTGCTGCGGTAATCTTTCTCATCTCGCTACTAGTTGTATTTATACTTGGTTCGTATTCTAATTTGATTTCTTTGTATGCCAGACTCTTGTTGTCTCTGCTCAACTTAACTATAAGTTGAACAAGGAGGTCCATTCGAGCATGGATTTTGCTCAGAAGTCGAAGGATCTCCAACTCAAGCTCAGTGACGATCTCAAGGCCACAAAGGCAAAGATGGAGGCAGAAGCTGAGCAGCTAACAACCAAGACAACCGAGTTTGAAGAGCTGAATGCCCGGCTCGCGGAGCTTGAGAAGATAAATGCCAAGCTTGAAGAAGAGAAGGCTGCCACTTCCGAGATCATGGAGGGTGAAAAGGCTTGTCTTTTTGAAGAGTTTAAGGAGAAGAAGGATCGGGCAGTCGACCTGGCCATGTATAGAATCTGGGCCAATAATGTTGACCTCGACACCAGCTTCTTAGGCCCCCTTGAGGCAAAACTCGTGGCTAAATGGCAAGCTCGGCTTGATGAGGAGGAGGTTGCTCGGGATGAGGCAGAGGGAGCCAAGGAGGATGCTGATGCTGAGAAGGCCAAGGAAGATGTTGAGAAGGTGAATGCTCCTCCTTCCTAAATATTGCTTCGAGGCTGCGTCCCTCTGAATATATTGTAATAGTCTTTGTGTTTGATTTTTTACTTTTCATGCCCAATTTTATAGCTCGTGAAAGAGCTGCCTTTTTACGAGCTATTTTCGGGCTCAGACTTATGATATTTGAGATACCATTTTTGACTTTATCTTAATATATTTGCTTTACATTTCTTGGGTCGAAATATTTCACGCATTTTATATTAAAGTGTCCTATATGCCTGTTTATTCATAAAAACATATGGTGGATTTAAGCTCGAGGTTCAATGCATTCATGCACAGTTTGCTCGAAATATCCGCATCCGATCCGTTATTTGTTAAGGTCAAAGATTACTTTTACCATGCACCCAAAAGTACTTATATGGTGTGTAATGCAAATGGTTTAGTTATATCTTACTTTTTTTTTTCCCGTCCTCGGGTAGCTCCCCGAGGTTATGAGGTCGAAACTATCGTTTTGCAAGATACTCCAGCTGCGATCTCGACTTAACGCAAAGTGGGTTTATGTTCCAACTTACTGTCAATTAGTTTTAGCTGGTTTGTTCCAAACCTATTAAGGTCGTGTTTAGTTTGTAATCCATACACTTATATTTTTAATCTGGTTCTCATATTTGGTTACATCCAAACATTTTTATCTTTTGATAATTTGGTTATGTCCAAACTTTCTTAGCTCGCGCATTTGGTTACGTCCAAACACTTATATGTTTTTGATAGTTTGGTTATATCCAAACACTTATATGTTTTTTATAGTTTGGTTATATCCAAACTATCTTAGCTCGCGCATTTGGTTATATCCAAACACTTGTATGCTTTTCGTATATGCTATTTTATTTTTTCAAGCTGATGGTATATGTACCACTAATGCCCCCTTAATATCCTATGAATGTGACCATAGGTTATTTAATTAAGAGAGATTGCAAAAAACACAGCATATTAAAACGAAATCAAACTTTATTTGAATAATTGAATAATAGGAAAATAGTATAGACAAACAAGCATGGTTATAGGCGACATCATTCCTACACTATTGATAGTAAGGTTGTAGATGTTCGCCATTCCATGCTCGTGGTACCACACTTCCATTCAATCTTGCCAACTTGTATACGCCGGGTCAGATGACTGATTCGATCTGATAAGGTCCTTCCCAATTTGGCCCGAGCATGCCAGCTGCTGGATCCCGTGTCGCCAAGAATACATGCCTCAGGACCAAATCTCCTACGCCGAATTTTCTATCTCGAACTCCTTTATTGAAATACCGGGTAGCTCGCTGTTGGTATGCTGCATTTTTTAGCTGAGCTTTGTTCCTTCTTTCTTCAATCAGGTCCAGACTTACCTCGAGCTGGGATTGGTTCGAGGCTTGGTCATAAGTGAGGGCTCAAATTGTGGGAATTTCGACCTCGATTGGCAACATAGCCTCGCAACCATATGCCAGAGAAAATGGGGTATGTCCTGTTGAAGTACGGGTCGTGGTTCTATATGCCCACAGAACTTGGGGCAATTATTCGGGCCATTTCCCTTTAGCTTCTTCCAACTTTTTCTTTAGCGAACTCTTTAGGGTTTTATACATAGCTTCGACCTAGTCATTCGCTTGGGGATGGGCCACAGATGAGAAGCTCTTTATTATCCCATTGTTTTCGCAAAAGTTGGTGAATAGGTCGCTGTCAAATTGAGTACCATTATCGGACACAATCTTCCTTGGCATCCCATATCGACATATGATGTTCTTTACTACGAAGTCTAGGACTTTCTTCGAGGTGATGGTCGCCAAAGGTTCGGCTTCGGTCCACTTCGTGAAGTAATCTACGACGACTACTGCGTATTTCACTCCACTTTTGCCAGTCGGCAATGAGCCTATGAGGTCGATTCCCCATACCACAAATGGCCATGGGGAGGTCATCATTGTTAGCTCAAAGGGTGGAGCTCGAGGTATTGTGGCGAACCGTTGGCACTTGTCACACTTCTAGACGTAGTCAAACGAATCTGCTTTGATGGTAGGCCAGAAGTACCCCAGGCGTATGATCTTCTTAGATAGGCTATGCCCCCCAGTATGGTCTCCACAGAATCCTTCATGAATTTCCTGTAAGATTTTCTTAGCTTCGGGTGGAGCCACACATCGGAGTAGTGGCATGGAATATCCTCTTCTATATAGATTTTCATCTATAATGGTTTACCTGGGGATCTGATACATTAGTTTTCGAGCTTTGGTCCGTTCTTCTGGGAGAATGCCGGTCTCAAGGTATTCAACTATCGGAGTCATCCAGGTTGGCTCGAAATTGATCATGCAAACATCTTCCTGCTCAGGCTCGATAATACTGGGCGTCGTGAGATGTTCGATCGGCACGACATTCAGTTCGTCGACCTCGGTAGAGGTAGCAAGCCTGGCTAAGACATCTGCGTTCAAGTTCTGTTCTCGAGGGACCTGTTCTATCGCATAGAACTCGAAATGCTCCAGTGCTGCTTTTGCCTTTCCTAAATACGCAGCCATTCTCGTACCACGAGCCTGGTACTCCCCTAAAATTTGATTAACCACCAGCTGGGAGTCACTGTAGCAATGTATCGCTTTGACTTTGAGTTCCTTGGCTATACGAAGTCCTGCCAGTAGATCATCGTATTCGGCTTCGTTGTTCGACCCATCAACTTAAAGTTTCCACAGCTCGCGGGTCGGGGTTATAACTTAATCGTTGGTCACTCCAGTACACTCCACTATAAAGTCTGCCAGGGCCTATCCTCTTATGGTCGTCCTTGGATGATAAGTGATCTCAAATTGTCCAAGTTCAACGACCCAATTGAGAAACCAGTCCGAGGCTTCTGGCTTGGACAAGACTTGTCTTAGTGGTTGATCGGTCAGTACATGGATGGGGTGCGTGATGGACCCAAAACGGGTATGTTTTAAATATTTATACTCGCAAGCGCACGAATCGTATTTATAGAATAGTGTTCGTGTAAGCACGAGGTCGAACCCAAAGGAGTTGGCTTAAATCAAAAAGAGAAAACTATTTTTACCAAAGTGAAATAAATTTCTAACCTAGTTCCAAAGATTGATGTGTTTTGTTTTAAAATAAAGAAAGAAAATACTAAAAAAAAATTAAAATAAATAAACTAAAAAGATTTGTTTTTAATAGTTATTTATAAAATTATTAAGATTTTAGAATCCACAAAATATAAATAATAATATTTATTAATATGTTGACTTCCCAATTTTTAGTGATAATTGAAATCAATCTAATTACCTTTTCCAAAACATTATACTTCCTTTAAGCTCCCTTTAATAAAAAAAATATAGATTTTCCTTCACTTCAATAGTATAACTTCAAAGCATTAGTTATGAATCAATTTAATGAAACTACAAAAAAATCAAATAATGTTATTTCTAAAGCAAAATATAGTATTTTTGTTCTAAGCATTGGATGTGAACAATTTAATGACACATCTTAATCAAAGAATACTATGTTTTTGCACAATAAAGAACCAAGTAAAATATGTTCTAAAAATCTAAAATACATGATATTATAGATGAAAGAAATATTTAGAAGAAGAAAAATCATAAACTTTATTGCTCATTTTGGGAGGTCAACATAAAATAAACACTATATAGTTATATCTTGGTTCATCCTCCACCTTAATAATTTTAAGTGGATTAGAAACCCATAACTATCAAAAACAAAATAAAAATTACAACATAAATAGGAAAATTTGGAGGAGGAGCCTCCAAATTATTCCTCTAAAAATACATAAAAACTAATCTAAGAAAAGAAAAAGATGGAGAGAATAGAGAAATGGAAGAAGTGGTGTAAGAGAAGGTGTGCTTGAAATGGTGAAATGAGACTCCTATTTATAGATCAATTCTTTGGTAAAGGATAACACTCCTATTGGTCTAAAAAAAAGTACATGGATTCATGCTCAAAATTGTCATCTTTTCCTATAGTTACAAATCCAATGGTGGAGAAAGAAGCACATGGATTGATGACATGGCATTGTCAAGAATTGGATTGGGCCTTTCATTTTGGGCTTGATTTCTTCATTTCTTTATACCAACATTTTATCAACATTTCATTTGCCCCAACAAATACACCTACATAAAGAAATTAAACACACATAAATTAGTAACAACATAATTAAACAAAATAAATACAAAAAATAAATAAAAATACATAAAATCAAAATAAAACCAATAAATTCAAAATTACTTAAAAATTTGATAAATTAATTAAAAACTCAAGAACTAAGCAACAATTGGCTTATAAAATGTGGTAAAATAACTCTATTTTGTAGAGTTATCAGTGCGCCTGGAAATAAGGTCGGAGCTTTCAAGATGAGTGGATTAGGCTGAGAGCTAACTTCTCCATCAAGGGGTATCTCGATTCTGCCCCCAGTAACCTTTTACTGACATAATATACAGGCCTTTGCACTTTCTGTTCTTCTCATACGAGTACCGCGCTAATGGCGTGCTCGGTCGTAGCAAGGTATAGGTATAGAACTTCTCCCGTGATGGGTTTTGAAAAAATGGAGGGTTCCGCGAGGTATTTATTGAGCTCCTGAAAAGCTAACTCACACTCCTCCGTCCATTCGAATTTCTTGCCTCCCCTCAAAAGATTGAAAAATGGAAGACAACGGTCGATAGATTTCGAGATAAATCTACTTAGCGCCGCCATCCTGCCAGTCAAACTTTAGACATCCTTATGCTTTCGAGGTGAGGGCATATCAATCAGAGCCTGGATCTTGTCTGGATTTGCTTCTATTCCCCGGGCATTTACAATGAAGCCTAGGAATTTTCCCGAAGATACCCCGAAATAGCACTTTTGGGGGTTGAGCTTCATGTTATATCTCTGTAACAGGGCGAAGCATTCTTCGAGGTCATCCACACGGTTATTGTTATGTTGAGATTTAACTAACATATCGTCAACATAAAATTCCATGTTATTACCTATTTGCTCGGAGAACATCATGTTTACGAGTCGCTGGTAAGTGGCTCCAGCATTCTTGAGTCTGAATGGCATGACGTTGTAGCAATAAAACCCTTTGTCTGTCACAAAACTCGTATGCTCTTGGTCAGGGGCATGCATGGCAATCTGGTTATATCTAGAATAGGCGTCCATGAATGACATAAGTCCATGCCCTACCGTGGCATCTACGAGCTGGTCGATCCGAGGTAATGGGAAGCAGTCCTTAGGATAGGCCTTATTGAGGATCGAGTAATCGATACAGGTCCACCATGTCCCGTTAGGCTTCGGGACCAGCACCGGGTTGGCTACCCAATCGGGGTAAAAGGCATCCTGGATGAATCGGTTTGCTTTCAACCTATTGACTTCCTCTTTTAGGGCCTTCTTCCTATCGTCATCCAATAGTCTTCGCTTTTGCTGCTTCGAAGAGAAGCTTTTGTCGATATTCAATGCATGGCTCACTACATTCGGACTTATCCCTATCATGTCCGAATGTGACCATGTGAAAACTTCCTGGTTCTTTTTCAAAAAGTAAATTAATTGCTATTTCGTTTCTTCGAGAAGGTTTTTCCCTACCTTTACTGTCTTCGGGGGGTCTGCTTCCTCGAGCCTGACCTCTTCGAGCTCTTCCAATGGTTCGAGGTCAGCTCTTTCCTCTATTCTTGGATCGATTTCTTCGTCTATTTCAAAGACTGTTCCCTCTTTATTCTGAATTATGACGAGCATTTGTGCACTCGTCTGCTTCTTTCCTCTAATGGAAATGCTATAGCATTCCCTTCCTGCTAGTTGGTCTCCCTTCAGTGTCCCGATGCCACTAAAAGTCAGGAACTTGATGGCCAACTGCCTCACCTACGAAACTGCCCCCAGCCCTACTAGGGCGGGTCTCCCGAGTAGCACGTTGTAGGCCGATGGCAGGTCCACTACTACGAATTCCATCATCTTGGTTGTTGAGACTGGGAAGTCTCCCAAGGTCACAGGGAGTTTGATGGACCCCATATAGGCAATCCCTTCTCCTGAAAATCCGTACAACGTCGTTGCACAGGCCTTTAGGTCACGAAGCGCGAGTCCCATCTTTTCTAAGGTGGCCTTATATAGGATGTTCACTGAGCTCCCATTATCAATAAGAATTCAGTGAACCCTCTTGTTCGCGAGCTGAAGAGTGATGACCAGTGGGTCGTTGTGAGGAAATTGGACATGGGACGCATCATCCTTAGTAAAGGTTATAGGTTGAGATTCAACCTTTTGGTATTTCGGAGCTCTGGGTTCGGGTTCATAAGGGGACTCGTCGCCCGTTTTTAGCTCATTCACATATCGCTTTTGGGCGTTCTTGCCCGATCTTACGAGATGAGGCCCGCCCGAGATGGTTACAACATCTTCTCCATCAATCGAAGGGGGTCTCTCATCTTCCCTTGCTCGGGAATTGATGTTTTGGGCAGGCGGTAGTGCAGCTGTCCTCTAGCTAGTAGAAGCCTGATTATTGTTCTGGTTCCTTACATACTGCCTGAAGTATCCTCTCGAGATCAGACCTTCGATCTCGTCTTTCAGCTACCTACATTCATCAGTAGTGTGTCCAGTATATCTGTGAAATATGCAGTACTTACTGGAGTCTCTCTTGGATTTTTGGTTTCTCATGGGGTCTGGATGTCTGAAAGGGACCTGGTTTTCATTAGCCAGGTAAATATTCTCCCGAGACTTGTTGAGCTCGGTGTACACCTTGTACACGAAGAAATACCTTTCCCCATTCTTCTTCTTTCCCCCTTCCGCCTCGGGGTTACTTCATTCATTCTTCTTTCTTTTGGAAGGGTTTTCTATAGGAGGCATCGAGGCTGATGGGTCCGCCGAAGTTGAGGCAGAGTTTAAGTTTATCATTGTAGTTATGGGCTGAGAGGCCATATTCAGCGTTGACCTCGCCTCCTCTACATTGACAAACCTCTAAGCTCATCGATTAAACTCGGTTATGGACCTCACAGGCTTCCTCTGCATATCTTCCCAGAGGGGATTTACCGGCATTACCCCAGCTTGGACGGCCATTAAATGGCCGCTGTCATCTACATCACGAGCTCGGGCGACTTCCAGATTGAATCTTGTAAGGTAGCTCTACAACGTTTCATTTGGTTGTTGTCAGACATTGGTCAAGGCAAACGCCTCGGGCCTTATCCCGACCATGGCTCTAAATTGCTTCTTGAAATCTCTCGATAACTGATCCCAAGAAGCAATTGAATGCCTCTTATATTTTTCGAAC
Source organism: Humulus lupulus (assembly GCF_963169125.1). NCBI lineage: Eukaryota > Viridiplantae > Streptophyta > Magnoliopsida > Rosales > Cannabaceae > Humulus > Humulus lupulus. The sequence continues at coordinate 24,335,304 of NC_084796.1, forward strand.
CAGTTTTTTGTTGGTCCTGTAAGCGAAGCTGGAAACAGCATGCATCTGAGCTCGTAGCCCACATTACTTGCTCTCATAATAATATTAAACGTACTTAAGTGAATGTATGGGTCGGATTTCCCTTCAAATGGTGGGACATGAGGAATCCGAAACCCTTGAGGAAACGGAGTGCTGGAAATATGGGGAGCAAATGGTTCAAGTTCCTCATCAGACTCTTCGTCCCGATCCTGACCTCGCTCATTCTGCAATAGCCTAAATGCTATTTCCAGTTGATCAATTCTCTCCTGGACTAGATCCACGGGGGGTCTAACCTGAAATTGGTTATCGTTAATCACAATTCCAGGTTCACGCCTTCACCTGGGATCCTTGAGCCCATTTAGGCGATCTCTCAGGTCTGGGTTCGAGGGGTTACCGCTACCCCGATTTTGATTTAGGTGTTCCTGTAAGTTTGGGTGGTCCCTTTGGTTCCCAGTATTTATGCATCCTCGGTCATACATACTGATTGATCTGGTGTCCCCTGAGCCTTCGCTGGCGAGGCTCGCTGCATGGTTGTTTCGAGATGGGTTCCTTTCAAGTTGTCTCGTCTCTATAGTGTGAGACCGAGACATTTGGCTTCTCATAAGCTGGGCGCCTCTCCGTTCTCTAGCAGCTTCTCCATTCCCCTGCTTCCGTCTAGCCCGCCTTTCCCTATCACCCTGAGTCAGTTGTGTGTTTCTCCAAGGCGGTGATGGATATCTTATCGGAGATGGAGGGTGCCGTATGGGTGATGGTGGCAGCCACCCATTTCGGGGTCTGGAAGGTCCCGAATTCTCCTGTGCTTGCTCGGGAACGTTCTGCGTGTTACCAGGATTTTGAGTCTGAGCCACTGCGGGGGCTCTATTATTCCCATTTTTGGCTGGTAACTCAACAGTCGAGTTAACAGGAGCTCTAGCCCGGGTGTTTCTTCGGGAGCAGGCTGTTCTGCTGGTAGCGGAGGTTGCTCCATTCTTCTTGTGGCAGTATTTTTGTGAGGTCACCCACGAGGAATGTGGGGAGGAACATGAACATCCCGCGGAGGTGGGGCTTGGACCTCAGGCAGAGGTGGGGGCTGAGCCGCCTGCGCCTCTGCAGCCAATCTAGCTAGCTCCTCGTTACGCTTCTTGGCCTCCGCCAACTGCTTTCTCAACTGACGGTCTTCGAGTTCCACAATGGGGACATATCGCTCAGGGTTATAGTACATGTCCTCGTCCTCCCTGGGGGCCGGTGGTGCAGGAGGTCCTCAAGAGTCAGAGGATCCACTTCTCTCCTCTGGGTCCGGATTCATCATCGGCTGTTTCCCAGGGCGCCGCGGATAGCTAACTTCTTCTTCAGGAATATTAGGATCATCCGCGACCATAGCTGATTAGGGAGGCTTCTTCGACTGACTAGACTCAGATTCGTATTGCTTAATGCTCTCAATGAAAGCACCAAACTGTTGACGCCATTTTTCGTCAACTTAAACCGTAGAGCAATTAAACAATATGAACTACGGTGCGAATGAATAATATAGTGGAACAATAAGGTTTTTATGTGGTTCGACAGTTAAATCTACCTAGTCCACGAGTCTATGTTATTAAGACTTAGAGTTTTCTGGAAATCCTTCAGAGATGAATTACCCAGAGTTTTCTCTCAAGATATTAGATGATCGGTCTTCTACAAGTGATCATTACCTCTCTATTTATAGAGAGGTCACAGAGTTCATTCTCACATATTTCGGGAAGATACTTTGCATATAAATTCAAGTAATTACATTAAATGTTGTAACTCCTATATACAAGGAAACTTCCCCTGAAGACCCGGAAACAGATAACAAACTTGTTAATATCCCTTTAATGTTGGGATGTTACAACAATAAATATATTTAAACATACAGAACGCGTCACATCAGACAACTCATCGAATCTCCGAGGTCAGCAACTAGCATCGTGTCAGTCAAGGCTTACGGTCATGTTACGAACTGACCATCTTATTCCAAGACCTGTTCGGAGCAGATAAATACCATCAAGGCTGTCACATTCGAGCCTGTACTTTTTAAGCTCAGACTACTCGATTCGAAGGCACTCGATAACGGATGTACCCCGATGCTATGCCCTTTCGAGCCTAGAAAGAATCTCGAGGTCACATGTCTTCGAGATTGCCATCTTACTTCGGAGGTTTTACAACTGGACCATAAACATGTATTCCATATATCTCGAGCTCATACTTGACGAGTCCAGCTTTCGAGGTCATAATTTCTAGTCTCGAAATCTGGGTGTAACAATTTGTATTTATAATATAATAACCATACAATTACTATAATACAATGACCATACAGTTACGATTTATTTTAATTTACATATTTCATTAGTATTTATAATACAGTAACGAACGGTTACTTTATTCATTAAGTTTAGTATATAACTTAATTTTTATTTTTTAATATATATAACTTAATTAATAATAAGATTTAATTTATATTAATTCACTTATTTCATTAGTACTAGATAAAAATAACGTGCAATTCACGTTTGCTTAGTTTTAAAGTTATAAACATACTTATTTAAACATGTATTTATTTTTATTATTTTTTTAATTATCATATCAATTTTAAATAAATAAACAACATCATAAAAATAAATTAAATATGTTTAATATATTGTATGACATAAATGTATTAACAAATTAGGGCAAAACATTGTTTATAATTTTAATAAAAACTGGTTCACTTTTTTTTTCAATATATAATATAATAAATTACTATTCTATAGTATATATAAATATTTATATCAATAATATATACATATATGATATCTAAACACAACATTGACATAGATATATATTTACATGGTTACATGACATATATAAATTACAATAATATTTAAAAAGAAATTAATAATAGAATAAAAAAAGTCATAGTGTAGAGTAGTATACATGCATCAACTATTTTGAGTTTCTAATGTATCTCACAATGTCCTTTTTGGTGAATTTAATGAAGAAAAAGAGCTCCAATCACTTGATAAAAAATAAATTATTACACAAATTTATAAGATAAAAAATGATATGTATGACTTTATTATTTTTAAATAAATATAATTTAATTATTTAAATTATCATAAAATATCTTTTAAATGTCATATTTTAATTAATTTATTAATTTATTTTTGTTTAAGTTTATGTTTGTTCTAGTTTTTGAATTTGGCAGTGACAACAAGGGATTATATATTATATGTTTAATATAATATTAATATTATAGATGAATTTTAAATTTAAATTTGTTGCTAGTTTTTTTTTTTAAAAGAAGTTTGTTTCTAGTTGATAGTAGATTATATTAGGGGAATTTACAGGAAACACTAATTCCTCACAAATCTTTTCTTTTTTATGATGGAACAGAGTTTCTTTCTTTTTTATGGTCTTCGATTAATTTTTACAATTTATTAAGGCTTTGCTTCGTCTGTAAGGGAAGGAACAATCTCGACCGATTATCACCGAGCAAAAGGAGTTCTGATGTGACACTTGTTCCCACATTATCTCTTCATGTATGAAGAGAATACTCTATTTTTGATAAGTAAAACAGGGTCTCTCTATTACGTAGAATATATAAGTTATAGTATCTAATATATATATATAAAGTATTTTCGACATTATCACCATCTCTCTGTATTTTTGTAGTTCCCACAGTGGTGATGGGCAGCGGCGAAACATAAGATGAGAATGTGTTCTTTGACATTACTTACTCATTACTGTCTTACATGAGAAACATACATTAAGAGAGAGAGAGAGATGTCATGAAGACCAGCAACTGATTGTTGCAGAGCGGATCACCAAGATCAATCCAAAAGTCTATAAACTTGTTTTTGAGGTCAATGAACATGTCGCAGAAAGACCAAGAGTTGTAAACATGTCACTGAGGTAGCAGCTTCACTGTTAACGACGAACAAGATTTTAGCTAGATGAGGAGAAGACTTCCAAGCAGTGGTGAGTGCGAGGGATATGCGTAATGTGTTATGGAAAGAGTCGACTAGTTACCATTATTTGCACTATTATCTCTGCAACTATGGCATCAACTCCCTTACCAACTTTTTTGCCAGCCGTATCTCTCGTCACCATTTCTCTAGTGTGATCACCACCTTTTCATTTTGGTTCTTGTCAATCTTCTTCTTCTTCTTCTTCTATATATATATATAAATATTTATGTGTATCGTGTATATATTTTATTTTTATGATGTCTCTTAGTTTCATGCTAAGTCGGTGGGTGAATGCTTTCCATGAATGAAAGCAACAAAAAAAATTGTGTATATTGAATATATATATATACATATAAAGTTGAGTGCATGCTTTCCATTAATGAAAGCAAAAAAAAAGTGCATATTAAATATATATACATATATAAAGTATAATGTTATACCCAGATTTCGAGATAAGGAGTCTTGATCCCGAAAGCTGGGCTCGACGGGTGTGAGCTCAAAGTATGCATGGTCGTCATTTGATCCTTCAGTCAGATCGCTCTGTTGTAATTGTCGACCTCGAAAGCTCGAAGATGTGTAACCTCGAATATGTTCTGAGCTCGCACGACATGGCACTTAAACATATTTTTCACCAATTGCCTTCAGGAGAGATAGCTTGAACTCGGGAAGTACAAGCTCGGATGTAGCAGCTTCATCGGCATCCACATGCCCCGAGCATAGCAAAAAGTTGGGGTGGCAAGCTCGTGAATGACTCTTGGTCTCGACAGAGTCAATGCTAATGGCCGATCTTGAAGATTGGATAATCCATCTGAAATAACCCACTACGTGTGAACATGTTTATTGTTATTTAATCCCCTAATTTAAGGGATATCATTTAATCTGTTATCTGTTCCCGATTTTCATGGGACGTTTCCATGTATATAGGAGATATTGCATTTAATACCATTATTTCAATTGATATACATAACATCTTCCCGAAATATGTGGGAATAAACTCTGTAACTTTCCCTATAAATAGAGAATGAATCACCACTTGTAAAGGATCGAATTCTGATTTCTAATTTCTTTGGAGAAAGCTCTAGGTAATTCGTCTCTGAAGAATTTCCAGAAAACTCCAAGTCTTAATAACATAGACTCGTGGTCTAGGCAGAATTAACTGTTGAACCACGTAAAAACCTTCTTATCTTCCTCTTTAAATTCATTCGCTTCATTTTCCATTTGCTTAATTGCTTTACTATTTAAGTTGACGAAAAACGGCGTCAACAAATTGGTGCTTTCATTGAGAGCATTAAGCAGTACGTGTGTGAGTCTAGCCAAAAAGCCTCCCTGAATCAAAAATGGCAGCGAATGATCCCAACGTTCCAGAGGAGGAAATTTTAGATGAAGCTAACTACCCCCGACCCCCTGGAAAACAGCCCATGGTGAATTCGGACCCTGAAGAGAGGATTGGGTCATCCGACTCTCGGGGACCACCAGCCCCCAGGGACGACGAGGACATGTATTATAATCCAGAATGATATGTCCCAATAGTGGAGCTCGAAAATCGTCAACTGCGAAAGCAGTTGGCAGAAGCCAAGAAATGTAATGAGGAGCTGGCCAGACTGGTTGCCGAGGCCCAAGCTCTGCCTCCACGAGACGTTCATGTTCCACCACGTAGGCCTCGTGGACGACGGCGCAAAAACGCTGCCACCCAGAGAACGGAGCAACCTCCGCCACCAGCAGAACAACCTGCTCCATCAAGGCCCCGGATAAGTACCCGGGCTGGAGCTCCTGTCAACTCAACTGCGGAGGTACCAGCCGAGATAGGGAATAACCGGGCCCCCCCGGAGGCTCGGACCCAAAATCCTGGTAACGCACAGAACGTTCCTGAACCGGTTCGAGCAAACTCAGGACCTTCTAGGCCTCGTAATGGATGGCAGCCACCATCATCCATAAGGCACCCACCATCACCGATAAGGTATCCCTCATCGACTCGGAGAAACATGCAACCGACTCGGGGTGATAGGGAAAAGTGAGCTGGGCAAAGACATGGAAATGGGGAGATTGCTAGGGAGCATAGAGGTACCCAACCCACGGGAAGCCAAATGTCTCGGTCTCATACTATTGAGACGAGGCAACCAGCATGGAACCCATCTCGAAACAACCGCGTGGCGAGCCATGTCAATGAAGGCTCGAGAGACACTTGATCGGTTCGTATGTATGACCAGAGACGAAGAAATACTGGGAATCGAAGCGATCACCCAGATTTACGAGAACACCTGAACCATAATTGGGGTATTGATAACCCCTCGAATCCAAATCTGAGGGATCACCTCAATGGACGCAAGAATCCTATGCGGAGGTGCAAAACTGGGGTTGTGATCAACGATAACCAGTTTTAAGTCAGACCCCCCCATGGATCAAGTCCAAGAAAGGATTGAACAACTGGAAAGAGCATTCAGGCTCTTACAAAATGAACGAGGTCAGGATCGGGATGAAGAACTAGAGCCCTTCGCCCCCCATATTTCTAGCACCCCGTTTCCTCAGGGATTCTGAATTCCTCATGTCCCACCATTTGATGGGAATTCCGATCCATACAGTCATTTGAGTACGTTCAATACAATCATGCGAGCGAGTAATGTGGGCTACGAGCTCAGATGCATCCTGTTTCCAGCATCGCTCACTGGGCCAGCAAAAAACTAGTTTGAGAAGTATAAGAGAAGTATAACAAGTCGCCCGAGCTCATGACGTAGATGACAGTGGCCATTTAATGGCTGTCCGAGCCAGAGTAATGCCTGGAAGTCCTCTCTGGGAGGACATGCAGAGGAAACCCGTAAGGTCCTTAACCGAGTTCAATCAATGAGCTGAGAGGTTTGTTAATGTAGAAGAGTCGAGGTCAGCATTGAATATGACCTCTTAGCCCATAACTACAACAACAAACGCAAACTCTCCTCCGAACTCGGTGGATCCTACGACCTCAAAACCCCCTAGGGACAACCTTTCTAAAAGAAAGAAGAATGAAGGGAATAATCCAGAGGCGGAAGGGGGAAAGAAGTAGAAAGGGGAAAGATATTTCTCCGTATACAAATTGTATACCGACCTCAGTGAGTCTCGGGAGAATATCTACCTGGCTGATGAAAACCAGGTCTCTTTGAGACGTCCGGACCCTATTAGAAACCAAAAAGCGAAAAAGAGACTCCAACAAATATTGTAGATTCCATAGAGATATCAGACACACAACCGATGAATGCAGGCAATTAAAAGATGAGATCAAATGCCTGATCTTAAGAGGATATTTCAGGCAATATATTAGAAATCAAAACCCTAATCAGGCTTCTACCAGCCAAAGGGCAGCAGCAGCACCTCCTGCCCAGAACAACAACTCCCGAACAAGGGACGACGAACGACCCCCTCCGATTGTTGGAGAAGATGTCATAACCATCTTGGGGGGACCACATATCGTAGGATCGGGCAGGAATGCCCATAAACGATATGTGAATGAGCTGAAAACAAGTGACAAATCTCCTTACGAACCCGAGCCTAGAGCTCCAAAACAGCAAAGGGTTGAATCTCAACCCATAACATTAACTGAGGACAATGCGTCTCATGTACAATTCCCTCACAACGACCCACTGGTCATCACCCTTCAGCTCGCGAATAAGAGGGTACACAGAGTCCTGATTGATAACGGGAGCTCAGTAAATATCCTTTATAAGGCCACCTTAGAAAAGATAGGACTCGCGCTTCGCGACCTAATGGCTTGTGCAACAACGTTGTACGGTTTTTAGGGAGAAAGGATTGCCTATGTGGGATCCATTGAACTCCCAGTGACCTTGGGAGACTTCCCAGTCTCGACAACCAAAATGATGGAGTTTGTAGTAGTGGATCTTCCATCAGCCTACAACATACTTCTCGGGAGACTCGCCCTGGTAGGGCTGGGGGTAGTATCGTCTGTTAGGCACCTGGCCATCAAGTTCCCGACTTCTAGTGGCATCAGGACGCTGAAAGGAGACCAACTCGCGGGAAGGGAATGTTACAACATTTCCGTTAGAGGGAAAAAACAGACAAGTGCACAAACACTTGTCATAATTCAGAACAAGGATGGGACAGTCTTCGAGACAGACGAAGAAATTGATCCAAGGGTGAAGGAAAGAGCCGATCTCGAGCCATTAGAAGAGCTCGAAGAAGTCAAGCTCGAAGAAGTAGACCCCCCAAAAACAGTAAAGGTAGGGAAAATCCTTACGGAAGAAACCAAATAGCAATTAATTTTCTTTCTGAAAAAGAACCAGGATGTTTTCGCGTGGTCACATTCGGACATGGAGGGAATAAGTCCGAATGTGATAAGCCACGTTCTTAATATTAACAAGAGTTTCCCCCCGAAGCAGCAAAAGCGGAGACTCCTAGATGACGACAGAAAGAAAGCTTTGAAAGAAGAGGTCGATAGGTTAAAGGCAAATCAATTTATACGAGACGCCTTCTACCCGGAGTGGGTCGCTAACCCGGTGCTAGTTTCGAAACCTAACGGAACATGGCGAACCTGTATTGATTACTCGGACCTCAATAAAGCATGTCCTAAGGACTGCTTCCCCTACCTTGGATCGACCAGCTCGTAGATGCCACAGCTAGGCATGGACTTATGTCATTCATGGACGCCCATTCTGGATATAACCAGATTTCCATGCATGCCCCGGATCAAGAACATACTAGTTTTGTAACAGACAAAGGACTATATTGCTACAAAGTAATGCCGTTCGAGCTCAAGAATGTTGGAGCCACATACCAATGACTCGTAAATATGATGTTCTCTGAACATATAGGAAATAACATGGAAGTTTATGTTGATGATATGTTGGTCAAATATAAACATAACAATAACCATGTGGACGACCTCGAAGAATGCTTCACCGTACTTCGAAAATACAACATGAAGCTCAACCCCCAGAAATGCTCCTTTGGAGTGTCTTCGGGAAAGTTCCTTGGTTTCATCGTAAACACATGAGGAATAGAGGCTAATCCTGACAAGATCCAGGCATTAATTGACATGCGCTCACCTCGAAAGCGTAAAGATGTCCAGAGTTTGACTGGGCGGATGGCAGCATTAAGTAGGTTTATCTCGAAATCTACAGACCGCTTTCTACCATTTTTTAATCTTTTGAGAGGGGGAAAAAAGTTTGAGTGGTCAGAGGACTGCGAGCTAGCATTCCAAGAGCTCAAGAAGCATCTCGCGGAGCCTCCTATCTTGTCAAAACCTATCACAGGAGAAATTTTATATCTATATCATGCTACAACCGAACATGCCATCAGCGTCGTTCTCGTCCGAGAAGACGAGAAGGTGCAAAAGCCAGTGTATTACATCAGCAAAAGGTTATTGGGGGCAGAATCGAGATACTCCTTAATGGAGAAATTGGCTCTCAGCCTAATTCACTCGTCTCGAAAGCTCCGACCTTACTTTCAAGCACACCCCATCCATGTGCTGACTAACCAACCACTACGACAAGTCTTATCAAAGCCAGAGGCCTCGGGCCGATTATTGAAATGGGTTGTTGAGCTCGAACAATTCGAGATTACTTATCATCTGAGGACAACCATTAAAGGACAGACCTTGGCAGACTTCATAGTGGAATGCACCGGAGTGACTGACGACGAAGTTATATCCCCGGCCCGCGAGCTGTGGAAACTTTATGTCGATGGGTCTTCCAATGAGAATGGATCGGGGGCAGGAATAATACTGATCACCCCAAATGGGAGTCGATTTCACTCCGCTTTAAGATTTAACTTCAAAGCATCAAATAACGAGGCTGAATACGAAGCCCTACTGGCAGGACTTCGAATAGCCAAGGAACTCAAAGCTAAGGCGATACATTGCTATAGTGACTCTCAGTTGATGGTCAACCAAATCTTAGGGGTATACCAGGCTCGTGGGACAAGAATGGCTGCATATCTGGAAAAAGCAAAAGCAGCACTCAAACATTTCGAGTTTTACACGATAGAGCAGGTACCCCGGGGGCAAAATTCAAATGCAGACGCCCTAGCCAGGCTCACATCATCCACCGAGGTCGACGAGCTGAATGTTGTGCCAATCGAACATCTATCGACTCCCAATATAAGCAAGCCTAAAAAGGAGGATGTCTGCATGATTAACTCCGAGCCAACCTGGATGACCCCGATAGTTGAGTACCTCGAAACTGGAATCCTCCCAGCAGAACAATCCAATGCTCGAAAACTGATGTATCAGATTCCAAGGTACACTATTGTGGAAGGTAAGCTATATCGACGAGGATACTTTATGCCATTACTCTGGTGTATGGCTCCACCTGAGGCTAATAAGATCATACCAGAGATTCATGAGGGTTTCTGTGGGGACCATACTGGGGGGCATAGCCTATCTAAGAAAATTATACGCCAAGGGTACTTCTGGCCCACCATCAAAGCAGACTCATTTGATTACGTAAAAAAGTGCGATAAATGTCAACGATTTGCCACAATCCCTCGAGCTCCACCTTCCGAGCTAACTATGATGACCTCCCCATGGCCATTTGCGATATGGGGAATTGACCTCATAGGCTCGCTGCCAACAGGCAAAGGCGGAGTTAAATATGCAGTAGTCGCGGTAGATTACTTTACGTAGTGGACCGAGGCTGAACCTCTGGCAATAATTACCTCGAAGAAAGTCTTGGACTTCGTGGTGGAAAACATCATCTGCTGATATGGGATGCCAAGGAAGATAGTATCCGATAACGGTACTCAATTCGATAGCGAATTGTTTACCAACTTTTGTGAGAAAAATGGGATAATAAAAAGCTTCTCTTCTGTGGCCCATACCCAAGAGAATGGCCAAGTCGAGGCTGTGAATAAAATACTGAAGAATTCTATGAAGAAAAAGTTGGAAGAAGCTAAGGGGAAATGGCTCGAAGAGTTGTCCCAAGTTTTGTGGGCGTATCGAACCATAACTCGTACTTCTACAGGACATATCCCTTTTTCTCTGGCATATGGATGCAAGGCTATGCTGCCAATCGAGGTCGAAATACCCACCATTCGAACCCACGCTTATGACCAAGCCTCGAACCAATCCTAGCTCGAAGTAAGTCTAGACCTGATTGAAGAAAGAAGGGACGAGGCTCAACTAAAAAATGTTGCATACCAACAGCGAGCTACCCGATATTTCAATAAGAGGGTTCGACATAGAAAATTAAGTGTGGGAGATTTGGTGCTGAGGCGTGTGTTCTTGGCTACACGGGACCCAGCTGCTGGCGTGCTCGAGCCTAATTGGGAAGGACCTTATCAGATTGAATCAGTTATCCGACCTGGCGTCTACAAATTGGCAAGATTGAATGGGGATTTGGTACCACGAGCATGGAATGGCAAACATCTGCGACCTTACTATCAATAGTGTAGGAACAATGACACCTATAACCATGCTTGTTTATCTTTGCTATGTTTCTGTTAATAAATTGTTCAATTCCGAATAAACTTCGTTTTCGTTTCAATATGTTGTATTTTTTGCAAACTCTCTTGATTTAAAAACCTATGGTCACACCAGAGGATATTAAGGGGGCATTAGTGGTATATATACCGTCAACTTGAAAAAATAAAATAGCATATGTAGACGGTGAGAACTCGTCAACTAAGTTAAGTTAGAAAAATTGCAACGTAGAGATTATCAAAAGAAAAGCATTAAAAATCTAAGTAGGAACTCCAAGAATAATTGCAGAAGAAAAATGGTGAAATCAGTTTGTATTGATTATGGTGCAATGCTACAGTAATTTTTCCAACCCCCTTCCAAGTGGAAGTGGTGTTTCTTTTATAATGGGCTCTGGTGGCCCCTGATACAATGTGGTCCAGGGGACCAGGCAGTACGCAGGTACACTGTCAGGAGAGTGGTTTCAGAGGTAGTGGTGTTGGTACCAGTACATGGCCAGGTACCATGAGGATGTCTCCACTACGCGGCCGTACGAATGTCAGAGGAGTGGTGCAGGTGGTAGTGGTGTCGACTCTGACATCTCACCTCAGACACATATGCCACGCCCCCCCTCTCCTGGCGCCCCCACTACTTGTCTGGCAGGGGTACCACATTCGTACGCTGACTCCCTTAAGTTTGCAGGTACATTCCAAAAGATATGTAAGAGAGTTAAACTTTGTTGGCTGGGCTAAGGGGGCTAGACGTGAGAGGTCCTGCGGGGTGCCCAGGTACATAGCCAAAGCGAGGCCATCCCCCGCGAGACCCCCTATGGACACCCCCGGAACGCGCGGGGGCTGCTGTTGGTGCGGCATTGCGCGCACAGAGGAGCGAGGCTGGGCCTCGCATGGGCGCGTGCGGAGGAGCGAGGATGGGCCTCACGTGGGCGCGCGCGGAGGAGCGAGGCGGGGCCTCGCTTGGGCGCGCGCGGAGGAGCGAGGCGGGGGCCTCGCGTGGGCGCGCAGAGGAGTGAGGCTGGACCTCGCGTGGGCGCGCGCGGAGGAGCGAGGCGGGGCCGAACGAGGCTGTGCCTCGCATGGGCACGCGCGGAGGAGCGAGACGGGGGTTTCGCGTGGCATGGCTCAGCGCGCAGGGCCGAACGAGGTTGGGCCTCGCGTGACCCCTCGGATCTCTCGGTGCATCTTTATTAAGGCCTCCTATGAGACATGGGTTGTGGGAAAAATATTGGGTTGCTTGGATTGCCTGAGGCTAATGAGGGTAAACCTCCATATTTTCCCTTGGTGGAATTTGAGCATCCACAGCATATACGAAAAGCATAAAAGTATTTGGAAATAACCAAATACGTGAACTAAGATAGTTTGGATATAACCAAATTATTAAAAAAGAAGTGTTTGGAAATAACCAAATACGGGACCTAAGATAGTTTGGACATAACCAAATTATTAAAAAATAATTGTTTGGAAATAACCAAATACGCGAGTTAAAATAGTTTGGACATAACCAAATTATTAAAAAAAATAAGTGTTTGGAAATAACCAAATACGCGAGCTAAGATAGTTTGGACATAACCAAATAAAAGTGTTTGGAAATAACCAAATGCACAAGAAAAATAATTTGGATAAAACCAAATACACAATCTCGATATAACTAGATCAAAAAATATTTCGGTGGATTACGAACCAAAAGGACGACGTAAACAGGTTTGGAACCAAACCAGCTGAAATTAATCGAAAAAAAGTTGGAATAAACCTACTTCGAGTTAAGTCAAAATTGAGGCTGGAGTATCTAGCAAAAAGATAGTTTTGACCTCATAGCTTTGGGGAGCTACCCGAGGACGAGGAAAAGTAACTATAAAAGCAGGATATAACTAAACCACCTATATTACACGCCATATAAGTACTTTTGGGTGCATGGTAAAAGTAAGTTCCGACCTTGACATGTAACGAGATCAGACACGGATACGTCGAGTAAACTATGCATGAATGCATCGAAGCTCGAGCTTAAAATCTACCACATGTTTGTATGAATAAACAGACATAAGGACTCTTTAATACAAATTGCTTGAACTATTTCATCTTAAGAAATGTAAAGAAATATTAAAGTAAAGTAAAAAACGGTATTATAAATATCACAAATAAAAGAAAACAATATAGCTTTTACACGAGCTATAAATTGTCTTGGCCCCAGGGGCATAAAAAACAGAAAATAAAAACTATTACAAAAGGTTCAGAGGGACGCAGCCCCGGGTCAAGATTTAGGAGGGAGGAGCATCCTCCTTAGCCTTCTCAGCATCCTCCTTGGCCCCCCCTGCCTCTTCCTGAGCAGCTTCCTCCGCATCGAGCCGAGCCTGCCATTTGGCCACGAGTTCTTCCTCGAAAGAGCCTAGGATGCTAGTATCAAGATTGGTATTACTGGCCCAGATCTTATACATGGCCAGGTCGACCGCCCGATCCTTCTTCTCCTTGAACTCTGCGAGAAGACGAGCCTTTTCGCCCTCCATTATCTTGAAAGTGGTCGCTTTCTCCTCCTCAAGCTTGGCATTGATCCTCTCAAGCTCCGCGAGCCGGGCATTCACCTTCTCGAGCTCGGCTATCTTGGCCTTCATCTGCACGGCTTCAGCCTCCATCTTTGCCTTTGCAGCCTTGAACTCGTCGGAAAACTTGATTTGGAGACCCTTCGACTCTTGGGCATAGGACATGCTTGAATGGACCTCATTGTTCAACTTATAATTAAGCTGAGCAGAGACAGCAAGAGCCTGGCACACAAAGAAATCAAGTTAGAACATACACTAAGCACAAGTACAACTATTAATAAGATGAGAGAAGTTACCACAGCAGTGAGATCGACACTCTTGTTGTAAAGTGTGTTGCAGTCCCGAGCATTGTCCAAAAACTGCCACTGAGGAGCATCAAAGCCGCTAAATCTCTGGCCCACCCGGGACAGAATGTCCGAACCAAGTGTAGCCCCATGGGGCCCGGCAGCATTGTCGACTACATACTCATCGACGTGAGTAGAAATCGACAACAAGCGTGTTTTGGAGGCTGAGGGCTTTTTCGGAGGTGGGCCGAGCGTTGAGTGAACCATGATCGGAGGAGGCAAGGGAGGAACGACCGTAGTGGACGCTTCAACCTGAGGAGTCAGATCCAGTTGGGCTCATAACAGTGGGAGTTGGTGGAGGATGAGTCTTCTCAGTCCTCTTAAGGACCTTGGCGGGTCGGTCTGACTTTTGCGAGCCTCTCGGCCACTTACTCCTTTGAGCCCCCTCGCCACTGGCGAGCACGGTGTCAAGATAAAAATCCATGGCACCTGCATAGTTACACCACATTATAAGAAAATCTCAGACACAAAAGAGTCAGCACAATACAGACAAGCTCAGAATAAAAGACAAGTAAAGAGGAACCTAACTGGAACTTTCCCCCGAGCTCGTGCTTGGTGACCACGTAATTCCCCCATCTTCAGAAGAGACAGGGGGAGTCCCTTCCCTATATGTGAAAGTCAACCTCGAAAGGTCCCTATAATCATTTGTCCCATATTGAACGGCTATTCCGTCCCATACCTCGTTCAGGCTATACATTGTATCGTATTTCCCTAGCCAACTATCGAATATATGTACCCTCTCATCTACCCAGGACCATACGTAAAAGTGGTCCCTATCATCTTCACACAAGACTAATCTGTCAGGCTTATGCTTAAGAAGCGAGGGAGACCATAAGTCCGAGTTTAGGATGACCGTACCTCTGTCGCTCGAGCTCGAGGCCTCGTCATTGGCCTCACTTCCTGATTGTGGACTCCTGCAATGACGAGTTGGGGATTGTGGCTTAGAACTGTGCCTCGGAGGAAGGGTGCCGGTTGGGAGAGGCACAAACTCCCACTGGGCGTACTTCTTGTTGGACCAGTCATTTGTGGACTGATCCTTTTCCAGGAGACCACATGCTCGGAGCCTATCTTCTTGAAGAAGATAGGAAAGGGAGTGCTTGCCGTAAGGGAGTTGGAGCAAGGCCTCCTTGTGCTCCTTCTTCTTATCGGTGGGGGTAGGTCGACGATAGTTGGCTGGAGAAGTAAACATATCACGAGTGATTCAAACCTGAGCAAAAAATTCGAGCACAAAAGAAGAGATTTTTATACTTACGAATTCGTCTGAACGAATAGTATCTGGAAGGGGCTAGGCCATCTGTCCAAAAGAAAGCCTTCTTGAAATCGGGGGGATGGTTGGGTAAATCCTCAAAAAAATTCTTCTCCTTGGGATAGCTCAAAAGGTAGTAAAAGCCTTCTCCTCCCCGAGCTCGGGAGGGATTGCTTTTCAAGCAAAAGAGATACAGGATCTCCTGTGGTGAAGTTCCTTCCCACTTTAGCTCGTGGTAAAGCGACCTCAGGGCTGAAAAAACCCTGTAAGAGTTGGTGTTGAGCTGGAGAAGAGCAAGCCCGACGAAATCCAAGAAGTCCTTGAAAAAGGAATTTAAGGGCAATAAAGCCCCCGCCTTCATGTGCTCCTGAATCCAAGCCGCGTATCTTAGCTTGTTGTCGGGATCACCATCTCCTGGGGCGCGACAGCTTCGCTCGTGAGAGGTCAGAGCTTGACACCTCAGCGAGCCCGACAGTCCAATGTTGTGGAGGGCCAAGATGTCAGAAATCTGCCCCAATGAAGAAATCGAGCTCCAGTAATGCTCGGTCTCGAAAAATTCTCTCTTCGAGGTAAGAATGGAGGTTGGCTGTGAGGTAGAAGGGGGATTCGATGGACCTTCCATTAGTGAAAATTTGAGCTCGCCCGGTTTGAATGCGACCATCACCTTAAGAGTAGGGTCGAGAGGGATCCGTCGGGGCTCGGGGTCCGGGTCTGGATAGATTGCGACCCTGAGTTTTTTTCCTTTTTCTTTCCTCAACCTTGTCAATTTGGTGTCGGAAATGAGCTCGGGTGTCTTCTTGCTCACACCTTAGTTCGTGCTCCTGAATCTAGCACTGATTCCGAGTAAAAGGTGACTCTGGGCTCGGAGTTTTCGGTGAATAAGGAACTGCGAGTTTTGACCCCCACCGCTTTTCCAAATTCTGCAACATCTAGCAAGAGAGAAAAATGGTGAGGGACAGACGAACAAGAATAATAGCAAAAATCAAAATTGTCTGAGCTCGAATGCTCGAGACTATGGAACAAGATTGATCAAAAAGGCGAGATTAGGCTTGAAGTGTGTATTCCACGTAAAGGGAAAAATTGGATTTATTTTTTGAGAATCCCTGATTTTCAGGAAAAAGAAGTTGGCGGTTAGCCAAAAAGTGAAATTTTTGGAAAACGTGCAATTTGAAAACCTTATTCTTGTACCAGTTTCTTGGTCTACACGATACGATAGTTGGAAATCAAGATAACCCATTGAAATGCAAAAAGTTGGGTTTGAAAAATCCTAACAGAAAAGCCTAAAAACTACACGGTATTGATCGAAGATGCCTAGCATAAAACTGGTAAAGCGTACCTAAATGCTACTGCAACAATAAACATGCATGGAAAGACAAAATATATACACGAACATGTGAGACTAAAAATAAATACTTACACAATGAAGATGCCAGAAACTGAGAAATGGACGACTGGAGAAGTGGCTGCAAGAATGATCTCACTGAGTCGAAAAGACCAAGCTTGTTTTGTCTTCTGGGTTTAGAGAACATGCAAAAAGAAAAGGAAAAAAAAGGGGTTCTCGGCTCTGGTTTTTTCTTTTTCTGAAACTTGAAGTAAGAATGAAGATGAAGGGGATGACTGTTATATATATATATATATATATATATACGTCCCAAGAGGAGGTCAAAGGTCGAGCTAATCTGGGCCTTTGGCTGGATTTGGTATCTGATCCAACAGTCAGGTGAAAATGTCACAATGGCGGCAAAAGCTGAAAACTGAAAGGACGTGGTGTGGTGAAAACACACTCGAGTATTCTGATCTTCCAATATCCACCTGACGCGTGTCCACACTTAGAGTACAAAGGATGACACAGTTTCTCAAAAGGGTAGTTCAAAAGTTTCATTCTCATTAGATTCGAATTAATACTTTTGAGGGAGCAAAATGTTATACCTAGATTTCGAGATAAGGAGTCTTGATCCCGAAAGCTAGGCTCGACGGGTGTGAGCTCGAAGTATGCATGGTCTTCATTTGATCCTTCAGTCAGACCGCTCTGCTGTAATTGCCGACCTCGAAAGCTCGAAGATGTGTAACATCGAATATGTTCTGAGCTCGCACGACATGACACTTAAACATATTTTTCACCAATTGCCTTCAGGCGAGATAGCTCGAACTTGGGAAGTACAAGCTCGGATGTAGCAGCTTCGTCGGCATCCACATGCCCTGAGCATAGCACAAAGTTGGGGTGGCAAGCTCGTGAATGACTCTTGGTCTCAACAAAGTCAATGCTAATGGTCGATCTCGAAGATTGGATAATCCATCTGAAATAACCCACTACGTGTGAACGTGTTTATTGTTATTTAATCCCCTAATTTAAGGGATATCATTTAATCTGTTATCCGTTCCCGATTTACATGGGACGTTTCCATGTATATAGGAGATATTGCATTTAATACCATTATTTCAATTGATATACATAATATCTTCCCGAAATATGTGGGAATGAACTCTGTTAATAGAGAAGGAGTCACCACTTGTAAAGGATCAAATTCTGATTTCTAATTTCTTGGGAGAAAGTCTTCCTCTTACAGACACCCTCTTGACTGCCTCTGATTAGAACTTTCAGGCATCTCATGTCTTGCATCATTCACTTCATCTGGCAAGACCTCCTCCTTTTGTGTGTCAGCTTGAGGTATGGGTGCATCATCCCCAACATCCATTTCAGCAGTTGCTTCCTCACTATCCGAAGCAAAATGGACATAAAAATCTTCCTCATTACCTTCATCACTTGCAGCCTCACAATCATCCTCATTCTCATTCCCTTGTTTTGCCTCATCATCATCACCATACTCAGTTTTCTCACTATTTGATGACAGTTCCACTACAGGTATACCCACCACATCAGTATCGAGTGGTAACTCCTCAATCACACATCTCCTTAATATTTTAGGGGGAGGGTTAGGTATATGGGGTACTGCAATGGGGTCTTCCTTCCATTCCAAACCAAATGTAGCCTCTGGTAGGACTAAATACACTTCAACCTCTAATAGTCTCTTGACATCCATTTCATTAAGTATTTCTGAAGCTTCCTTAGGCCCAACAACTATCTTCCCAGCATTAAGATGCTTCCCATGTGGCTTATATAGAAACCCGAAAGACATAGAATAGCCTAATTTGCTAGCAATATCCTCTAACACAAGCCTACTGAATTTTCTCTTCGAAACATTGTCAAAGTAGCCTATTTTCCCTTTCTCATATCTTTTATTACCAAAGGGCGTGAACCAATGCCCCCTATGATGCAATTTGACTATAAACTTCCCAGAATTTTCACTAGTGTAAATTAAAGTACAATATGCACCAAAGTAGCAGTACACAGGGGAAGCAAACCAAGTCAAAAGTAGTAATAGTGGATAAAATAGTCAACAAAGAATCAAATGCACTATTTTGCTCCACAAAAAATGTCAAAACCCCAAAATTTTCACATAGAGATTCCCACAAAAATTCATACGTATGGACCCCACTTTCTATTCTTAAATATGCTTTAAAGCATCTTTATCAACCCCTTTACCCCAAAAAAATTAATATAAAAAATGTAAAAAAAATTAACTCATTTAGAACCCCCAAAACACAGACAAAAAATTTGAAATGGGTTCTGGCAAACTTACCATACGCTGATGGTGGGTCGTTAGGTCCCCTACATTTCACCTAGTGATCGCCGTCAACGTCTGCAACTCGGTTCGTCTTCCTCCTTCGTCCGAATGCTTTGAATCGTTTCTTCACATTTCCTTCTTCCTCATTCAGATAAATGCTCTTCATCTTCAAGTTTGTTTTTCCAGATTTTCGTTTTTGTTCAGATGGTTAAGTTTTTAGTTTTTATTTATTAGTTTTATTTAATTATATCAGATTTATTTTAAACTTTTTTAAATAATAGGAATTAGGTGACCTGTCATGTTTAAAATTGCGTTGACCAATTACAAATTGCCACGTGTACCTCTACATGGCACTTGACGGTCATGTACTAACGGATGCCAAGGATTGTTGACGGTCAGGTATTTTCACTGCAAAAAAAAGAGTTAGGTATTTAAGTGTTATAAAACTAACAACTTAGGTATTTTCGCCACAAATATCCCTTATTATTATAATAATAATATATAAGATGTAATCTTAATTTTTATAAAATTTTGGGTGAATAAATATTAATATTATAATAATATTTAACACAAAACTAGATATTTAATAATAATATTAATAGAAATTCAAATGTTTAAAAATATCATTATTATAAAAATGTATAACACAAAATTAGATATTTAGTAATTATATTAATATAAATTTAAATGTTATATTTTATTTTTTAAATTATATATTTTTTATTAATTACATAATTATATATGTTTTAAATTAAATTAAATATTAAAAGCGACATGTCCCATGTATTTTTCACCAACATTTTTAAAAATGCAACATTAAGGGCGACAATAGCCTGAGCAACCCCACGAACATTTCTCACGTCTTTTTATCAAAATTTTCGTAAATATGTTGCCCCTAATAACTTGAGATACCCTGTTGATTTCTTCCACCTTTTTTTTACTAAAATATTATTATTATTATTATATTTAACCAAAAACTATAAACTAAATATTTAATAATTATTTTAATAAAAATTCAAATGTTAAAAAATATCATTATTATAAAAATGTATAACAAAAAATTAGATATTTAATAATTATATTAATATAAATTTAAATGTTATGTTTTATTTTTTAAATTATATTTTTGTATTAATTACATAATTATATATTTTTTTAAAATTAAACAAAATATTAAAGGCGACATGTCCCATGTATTTTTCACCAACATTTTCAAAAATGCAACATTAGGGGCGACAATAACTTGAGCAACCCTGCGAACATTTCCCATGTTTTTTTACCAAAATTTTCGTAAATACAATATTAGGGGCAACATGTCGCCCCTAATAACTTGAGAAACCCCATTGATTTCACCCACTTTTTTTTTTACTAAAATATTATTATAATAATAATATTTAACACAAAACTAGATATTTAATAATTATATTAATAAAAATTCAAATGTTATAAAATATCATTATTATAAAAATATATAACACAAAATTAAATATTTAATAATTATATTAATATAAATTCAAATGTTATATTTTATTTTTTAAATTATATTTTTTTACTAATTACATAAGTATATATATTTTTTAAAAATTAAATGAAATATTAAAGGCAACATGTCCCACGTATTTTTCACCAACATTTTCAAAAATACAACATTAGGGGCGACAATAACCTAAGCAACCCCGCGAACATTTTCCACATTTTTTTACCAAAATTTTCGTAAATACATTATTAGGGGCAACATGTTGCCCCTAATAACTTGAGAAACCCCGTTGATTTCACCCAATTTTTTTTTTACTAAAATTTCCATAAATGCATTATTATGGGTGATATGCCGCCGCTAATAAGACCATATGTCGCCGCTAATAAAGTTATAAATTAAAAACTTTACTGGAGCATTTATTAGCTGCGACAAAATTACGTTGCCGCTACTAATGTGGTTATTAGTGGCGACAATTAGTCGCCACTAATAATGTCATCCCTTAAACTCATTTTTCTTGTAGTGACCATAAATAATCATTATGTTAGAATAAGTTACAATGGAGATAATTACAATTAAAATGAACACAAAATATATCATAAGGATATGAAGGAAAAAGATGAGAAGAACACAACTTATTATCATAAGGATATGAGGTAGAGAATGAAGATCTCAAGACTTAAACAACGTTCAAAACCTTAGTCATTAAAACTATTTCGTCCATCATAAAAATACTTTGGGAATATTATTTATAAATACCTTTAAGGATTTATTAAGTCTTCTCTCATAATCATCATAGTGTTCTAAAATGAGCATGTCATCACACAATTGTTCTAATCTATGTAGTGTGTTTTCTCACATACATACAAATAAGCAAAATGGTTCCTACTTATAGAGTTGTCATCCACCATTTGATTTTCTAATTCCACAAAACCTCATTGGGAATTAGAAACATGCACACAACAACTATAAAATATTATAGCTAATGAAAATCAAATTCATAATGTGTAACTACTTTTATACATCATTGGTGAATATTTGTGAGAGTTACAAAACTTATGATCATCATTTCTTAAGAATTGTAACTCCACTTTATATGTTACACAACTTATTATAATCACTATTTCTCAAATTGTATATATTACATTTGACAAAATAATATTAGTCACACTCTATTATTTATCATATAATTCATTTAATCAAAATATTATATTATTTATAAAATAATCTAACATCCCATTGATTCAATGACACTTTCTTATAACAAATAGTTTGTAACATTTATTTATTTAATCAATCAAATATTATATTATAAAATAATATAATACATTCTTTTCGATATAATCTTATATCAGATATATCAATCATTTAGCACATTTAATAAAAAAATTATAAAAAATAGATAAATCTTTTCTAATTCACTCAAAATTTTGTTCAATATATAATTAACCTATATAAATTATGGCCATGTCCGGTAACCTATATAAACAATTTTATATTAAATAACTAAAACTTTGTAAACAAACACTAAAAAATTGTTCGGTAACTTATTCTCACTTTTAATTTTTTTTTAAGGGCAATTCTTTAATCCCTCACTTGTATTTTATGGACTTAGTCCTTCATTCATTTTTCAACCATTGGATTCATGGTAGATGGTGAGATTGTGGTGTTTACTTGAGGATATGTTAAAATACACATATATCCCTTCATATTCTTTAGCAACTGGCTACCTTTTGCATATTTTTTTTTTGTTATAATTCTGTAAAAAAAAAAAAAATCTCTATTGGAAGTTATGTATAATTTTTATGGAAGCAAATCTATTGGAAATTTAAGCTTAATAAAAGTAACACAAATTTATTGCTATTATGTTGCTATTTTCATGAGTTTGGTTTTTAAGTTCCGGGTATTGCTTTATGCTAATATTATTTTGTTGCATATCATCTTCATGTGATAATATATAAATTGTTTATATTGAGTGAGAAATAGTTTTATGTGTGTATATATATATATATATATGTATGAACACACACATAATTAGGTTCTTTTTCTATTATTATTTTTTCTTTTTTCAGGTTCTTGGCATTAATTCAATTTAAAGATTTGATTCAATAAAGATGAAACATTAGAGGAATCACATGAATGTTGAGAATAGAGGTGATGAAACAATGGTGCCAGAAAAGATTAAGCCTCTCTCTTTAAAATATTAGCTAAATGAAATATTCATTTATTTAATATTCCTATTATTTATGTGCTTTGTAATATTTATAAGTGATGTTGTAGGCTTAAGGTGCTTCAATCACTCTTGTAAGCCTTCTTTTATTTATTTCTTTTGCATTGTAAGTATAGATCATGGAGAGTTTTGCTGTAACTAATTTCAGGCCATTTATTTCAATGTTTCCAGCTTTTTGTGGTTGTGACTTCGAGAGAGCATGTGCAAGTAATCATATTTTGTTGTTAGGAAATAAACAAAAATCCAATAGAGTTGATTGCATATATCTTAGATTGATGATAAACGTGTGCAGATTGATTTCGGTTCGCTGCTTTAATAGAAAATATATATATTAGTGAAACTCATAGTGCATTATTTGTTTGTTTTATGTCATATCAGTTATCTGCAGCTTTGCTTCTTAGTTGATTAATCAATTTCAAATGGGAAAATGATAAGTTCTTTTTATATTGTTATTTGTGTACAACAATATAGACAGTAGGATTAAGATTTGATCATGAGCGCATCCCAAGGGATCAAATGTTGATGAGGTTTGTACTTCTCTAACTCATAATCTCATCTTTTTTATTGTGTATATACAATGTATAGATGTCCCTCCCCTGCAATAATTTAGCAGTTTCATAAATATATAATCACATACTCTTTGTCATGTTAAGTTTAATTTGTTATTGATCATTTTTTTCCTTTCACTTTTATCATTACTCTCATTGAGTTTTATATTGTTTAACTAACTTGACTTGAAATTATGTACATTGTAAAATTGTCTTTCGGCTCTTCCCAGAGTATGCACTAATGAACAATTTTGATGTACAAATTATGCAAATTAGATGCAGTCTGCATTCCTCTACATCAACTTATTAGACTAAAATTTTCATCATAATATCATATAAAGTTAAAATCTCTTAACTTACTATTTGCTCCAAAACTTTCTAAAATTGGACTTAATCACAGTTCAACTGTCACAACAGAAAGCAATAATAACTGCAATTTGAGTATTTTGCAGTTTTAGTGAGTGAAAACGATCTTTAGACTCAAGTTGATCAATAGATTATATTAATAGCTTTATAGAGAGAATATGTAACTTAGATATCATCTTGTATTTAGCATTGACAAAGGTTGTACTGAGTTCTTGTATTATGTTGATGAGAGTTTGAAAAATAAAAACAAAGTTCTTATTCAGATTATATAACTTTGTACTGAGCTCGATTTGTGCGGACTAAAGAGTGTTAGTCTCATCCACTCGATTTAGGTCATACTTGTTTGAACCAAGTAAATTTCGTATATTGTTAACATGAATACCATTTATCTAATTATCATTTGGTCGAAAATGTATTACTAGTGCAATGTTTTCAACATGAGTAATGCAGCTAAGAAAATTCTATATGAAGATCATGAAACAACTAAGGCTCATGAGGTGTGCTCATTGGATTCTAGTCATTGTTGGTTTTTTTTTATTATTATTACAATAATAAAAACCATATTTACTTCAGGTTTTTTTACTTTCAGCTATAATATTATTACTCACCACTCAATTAAATATTACTTACTAGCATAAAAATGTTACTTATACGCAAAAAAACAAATAAAATTACTTCAAGGTTTTTTACTTTTCGATACAACGTTATTACTGACCATTTCATTAAAAATTACTTAGCCGCATCAAAAAATTACTTACCTAATACCGTAAATAAGTTCAAACACAATACATTTTTTACTTTATTGCCCTCGACTGTACACTTTTTTGACAGCAAATTACTTTATTGTTCTTACTTTTCACAGCAATATCAACATAATTTCTTAGATCCGGTTTACACAACCGATCAATCAAACATAAAGTTTAAAAAAGAAAAACACAAAAATTGTTCAAAGCTTGACGCTTGGCAAATTATTTGGGTCCACTTGTCAAATTATTTTGGTCCCACTTGTTGGACTAAGTCCCGTGAGGGACCAAAGAATTTGCCTTTTTTTTAATGTATTTTTATTTCTTATCTCTCTTTCTTCTTCCCGTAGCCACACAAGAGTTCTTCTCAAGCATCAAGGGCTTCTGAGCTCTCTCCAAGATTTCTTCAGGTACGCCACTATCTCGTTTCCTCTTATTTTTCTGATCACTTTCATGGTCTCTCCCTCATATGATTTTTTTTCTCAATCTCTTTCTAATCATGGATTCTTTCAAATTATGGATATGCACTGTAAATGTTGGATCTAGGAGAAATGGCGTAACCATTCATAGAGTTGGGTCTTTTCTACTATTAAGGTATATGAATCTACATTTGATTTTGTTTGGGATTAGGGTTTGTGGTTTGTAATTTTTTCTGTTCTATCAAAATGTCGAAGAGGGTTTTCATTTTTCTTCTTTTAAAGCTCCTTCATATTGTTTTGCTCTGTTTGTTGAAAATATGTACTCTTGTATAATGCTTATGTTGCTGTTATGTTCTTACTGAGATTGTTCTGTCTATTCTTGTATGGATTTGTATAACAATAACACTACATTGGTTTAGCATTCGTGACTGGAATGTTTTGAATGGAGGAGAGTTATCTTAGAACTAATTCCCTCTTTCAATTTGGGTCTTGGAACAAAACTCCTAGCTGGGACATAGATGATATGGAAGAGATGTTATATTTAAACATAAAAATTTAGTGTTAGTGTCTGTGTGTGTGGAGGATATATATGTATATATAACATATATATATGTGTGTGTGCTAGTAAAATGAGATAGAACTTTTTGTATGTAACTTTACCTTTCCTGATTTGAATCTTTAATTGTTACCTTTCGCTGGGATTTAAAGAGGAAAAAAGTGGGGGGTTTTCTTTTTTTTTTTTCTCTATTTTTTTTTTTTGGGTGATTCAAGCTGGATTTAGGATAATCATCTTTTTCTCTCGTACCTTTTATTTTTTTCTTGCATTGTTTATCGGAATTGGGATTGAGTATATGTAACATGATCTTCTATTCAATTTTTTGATTCAAACTGGAGAGACTGAGATCATGATCGTGAAGTACTCTATTCCCCTTTATGTGATTGAACGACACAGACAATAATGTTCCTTATGCCTTTAGTACTTTGAAGTCTTTGCTTTTTCACAAATTGACAGAGGTTTATATTTATAGAACTAAGAAGTAGGAAAGAAAAAAAAACGAAGCATTTTTTTTTTCTTTTCTATTCAGAGAGATCGATTGCTACAGGTTATCATGATCTTATTTGTTAAACTCAAACAGTTGTTGGGGTAGACTTGTTTAGATATGATATGATGATGATGATGAAATTGATGACTCCAGCACTAAATTTGTTATTGTCTAGTTGGTTATTTTGTTAGTTTTATCAAGGCCATATAAATGTTATAAGCCTAAAAACGGAAATGTATCTGAGGGACTTGAGTATTCTTTATTACTACTTGTTATTTATCCTACATCATTGATGTTATGGTGTATGTGGTAGGGAGCTAGTAATCTTATTTTGTAGAATATATAGTTACAAGTGTGTAGCTGTTACTAATAAATGATTATACTTTATGCTATCATCAAGCATTTCAATATCATAACATGTGGAAGAAAATGAGGCCATAATCAGAGAAATATTATTGGTTTACATATATGATATGGTGTGGTAGCTCAATGGTGGGTTGGTTTTGATTGATTGATTTCATGAGTTAATTATGAAAGAACATGAAAGAATGAGGATAAAGCATGTGAATCAGTATCAATCAATGAGTAGAATAGAATAGAAGAGATTGGTTAATTTCCATTGTCTTTATCTTTTAAACTAAAGAGAAAAATAAATAACTTGTTTAAATTGAGTTAGAAAACTCTGCCATATATAATAGCTTAATATGATACCAAATAGTGAAAAGTTCAACATGTATGAGCTTTACATTAATATGCAGTTGTAACGAGGATACTTTTAGACAAATGTTTCCTATCATCTGATGATGATGATTTTTATGCTGGGGTGTTAGACAATGCAGATGATTTGAAGATGTCTTGAGCAGTTTTTGCTCGATTTTTGGTTGTGGCTCTTTGTAGGGAGCTACTCTTAGGCATGGCTTTTTTTTCTATATTGTTCTGTTTCTTGTTTGATTTGTGTTGGTGTTTAGGTAGCTTGGTAGATCAGCTTGTCATTTATATGGTTGATTACTTTGTTTTGCTTTAAGGATAGTATTATATTTGTATTTATAATTCTTATTGAATCTTTATGTCTTACATAGATGGCAGATGTTGTTAATGAAGTTCTTATTATTGAGAATAATGATGAGGCTTTTATTTGGACTCAAAGACATGAAGAAATTTATATTGAAATTATAGAAGAAGAAGTTTTAAAAGGGAAATAGGAATATCACAACCTTTACAAAGCAATTGTGGAGACATATAAAGGAACAGCTTTGTGCATGAACAAAGAGAAATTACACTGATATGCAACTAAGGAACAAATTAAATCAATTAAAGTAAAATTATAAGGATTTTAAGTCTTTACTGAAAGAGACTAGTATGGGATACAATGCAATAGCTGGACAAGTTAGTGCGACTGAGAAGTTTCGAAATAAACTTATTCGGATAAAAATATTTAAGATTGATTTTATGCTTGTTTTATTTTAATAGGTATTGATAGATTTTATCATCATAATTTCATTTCATGTAGGTTAACAAATATGCTAAAAGATTCAGAAATATAGTTTGTATGTTTTACGAGAAATTATGCACTAATTTTGGTGATACTAATGCATCTGGTTCCAATGCTAATTCTTCAACTCGAAATCCTTCTAATGATAGAGATAATGATGATGATGATGCAATGTTGATATTTCATAAAGTAGTTTTGATGAGGATGGTCACAAAAAATATTTTTATTTTTTAGTTTAGAAAATAAAAATAAAAGTTATCAAAAGCATTTTTAATTTTTATTTTTTAAAAATAAAAAACAAAAATGGTTACCAGCATTTTTATTTTATAAAAATAAAAAGCATTAAATAAAAATATTTTTTTATTTTTGAGTTAAAAAAATTTAAAATTAAAAATTTTACCAAACTGAACCTATATTTTGTGACTCTTCAATTAATAAAAGTATAATGACACAAATTTTCGTTAGCAAGTAATGGGTATCAACACATTAATAAATTTAGCATCGTTAGATTTCTGAGCATTAATAATTGAATACAAAATTTGCCAAATATGAACACAAGATATTGAACCATGTACTCTTTTAACCAGTTAATTAAGCTTATTTTACATAATATAATACAAGATTCTGTAATAATAACTTAACACCTGGCAAAAACAAATGGGACAAATATTCTATGGTAGCATCTCTAAATTATATATGCCAAATTAAATCCCAAACCTATTCACTAGTTGTCAACTTATTCAATATAATTGGTCTGTCCAAGAGTATAGCACGCAGTAGACATCGATGATAATCGTATGACTCTAGGAATAAGCATTGTTTTATTTATAAATATAGGAAATTACATTTTATATGAAATTTTTAATAGTGTGCAAAAATATGATTTTTTTTTCAAAAAAAGTTAATCTATGGCTTTATTTTAAGATTTTTCACTTTTATGGGTTTATTTTTCCATATTTTTGTATAAAAGTTAGTTTATGACATAGTTTTACTCTTAATCAATGTTGATTAATTTGGAAGGGTGTGTTTATAATTTGATTATTTTTTTTTATCTTATTTACTTTTTTTATATTATTTTTATATAACTAATTTTATATTAAAATTTTCTTTGGTTGTTTTGCAAAAAAATTTCTTTTTTTCTGTGATATGAATTGTGTTTATTATTATTTTTATTTATTATAAACATTTTTTTCCTTATTTTTATATTGTACGTTTCTTTTTTCAAATCCTGAGTAAGGTAACTGGTTACTTGATTGATCTTTTACAATTATGTAAAAAAAAAAAAAATCCTAGAGCTAGGTTAATAACATGTACTAGGAGGAGTAACTAGTTACTCTGAGAGGAGTAACATTTTGCCATAAGAAGTGTAACCAGTTACCATAAGAAGGGTGACGGGTTACTCATATTAAACATGAAAAGAAACGCTAAATCTGAATGAAAAAGAGGAAGAACACTTCATTAAAAAAAAGGAAGAAGTAATTATGGTTTTAGTAACATAGGTATCCAGTTACCATAAATAACCCAGAAATATACACACACATCATAACGTGAAGGTAACTAGTTACCCCCAGAAATATACACACAAATAACGTGAATGTAACCAATTACCCCCATAAATATACACACAGACAATGAGAAGGTAACCAGTTTCTACAAATTTGAAGATAGAAAAAAAAAAAAATCAGACCCACCCCCTTTCCCTTCTCTCCCGTCTTCTTTATATAATTTTATTTTCGAGATTTGAAAATTTTATTAGTTTTCTTTCCAAATTTTGGTGTTCCTATAAGAGTTACATTAAAAAAAATGTTGAAAAAATTGATTTGATTTTTTTTTACATATAGTGGAAAAAACTATAAAAAATTATTATAATAAAATATAATAAATAAATAAATAGTAAAATAATTATGTAATGTTAAAATATGTGTGAAAAAAAGGAAAAAAAATGGAATGAAAAAAGAATAAGTACAAAAAAAAAAAAGAAGGAAAAAAAAACTTAAGAAAGAAAACTAAAAAAATGTGAAAAAAAAACAAAACAAACGAAATGGTGAAGGAAAAAAAAAATATTAATGAATAAAAATGAAAAGAAGAAGAAGAAAAATAATGGAAAAATTGAAAGAAAAAATTGGTAGAAAAAATGAAAAAAAAAAAAAGAAAAAATGGAAGAAGAAAAGGCTCATATGTGTGGAAAAAGAAAAAAAAATGGGAGGAGAAAATAATAAATACAAAAATAAAGAAAAAAATAAAAGGAAAAAAATGAAAAAAAAGGAAAAAAAAATGAAAACTGAAAAAATATGAAAAAACAAAACAATACAAATAAAATAAAAAAATAGACAAATTAATAAAAATGAAGAAGAAGAAGAAGAAGAATAAAAAATGGAAAGAAAAAAAAGGATAAAGGAAAAAATTGGTAGAAAAAAAAAAGAAAATGGAAAAAATGGAAGAAAAAATAAGTAAGGAAAAAAAGAAAGAAAAAATAACTGAAAAATAATTAAAAATTGAAAAAAATAAAATAAAATCACCTTCAAAATCAAAGAAAATATAACTATGATAAAAAATGTGGCATTTCCATATTTTAGTTAACTACTAATTATTTTTTCTATACTTTAATTTTGTCTTTAGTAAATTTTCCCATACAAATTAAGAAAAATATATTTTTCATATTTTTGCACATTGATGGTATAAAATCAATATTTTTGAAAAATTCCCTTATAAATATTATATAACAAAAATTATAATTAGGTCATCTCCAATGTAAGATGTAAAAATAGCGTTAAATTTATATATTTAGCACAACTTTTATGATTGTGCTTTAATGCACATATATATAAAAGTGATATAAAATAATCTACATGTAATGTCGATAATAAATAAGATACTAAAAATGATGAATAATGACAAAAAAGTAAATATAAAAGTAACTTTTAATGCCAATAATAAATAAGATACCAAAAATAATAAGAATTTAAATTATGCTATATTCTAATTCAAATTTGGATGCAAAACTTGCACACCATTGAAGAAGTTTTTCTTTAAAATGTGCTATATTTTAGCAATACACTATAGATTTGCATCTCCATTGGAGATGATTTTAGTCAACATAATAAAGCTTAATCAATTCTACAATTTAATTGTATAGTACTTTATCTCAATAGTAAATTAATGATATACTATTTTAACTTAAAAATAAAAAAATCATTTATTATTCTATTTACTTTTTGTGTATGATTTATGAATATTTATAGCATTACTCAAATATACATATTTAGTAAATTTTACATGATATTTCTTCTATATAATAAGTGTGTAGATGATAGAAATTTTTGGTTTTAATGGTTTTTTTAATTTTTTCGTTAACTTTAACGGAATATTATTATATATAACAAAATATTATTATATTTAACGGTAGATTGTAAACATGATTTAAACTTAAATCAAATTAAATAATTAAACAATTTAAAATATGATATTTTTTAGATATTTTACAATAACAATTATTTAAAAATAACAAAACCATATGTTTTATACTTAAATAAAATTTAATTAAACTTAAACTTAACGTGTTAGAATAATATCATATTAAATATATAATATAATATAATCTACTATCAACTAGAAACGAAATTCTTTTAAAAAAACTAGCAACAAATTTAAAATTAAAATTCATGTATAATGTTAATATTATATTAAGCATATAATATATAATATCTTGCTGTTACTGCCAAATTAAAAAACCAGAACAAACATAAACTTAAATAAAAGTAATAAATAAATTAATTAAAATATAATATTTTTAAGATATTTTATGATAATTTATATAATTAAATCATATTTATTTAAAAATAATAAAGCCATACATATTATTTTTTTATCTTATAAATTTGTGTGATAGTTTATTTTCTGTAAAGTGATTGGAGTTATTTTTTTTCTTTAAATTCACCACAGGACATTGCGAGATACATTAGAAACTAAAAATAGTTGATGCATGTATACTACTCTACACTATGACTTTTTTCTATTCTTATTTTATTCTATTATTAATTTCTTTTTAAATATTATTGTAATTTATATATATATAAGTCATGTAGTCATGTAAATATATATGTCAATATTGTGTTTAGATGTCATATATGTATAGATTATTGATATAAATATTTATATATACTATAGAATTGTAATTCATTCTATTATATATTGAAGAAAAAAAAGTGAACCGGTTTTTATTAAAATTATAGACAATATTTTGCCTTAATTTTTTAATACATTTATGTCATACATTATATTAAACATATTTTATTTATTTTTATGATATTGTTTATTTATTTGAAATTTATACGATAATTAAAAATAATAAAAATAAATATATATTTGAATAAACAAGTTTATAACTTTGAAACTAAGTAAACGTACATTATACATTATTTTTACCTAGTATATATATATATATATATATTTGTATATATATATACTAGATACAAGCAACATGCATATTGCATGTTTGCTTAGTTTTATTTATAAAATTTATTAATTATTTTTATTAAATTTATATTAATGTCATATAAATTTCAAATAAATATCTTATTTTCAATATATTATATGTTTAATGTAATATTAAATATTATAAGTAGATTTTAAATTTAAATTTAAGTTTCTTGCTAGTTTTTAAAAAAAAAATAATTTGCTGCTAATTCAGAGTAGATTATATTATATGTTTAATATGATATTATTTTGAGTTTAAGTTTAATTAAATTTTATTAAAGTTATAAAAAGTATGATTTTATTATTTTTAAATAATTATCATTGTAAAATATCTCAAAAATATCATATTTTAATTTGTTTAATTATTTATATTTTTTAAATAATTATCATTGTAAAATATCTCAAAAATATCATATTTTAATTTTTTTATTTTATCTTATTTAAGTTTAAGTGTTTACAAACTATAGTTAACTATAAAAATATTCTGTTAAATATAAGAATATTCCGTTAAAGTTAACATTAAAAAAATAAAAAACTGTTAAAACTAAAAATTTCTGTTATTTGCACACTTATTATATAGAAGAGATATTGTATTGACACCCTATTCATTATTAAAAACAATTAAGATAAGGCTCAAATATTTTTAAAATTATGCATGCACCTAACCTACTTTTAATTTTTTTATTTCATTTTTTTAAATATATATATATATATATATAAATAAAAAGAGCCACTGTACCACATCCAATTTTTTTGATAGCACCAATGCTCTTACAAAGAATATAAATTTGCTAACTTTATGCTCTTACAAATCCATCACAATTTTTTTTGAAAGCATATTTCCATCACAATTGTTACACAAGAATAAGTTTCAAAGTAATTTAGTAAATAATATATATAGTAATTTGGCAGCCGGCCGAGTTCTATTCTCGACAGCGGGTAATTAATTAATCAAAAGCTTTTTAATTATAAATTGGATATTAAACACATGATGTTAATTATATATTACAAAGTGTTTCTAAGGCACAATACTGGCCGACATAAATAACAAGAGATAACTTAATAAATGATAGATGTCCGTAAAGTGGCAGTTGGCCTAATTGTTACTCTATATTTTTATTGGCCGCATTGTTATATATAATTATTTTGATATTTGAAATTATAATGAGTGAAGTTTTAAATTGAGGGCTTAAAATATTTTTAGTGGAACAGCCCAACCACAAATTGTCATACGTAGTGTGGAACAATTTGTGCACAAATTGTCATTTCTCTGTTGACATGACATTACTAAGCACAAAGAGTATTCTTGTAACATGGTTATCAAAGACCTCGTAATGAGTTATAAAAGGATACTAAGCATATGTATTTATCAATCCTAAGGAAAAAATCAATGCTACTCAAAGGAAAAGGCTCACTTGATCACCTCAATCATGCAATATCCCATGTTATTTCCCGTCTCTATTTTCATCATCTCTGTAATCATTTTGTTCACACGCTATAAATCACGTGCAAAATTCAACTTACCACCGTCACCACCGAGGTTACCATTGATCGGAAACCTTCACCTTCTCGGCTCCCACCCACACCGTTCTCTACTAGCACTCTCAACCAAATATGGCCCATTAATGCTCTTGCAAATGGGTCAAGTCCCAACCCTTGTAGTTTCATCTTCAGAAATGGTGAAAGAGATTGTTAAGAAGCACGATGTTGTTTTCTCTGACCGACCTAAAATCTCCGCCGCTAACATCTTCTGTTATGGGTGTCAAGACCTAGGCTTTGCTCCTTATGGTGAGTATTGGAGACAAGTCAGGAAAGTTAGTGTTCTCGAACTCTTGAGTCTCAAAAGGGTTCAACAATTCCACTTCGTGAGGGAAGAAGAGACAAATCTTTTGGATAATAAGGTCAGAAAAGGTTGTGCCGATAGGGCTTGTATAAATCTCAGTGAGATGTTAGTCGCCACTTCTAACAACATAGTCTCTAGATGTATTCTTGGGCAGAGGTTTGAGGAGGAAAATGGTCAGAGCGTATTCGGAGAGCTGGCGAGAAAGGTCATGGAAGATTTTGCGGCCTTTAGTTTTGAAGATTTCTTCCCCAGCAAATATTTGAGATGGATTGACGTTGTTACGGGGTTTACAGGTCGCTTGACCCGGAGGTTTAGAGCATTAGACACTTTTTTCGAACAATTGGTTCAAGAACACAAGGAAGTACTTAATAGTGATCACAATGGATTTGGAAGGAAAGACTTTGCGGGTATTCTTCTCGGACTTCAAAAGGACGGCATGCTTGACTTTGACCTCACTCATGAAAACATCAAAGGAATTCTCATGGTCTCTCGCTCTTTAACCATATTAACTTTTACTTCCCGTGAAAAATGTACCACCACTACATAAAGTTTTATTATAAATTTGTAACTTTTTTTTTTAGAAATTTTGTTATGACTAGTAGTGTGTCACTACATGAAAGAACAAGTCTATGACATTAGCTTATATTTGTAAATGGCAGGATATGTTCGTGGGTGCCAGTGATACTACTTCGGCAGCAATGGAATGGTTAATGGCAGAGCTTGTGAAAAACCCAAGAGTGATGAAGAAAGTTCAAGAAGAGGTTAGAAGAGTGGTGGGAAATAAGTCTGAGATCGATATGAACGATATCAACCAAATGGATTACTTAAAATGCGCCATTAAAGAAAATCTAAGGCTACACCCACCACTCCCTTTTTTACTCCCTCGAAAGACTTTATCAAGTGTTAAGCTTGGAGGGTATGACATCCAAGAAAACACAAGAGTGCTCATCAATGTATCTGCCATTCAAAGGGACCCAAGTGAGTGGGACAATCCAGAGGAATTTTTTCCAGAGAGGTTTGAGAACAACCCAATTGATTGCAAAATGGGCCAAGACTTCCAATTCGTTCCATTTGGCATTGGGAGAAGAGGCTGCCCTGCTGTGGCTTTTGGGACTATAACTGTTGAATATGTGATTTCTCATCTATTATATTGGTTTGACTGGACGTTGCCTGCTAATGACGGTGGAACTGCATTGGCATCGGAACTGGATATGAGTGAAGATTGTGGAATCACTGTTCATAAGAAAACTTCTCTTCAACTAGTACCCAAACCATATTCCCCTGATCTATTGACATAATGTTTATATATATAAATATATATATATATTTACATATTATTTATGTGCTGTACGCTTTCCAAACTATTTGGAAATTATAATAAAAACTATGTATAATTTTTTATTCAATGGATTCCTATTTGTTTTTTTTTGTTTATTTTAGCTTTTTATAATCAAAATTTTAAATTATTTATAATTTGCAACTATATATTTTTATTGATTTTAAAAGATCTAAAAGAATTAACTCTTTTAGACTAACTGTTATATTATTTTATATAATATAATATTAGATTAAGTAATGTGACAAATATGATTTGTCACACTTTGTAACATAATATTGAAGATTACAAAATTGGATATATGTGTGTATCCAAGTGTAACATATTTCAGAGTTACAAAATTAACTACAAATTTATAACTTCCAAAATCACCATAGATTGATGGTTACACATTTTGAGATTAAATTTCATAAGTCATAATGTGATATGGCTGATGAATATATGTTTTTAACTCCCGATAAGTGTATGAAGGTTTCAAAATTATGTATGAAAGATATTGGAACGTTTTGAGAAAAGATGTAATAAAATTGGGAGGTTACAACAGCCTCCAGGTCGCGGCCAAGAGCATTCCATGCCGCAGCCTCGGAGTTAGAAGATCACGGTCGCGGCTTGAAATATCATAGACTGCGACCTATGGTGCTGTCACCCAAATTCTATTTTGCTCTTTCTTCAATTTGAACGTTTTCAACAACCCAAGTAACTCCCAAATCTTTATTTTCATTCTATAAACATACAATTAAATATTGGTACACAGTCAATGGGTTGGTGAAATTTGAAATTCAAAGGGTGTCTCAAAACTCTATAAATAGGAGCCTAATGCTCACTTGTAAGACACGATTTCTATCAACTAGAGCACTTGGCTAGAAATACACCAACATTCGTGATAATTTTAGAGAGCTATTTACATTTAAGAGTTCCCTTAGTGCTTAGAGAAAATGTGGAAATAAGCTTTTTGGCAAAGGTCTTCAACCTTGTTCAAGTTGATGATTCTCACTACTTTACACTCTGGTTATGTGAGTGTGATGGTTTATTCTATTGCTCTTTCTCTTATTTTGTTCTTCTATTTCTATTGTTTTTCCTTCTTCCTTCTTCTTTATATATTTATTTGTATTATTATGTTTTGAGTTGTATTTTCTATTTATCTCTTTTCTTCTACATCTTTATATTTTATTTTCTATTTATCTCTTTTCTTCTACATCTCTTTCTATTTTATTTGTATCTATTGCAATTGAGTTGTAACAATTCTTAGTACATTCTCTATTGTATTTTGCATAGAGTTGTATTTTAGTTTTACCATTTCCATTAAAGCAAAATATATTTCTCTAACACTAACACACTTTATACTAATCATATTCCCTTATCAATGTTTCTCACAAAAATATCTCTCCACCCACTTAAAATGACCTAACTATTCTTAAAATCATAACTTAACACCCAAAAAAACAATGAAATTTGAAATCCTCCAAAATCCTCTCATCTGTCAAATCATCACACTAACTTTTTAAATCACAAAGAGATCTTAAAAGGTTTCGATTCAAATAAGAAAACTCAGACTCAATAGATTCACATATTATTTTGTAAATCACTACTACAAAATAGGGCACACATTCAAACGTGTGTCTTTATAAAACTTGGGGAGCCTTTTAGGACACACATTAAGTGTCCTTAAAAAAATCCGGCGGCGACTAGTCCATTCTGGCAGTGACTGTACCCATTATGGCAGCAGCATCAAGCAGCAGTGACTGCATTTATCCTTCCTCCGTTTTCGGCTGCACCAAGATATTCTTCCTTATTTTTTTCCATTTCCTTGATAAAATAATAGAACCCATTCAATAAAATTGCATATACTCTCTAATATCTCTCCACCCACTTAAAATGACCTAACTATTCTTAAAAACATAACTTAACACCAAAAAAAAAAAACAATGAAATTTGAAATCCTCCAAAATCCTCTCATTTGTCAAATCATCTCACTAACTTTTTAAATCACAAAGAGATCCTTAAAAGGTTTCAATTCAAATAAGAAAACTCAGACTCAATAGATTCACATCTTTTTTTGTAAATCACTACTACAAAATAGGGCACACATTCAAACGTGCGTCCTTAAAAAACTTGGGAAGCCTTTTAGGACACACATTAAGTGTCCTTAAAAAAATCCGGCAGCGACTAGTCCATTCTGGCGGTGACTGTACCCATTATGGCAGTAGCATCAAGCAGCGGTGACTGCATCTATCCTTCCTCCGTTTTTGGCTGCACCAAGATATTCTTCCTTATTTTTTTCCATTTCCTTGATAAAATAATAGAACCCATTCAATAAAATTGCATATACTCTCTAATATAGTTTTATTTTATTTGGTTTGAATCTTAGTTTTTGTATGTGATTTCTAGTGGAGAGAGTTTTTAAAATTTTGAAGCCTCTATTTTTTAGAAATGATGAACCATGGATTGATTGGAAGGATTTGAGTTTTCGGAATGAATCGGTAATTCAAGTTTTTGCCCTTAATTAATTTTTTTATATTAGTTGTAATGTGTTTGATGAAATGCTTCTTTGAAGTTTATGATATTTTAGTTTAGTACTGGGGTATACGTACTGGTTTATTAAACCCTGTTTTGCCAAATAAAAAATACTTGGCAACATTGTTATATTTTATTTCAGAGACTCAATAAATTTATGTATTGTAATTTATATATTCTGAGTCAAAGACCCAAAACAGTGGAGAATATAGAAAGGATTCGACTCTTTTATCTTAAATTTTATGTACAATTTAAATTGGAACAAGATTCATTTGACATTCTTTTGTTGTTGTTAAGACTACTAGCTGCTATAATCCTTTTTATAAGAAACCAAACACATATTCTGAACTTCTGACTCATTGAATTGGGCCATTCTTATGTGCTTGCATGCTGCAGGTGGTGGTGTTGGCCTTTGATGTATAATATTTAAATTTTGTTTTTATATAAATTTATTTTGATTATATTTTGGCAAGTAAAACATAGTGTTGTTTTGTTCTTTTGACCCGGTCAATGAGTAATGTATGCACCTGTTTATCTAAAATTATTTTCTACAAATTATAGCTCTTGGTGGTCCAAAGGGAAGGAAGCACATCATCAGAAAAATCTTAGATTGTTATCTCTGATTCCAAAGGTTTAGTCTTATTTTGAAGAACCAATTTCCCTTATTTTCTAAGACTTGGATCTTATCATTGTTCTACTGCTCTGATTCTCATTTAAAGGTCTATTATATTATCACACATCATCAGAAAAATCTTAGATTGTGTCGTACAATTGTGAGACCTTTCTCTAATGTGTGTGTGTTTAAAAGGTGAGGACCCTAGGTTATACTAGGTGCTTTTCCATTTAGCTATTGCTATTCTTACTTTTTAAGATGCTTCTATTTTATATTCTGGACAGCTAAGCGAACCGTGAATATTCTCAGAATAAAAATTATATTCTCTTGCATAAATATAAATTATATTCTGTGCACTTCTCTTCTGAATATATTGCTATTTTAGGGTCGTATTACTACCCAAATTTGATGTTTCAGGTCATTTTATGAGTAATGGATGGTGTAGGTGCCCGACCGGCTGTTGGATATTAGCTGGTCCAAATGTTGTTCGAGAATTGTGAATAGTACTGGCTTGTATAAGAAATTGGATGGACTTGCTGCCCTTCTTGCTTAATTGCTGCGGTCAATTCTAATCGTACTCTCTTAGAACGATGGTAACTATTTCAAATTAACTCCTAAAGATTATATATATTGTTAGAATGAGTCCTCTTCGAGACAGGACAAATCTCCTTAAGCAATCTCTTGCAATTTCATTCAGCATAAAAATTTGTCAAAATTATTACGATTTACCTTTTATAGGTATTGGAAAAAAGGATTAAAAATAACAGTAATTGATTAAGCAAGACTCTCTCTAATTCTCAAGCTTCATTACGTAATCCTTCAGCCAACGTGGCTTAGTGTGCTCCCTTTTATTCTTTGCTCTGTTTTCCCCTCTTCCCTTGCTGGCTTCACCTCTACTATTACTGGTGCCCTCTTCTATTGTTGGTGGTGAATCTTCAATTGGTTGGGTCTTCTCTCTTTCCCAGCTGCCCACTCTCTCGTGAATGGCTTCAGAGTCCAAGTTAATTGGGATTGTCAAATGGGCCCTTGTATCACTACCCCCATCCACAAAACTAACCTTGTCCTCAAGGTTGTGCAACCTGTAGATATCAACAAAGCTGTCATAATCTTCCCAGGTGGCATCTTCCGGACCACTGAACCAGGACTTGTTTTGTAGAAGAGTTGTGAGTCTTGTGAATCCTTGCTGCCAAGATGGCTAGAGGTAGCATAAGAGGCTTGTTAGCCACACTCAACTCCGACAAGGGATAGTATTTCGTCGGTGACAGACCCAAAAAAGGTTTCAGCAGGGAAACATGAAAAGTCGGGTGAATGCGGCTGTTCGAAGGAAGCTTGAGTATATAAGCAACAGGTCCAGCACGAGCCATGACTTCAAAAGGCCTGAAATATCGACGACAAAGCTTTGAATTGAGGCGATGGGCCACTGTGGTTTGGCAGTAAGGCTAAAGTTTCACAAGAACCAAGTCACCTAGCTTGAACTCAATATCTCGGCGTTTCTTGTTGGCTTGTTGGCACATACGGTTTTGAGCTTGATGCAGATTAGCTCTTAAGTGCTGCAGAATTTGATCACGAGTGAGGAGATCATCTTCAACAGCTTGGATGGTAGTAGAGCCACGGGTGTAGGCCGGAATAGTTGGTGGGGCACGACCGTACACTGCTTGAAATGGGGTCATTCCAATAGCTGAATGGTAGCTGGTGTTGTAATGATATTCAGCCCAGGAAATGAACTTACTCCATTGTTTGGGGTACTCGGTTGTAAAAGCCCGCAAATATTGCTCGAGGTAACGATTGGTGACCTCAGTTTGGCCATCTGTTTGGGGTTGATAAGAAGAACTCATTTTCAAAGTGGTGCCCAATAATTCAAACAATTTCTTCCAAAAGGCACTTGTGAAAATAGGGTCTCGATCAGAGACTATAGTGCGAGGCATACCATGGAGACGAATCACCATATGGGAAAAAAGTTCTACTACTTTGGTAGCTGAATAATGAGTTGGCAAGGCTCCAAAAAGAGCGTATTTGGTGAATCGGTCAATTACCACCAAAATATTAGTGACACCATAGGAGAGGGGAAGGCCTAAGATGAAATTCATAGCCAAATCTTCCCACACACGCTCCGGTATCTCAAGTGGCTGCAAAAGACCATATGGTGCTGCTAGAGAGTATTTGATGGTTTGACAAACAAAACAAGCTGAGACGAATTGCTTCACATCCTTGTGCATATCAACTCAAAAAAAAATTAGCGCTCAGCCGAAGGAAGGTGCGCTCAATACTAGAATGACCCCCGAACGCTGAAGCATGAAATTCAATGAGAAGTGGTTGCTTTAAATTGGAATGTGGGCTGATGAAGAGTTTATGGTGATAATAAAGCAAGCGGTCCTGAATAGAATATGGAGTACCTGCTAGGTTACCCAGTTGGGTTGGGTCTTCTCTCTTTCCCAACTATCCACTCTCTCGTGGATGGCTTCAATTGGGCTTGTCAAATGGGCCCTTGTATCATATATACTTTGGTTTTTCTCAATTTTGTAAAAGTGAAGTGTTTATCTTATTTCATTTTATATTATTATATACCATATAATAGACTGTAGTGCTACTTCAATATTTGATCTATTTCAGACTTAATTAACGAAAGACAAATAAAATGAAAAGAAAACAAAATAATCAAAATACAACTTAATCAAAAGACCCCAAAGATTGTGCTGCGAAGAAGGTAGTATTAAAGTCTCTATTTTTAGTATATAAATTGTTGTTTTGGAACTCACCATTTGTTTTAAGTGATCCCTCACTAGGTTATCAGACCTAAGTAATTGGAAAGCGAGGAAGTTTTAACTTTTTGATGTCATATATATTTTGGTGAGTTTATGTCATTCATATAAGTTTTGGCAACATAATTGAATTAAATAATTTTTCTTCAACACAACATAATTGAAAAAACCTTATGAACTTATATGGACTTATTGAAATAACACCTTTTGTGACATAGGATAAGGGAACAAGTCACTGGAGATTTAGTTGGTTCTGCTTCTAATCTATATTCTAATACACCTAATGCATCAATAACTTCCAAAAAACAAATTGTTACTCTATGCATTTGTTTTGGAGTTTGGACTGATCACTTTCAAGTTTGCCTATATCTATATATTATTCTTCTCATATTCTCATACATAGACATTTAGTATTGATTTGTTTAATGCATATCTTCCCTAACTTGCACGAGAACCTTAAATATTTATCTGTATACATATATATATATATATATTTATATATTATTCTTGTAGTGAAAAGGCAGTTTTATTCATGATCTTCTTTTGTCTACTTGGTAAGAAATTTGTTGTGTTACTCTATTAGAGTTTTGTTGTTTATAATAATTATTTTGTATCAAATTAGGTGTCATGAAAGATCATCAAGGATTGAAACATGTCACGACCTGTGACGAAGAATTTGTAAAAGAAAATTCTGCATCTCTATCACTATTTTGTTCTCTGACTTTTTTGTTGATTTAATCTACTTTCAGCCTGTAGAGAAGATGGAAATTAGGTGAAGGTTGGGCAGCCGAAACCATTTAAAGTATCATCAGTAGATGCAATTGTTTGTTTGTTTATCATTTCTGTGTTTACAACTTAGAAGTTTATCGAGTCTTTTTGGTTTATCATGAACCCATTATTAATGTTATTTTTTTACTCTCTGCAAGACAAAGTATATGCATTATCCAGCTATATTCGCATATCTTGGTATCTACTGCAGTGCCTAGAATAAATATTGGGGATGAAGTAGCAGCTACGCTGGGTCACAAGAAGATTGTTGGAGGGAAGGCATGCTTCATTTTCAAGTGTTAGTAATTTCAGAGGCTTCATACATCTCAAATGCAAAGATAACATATTTTTTTTCTAGATACGTTACCCTTATTATTGTGTACAGGACTAGGAATAGTGAAGTTTAGAATATCTTATTTAGCATAATATGTTGAATGGTTTTAAGAAGCTTAGCATCAAGTATCTTTGTATAAACTTTTCACCATGAAAATAATTTAGTGTTCATGATCAAAATTGTTTTTTAAGGGATATTGGTGGCGATAATACCCAATTTTTTTTCAAAAGTTACACTTTAATACCTAATTTTTTTTTTGCGGTAATAATACATAAATCTACAATTTTTGTGCAACCGTTAATACTCACTGTTAACTGCCCGTTAAGTATCCACGTGATACATTTTTATACTCGTAAATTTATGTATTAAAGTGTAACTTATAAATAATTTGGATATTATTGTCCCCAATATCCCTAAATTCTTTAAATACTATAAAAATTATTTTAAAATTTAAAAAATATAAAATATTATTAGAAACTAATTAATAAAACTAAAATTTACAAATTTGAAACCACCCAAATTAAAATTGAAACTCAAAATCATCCCAAAATTCATATTATTAATTAGTTTTTAATAATCTTTTTTATTTTTAAAAATTTAAAATGATTTTTATAATATTTAAATAATTTAGTCTAAAATCATCCTAAAGTCTATATGTGGCACCTGGATATTTAACAGACAGTTAACAGTGAGTACTAATGGTTGCACAAAAATTGTAGATATATGTATTACCACAAAAAAACTAAATTTGGGTATTAAAGTGTAACTTTTGAAAAGATTTGTGTATTATCACTGTCAATTAGACTAATAAAAATGTGTCATGTAGATACTTAATGGGTAGTGGTGAGTACTAACGGATGTACTAAAATTATATATTTAAGTATTATTACCACACAAAAAAAAATTAATGCAAGTTTTTGATAAAGAATTTTGATGTATATTAATCTATGTTGAAATTTAAATTTGAGAAATCGATTGTATAACATATAAATTACAATTAAATATAAATATAAATTAATCTATTAGAGCCTACAATACGCGTCCTAAAAAATTTCTTTTAGGGCTTGTAATACGAGTTCTAAATTTTTTATTTAAAGGCACTCAACGAGATTTTTTAGGACACGTAGTGCGAGCCCTAAAAATATTCTTTTAAGGCTCCTCGCAACACGCGTCGTAAAATTATTCTTTTAGGGCTCGCAACGCGCGTCCTAAAAACATTCTTTTATGCGAGCCCTAAAAAACTTTACTATTTAAGACTCTCAAATAAAGGGCTCGCGGAGGGTGCGCCCTAAAAACTTTTTTAGGCTCGCATAGTGAATGTTTCAAAAGTTGAAGGAGTTCTTGAAGTAATTCATGAAAACGTGTAAGTAATATTGTTATTTATAATATATGAGTTTGTTATAAAATAGTTTGTACTTATTTTTTGAGTTGTTCTAGGTTGAAAAATTATTAGTTAAAAACATAAGTCTGTAGTGAGATGATGAATTTTTCGAATCTGTGATTTAGTTTTGGTTCGAACTAAGTTTTGACCTGGGTAAAAGTAGAGGGAAATAGCCCTATTTTGAAGTAGCATCTGGCCTAGTTCAAACTGGGTTTTGATCCAGTTCTGACCTAATTAAAAGTGGGGAAAAGGAAAAAAAAATTGCCTATTTCGAACTGGGTTCTTCATAAAATTATTAGATAAAAAAAATTTCAAACTAGGTCCAAATAAAAAATCTGTCATCTCAACCAAAATTATTTTTTAAATAATTTTTTCTGCTTAAAACAACTCAAAAAATACATATAAGCTATTTTATAACAAACTCATAAGTTATAAATAACAATGTTACTTACACATTAAAAATTACTTCAAGAACTCCTTCAACGTTTAAGACTTTTGCAAAAGAAGATGTGAATATATTGAGCATAA
Source organism: Humulus lupulus (assembly GCF_963169125.1). Classification (NCBI taxonomy): domain Eukaryota; kingdom Viridiplantae; phylum Streptophyta; class Magnoliopsida; order Rosales; family Cannabaceae; genus Humulus; species Humulus lupulus. The sequence goes on from NC_084796.1 coordinate 24,379,278, forward strand.
GTTTCCCCTTGTGATTCGAAATTTGCCAGAGGATTTCTTTGTGTTTTAGAAAGTAAGTGTGATGATTTGAAAGATGAGAGAATAAGTGAATTTTGTTGAATTTCAAATGTCATTGTTTTTTGTTGTTAAGTATTGTTTTTAATGGTAGCTAGGTCATGGCTAGAAGAATAATTTTGTGTGAAACATTGAAAGAGGGATAGAATTAGTATAAAGTGTGTTTGTGAGAGAAAATATGTGTAGTTTCACCACTTCTAGGTAATGTACACTACCTTGGACTTTAGGCAAGTATTCACCCAACAGACAACTCCACGTTCAAAGCCTTTAAATTGTCAGTCATTATCACAAAAATCTTCTCCGGTGCCAACCCATCGAAATCAAAACTAAACAATAACATAACCCTTTGTGATCTCACAATCACTACAACAGCTCTACTTTGGACCACTGGGCAAGAGTAGCAAGCTAGCCCACGATACAACAATGTCACTAGGTTTGAGTAGATGGCTCGACGACGTTTGAGTCTTCTTCACGACGAGTACACGACTAGGTCTTCTCGACGAGGTCTTCTTTAATGGTGGAAAAGGAAGCTTGATAGGTGAAGGCTGAGATGTTTAGTTGTCGATGATAGTGTGTGAAGATGATGAGGCTCGCACGTGATAGTAGTTGAAGAAAGAACCTGAGATCACTAACAAAGCTAAGGGGTACTAGGGGTGGCTATTGCCCCCTATTTTTTTTCTTTTAAATTTTAATATAATTTTTCAAAAGTAAATATGTATGTATTTTCTGTAGAATTTTTATTAATTTTTTTTTGCTTCCTTAATGTTTGTGTTTGTGTTTGGCTCTGGCATTGCTTACGATCATTGCAGCTTGTTGAGGTCCGATGGTTGAATCAACTCGTTGCAGCTTTGAAGAACCTTAGTAGAACTGAAAAGGATTAATAGTCAAAACGTGAAAATGAAAAAATAAAAAATCAGCCACTGTAAAATTATTAGTTTTTGCTGAAAAACCATATGATACATGTAATTTCCTCTATTATATACATGGTGAAGTATACATTTCCATTATATATGCGAAATAAATAACCTATTCACTAGTTGTCAACGTAATCAATATAATTGGTCTTGACATCCCATAATCATCGTATGACACGAGGAAGATTTATTTTATCTACTTTTTGGCCGCTTTATAAATATTCTGCAAATAGAGAAAAAAATTATTTTCAGTATTTATATATATTAAGTTCTTATAAATAGGGAGTCCGATTCCAACCCGCCCAGTACGGCGGCGGGTTGGCTCACGCCCCCAATTTTAAATGAAAATACATTATATAGTTGAAAAGTGGATACCTATATTTGCCTGCAAATTTGTCATACAATTAGGCCTCACACTAAATTAAAGAATTAGTTAAATACCTTTGGTTGCCAGTTTATGTTACTGGGTTGAAATTTTTGGATTAAAATAAGATATTTTGATGAGATATAATTGTCAATGCACTTGGCAAATATTATTTTAGTATTTAATTATGGACTTTTTCGTAATTTCCATTATTCTTAGTAAACCATGCAAATACAATGTAAACATGAAAAATACATTAAAGACATGAAGATTCACAATGTTTTGGAATGTTTTACACAGTAGGATCCACAATATGTTTACTAGTATTATTGTAGTATGTGTAATAATCACAACTGGACTTTTTTTATTATTAAAAAAGTACATAGATTAAACATTTATTGTATTTGAATTTGTTACAAAAAATTAATATTGTGGAATAATCTTAACTGAGCTTTTTTATTAAAAAGTAAGATCAATGCACCCGATTTCAAAATTAAAACTGATTTCCTTAATTTTTAAAATAAAAATGGATAAATTTTGAAGTATAACACCACATGGCAACAAAAATAGAAATTCTCTACCTTAATGGAAGAATGCAGACATCTTAAATTATTTGTTGTGACTTTGTCTGATTTACTTCTTATGTCTCCTAACTCTGCTCTAAGTTGCTAAGTCCGTGGAAGGGTGGTAGAGGAGCCATGGTAGTCTGCAATTATATTGTCAAGTTTTGCCCTTATTTATTTATTTTTATGGGACCATTCCGCATATTTGTAGTTGTTAATCACTAATCCATCTTGTTAAGTAACAAGTGCTCATGCTCCACCTTAAGTCAGACTCTTGCTTTAAGGTATTTATTAAACTATTATGACATGGTATATATCTTTCATTTCATCTTCCTTAGTTAGAGAACATATGATGATCTTATGCCTTTTTTTTCTTCTATCAAACTCATTGTGAATTGACGGCACATGCATCAAACTGTAACCAAATAATCAAGAGTCAAGCAAAGCATTCATCTCATTAACAATTTGATCATACAATAAAAAAATGTCAATGTACAACAATAAATTGAGTGATCAACTTGGACAAAAGTACGAACATTAAAAAATTTAAAAATTAAAACAATGTTTCACATAAAAGCCTCCAGAAGATTATTGGTGATTTCACAGCTGCATATATGTTTTTCTAAAACATTCACAGAGATAAAGAGAAATGGCAAAATAGAGGTAACCCAGTTCATAATTATTCAATTCTTAAGCTCTTTACCAAATCCTCCATTCACCAAAATAAAGACATAAAAGAAGTAATCAAACACTTAAACTTGTAGCATAAGATGCATTATTACCTCTCCAAGACAACAAGAGTGTTTAATGTATTCAAACTTCTGGGTTTCAGATATAATGACTTCCTCTAGCACAGAGTATTAAGTCTCAATTATAATGTTTGGCCTCAATTTGTTTATAGTCTCAACTTGTTGTATACCAAATTAGAACAGAAATTGCCAACATGCAATTCATAAAAGAAAAGAAAGGACAACCCGACCATTAACTAAAGTTATATTACCTTATAACTATTGTTTTTAATTCGTGTGGGCTACAGTAGTAACAAATCATAGGGATACTGTTATATCCTACTGAACTATATTATTTTTGAATTTTGATTTTACATATAAAACTGCATTACAAGATAATAGAAACGTCAAAGTGTTCATTATTATTTTTTCACTAAACATAATCATGTGCTCTAGAAAATAGAGGAAGAACAACAATAAACTTCCTATTAAACTAGTAAAATTCAAAGACCCAAAATATAAATAATCATAAAATCCATTGAAAATATTCATGAAGCTAATGAGGCAGTTTATAAACACTAAGCATACTCTTGATCAAAATCAATATAAATCTACCTTCAATTTACATAAAATCTCAATAACATAGAAAAGCAAATTATATTTTGAGAAAAGGAAAGAATATACCAAGATTGTTTCGTATAATCTGTAGAATCAAAGGCTTCCAAAAAAAAAAAAAAACTTAGAAGGTGATTAATTGATGATTGTCTCTTTTTCTTCAGCTTTGACAATGAGGAGAATTTGACAGTGGAGAAGATATCAATCGATGTCGGCGAAGGCCTCCATAGGAAGATGATTTTGATGAATTGTGTGGGGCCAAACTCAATGCGTGAGGCTGTGCACCATCACCATCCATAGATCGTAATGTTAGAATATTTTATATGGACTGACATAATTACACGTTGCTCATGCAGTGTTGTGATTAGTATGTAAGGATAACCATGTAATCGGTATTGTATGTTATTACCATCGGACCATAATGGGATGGAAATAACGTACTAACACGCTCGGGGCTCATAAATACGCTCTCAATGTCTTATGGCCAGCCCATTGTGTAACGTCCCTAGGGTAGGGTATGTCCGCCACATACTCGTAATTCTAAGGTTTACGAGTATGTTAGGCACTTGACCAAAAGAATTAAATAAAATGATACGAAGAAATACAGAAAAATTTAAAACTTTTATATAAACTTATTAGTAGAAATTATTACACTTATGAATACTTTAAATTTAATGTAGCCATATGAAAACTCTAAACCATTATTGCATTGCTACTGAGTCCGTGCTCCACAAGTTGCTCAACAACTAAAGCCACACCTGGAAAAATGTTGGAAAATAACATAATGAGCTAACGCTCAGTAAGAAAATCTCATGCATACACATACACATGAATGTCGTGAGTTTGTAGTGCACATATACTAATATGCTGACTTATATACTTATGCATTTCATTTATTGCTCATGCACTTTCAAACTTTACTTTTATGCTCTTTCTTTTAGTTTCACATTTTTATGGGCCCAATATCACTTGTGCACACTGTTTGATTCGGCCAATGCCTGCAGGGCTTGTTACACATATCATATAGATTCCCATGGGTTCTCCTCCGGCTAGCCATCATCGCAGCTAGGCTCATCATAACACTCATTTCATCGTTGCCATAGCTGCCATACTTATTACACATATGGAGGAGAAAGACGGAAACATGGCAAACAGATCTGAATGGTCAACTCTGACCTAGCCCATACCAGTGGGCAGCCACTATAAGCCTTATAGACCTCCGTCTTCTTTACTGAACTTACTTAATTGCTTCATCGAAACAATGGCACCCTTTTTAACATCTTATTATCAATTTGCTTAAGCCTTGTGTCATTAAAATGTTCAACTTTACATAAGACTTTTTCAAGGCATTAACTTTTCTCATATTCATATGCATGGTCTTATATCACATAATAATGTATCACATAACTATACATGCCATGCATACATGTAGATGCTGAAATGCCAATGTTCATGTTCATGATTCATGTTTGATGGTATTCAATCAAGGCATTGTATCACATCTCATATAACTCAAAACATGTTTAGTCATAATACATGAAGCTTTGGGTTGGTGGCGTTGTTATACCTTAACGTAGAGCTATGGCTCAGGTCTAAGGTTTCCAGCCTAAAAACTTAAATGCTTCATATATCATAGCACATAACAAAAATCATGAACACAACAGTAATCCACATATTCATCAACATAAGAGCACATACTTGCACATAATTCATATCAATCTTAACCAAGTAAGACATATTTCACATATAACGAAATTCATCAATTACATATCACACAACAACTTTATGATATTCATATAACCATTCTTCACATACTTATCATATGCATCATCATCATACCATACTTAACTCATCAGATGTACACAATCAATGTAGTCATGCATCTTACACTTAAGCACAAAAGGTGAGATTTACTTACCTTAGTTCCTTAGCTTATTTTAAAACTGCTCACCAAGAGTCAATCAATCAAATCTATACAAATCCTATTCAAGGCACATCATATATTAAATTCTATCAAAATCGTAAATATACACTATTGATAGTGTATATTAACAATACCAGAAACTATATAAATGATAATAATAATTATTATCAACGTAATGCAAATAACTCTTCATATAAAACCATGTTTTAAACCTTGCTCATAAGATAATGTACTCTTATGATAATAATAATAATAATAATAATAATAATAATAATAATAATAATAATAATAATAATAATCCCAACAACAATAATAATTATCGTCTATAAATAAACTTATTTCAATATTAATAACAAAATACTTCAATAACAATACGTATATGAATGTATATATTCAAATAGTCATTTTATAAAAGAAATCATATTTTTAACATAAAATTGTAATAATCAATATAATGATAATAATATAAATATAAATATTTATATTATTATTAATTAGTCATAATATCAATTCCAGTGATATAATAAATATACTTTCTCCAAAATTCACTGGTCTTACAAATATCAATAACTGTAAGAAACTAATATTTAATATTATTTTAATATTCAAATATTAACAAAAATATCAATATACAATAATAATGGTTAAATAATAGGTTTACTATAAATCACACTTTTCATATATATATATACATGAAACTGTATTCTTGATTTACTTAACAAAACAATAACAATAATAATTAAAATTAATTAATCATAATAATTTCCATATTAATGGAAAATCAATTAAATATGTATTTTTATAATTCATTTAATATTTAATATTTTCTAGAAAATTGGACAGCACAACGGCTATAAAGTGGACAATCCCAAGATCAAAACTTGTGTCAAAAATACATATAATCCCAGACAGCCAGTATAATTACAGAAAAATATTCCATATATCAATAATATATAATTATATACTATAAATACACATAATAACAATTACTCTAATCAATCACAATATATAGGTCAAAGAAATTATACCACAATGATCGAGTTCCACAACAAGTCAAACGGTGATTTTCTGAAACTCAAAATGTACTTCGGAACCTCGAACACTAAGTTTCGACTGTCGGTCTACGGTGGATCGCGGTAGCTCGTGGTGGGCCCACCACCCAACTATGGTAGATGTAGGAACAAGTTATTGGGTTTTGAAGCCCACACCACGAGGAACACGATGGTGGTGACGGATCGGCAAACGGATGCCCGAGGTGGCCGAATCGCATCTTTGAAGTCGCGGGGTGGCCGAACTTAAATCGACCAGTTGAGGTGTTTAATCGGCGAGTGAGCTCTAGATTCCCGCATGGTCGATAGTTCGGAGGCCTCTGAATCCAACGGTTCGGCGCGTGGCTAAAAGTGGCGACCGCCGGTGGATGTTCGGTGGTCGGGCAGACGTACGCACGCGAGAGAGAGAGAAGAAAAATTTCTGAGGAGAGAGAGAGAGAGAGGCTCGGTTAAAAGGCTGAAGCCTTTTCTTTTTCTTTTTCTTTTTTTTTAAATTACACTTGGACCCAAAATACTAAAATTCTTTTCAAATAAGCCCTTTAGCAAAACTTTCTTAATTTTATAAAAATCCCCAATTAAAATTATATGACATTTGGGTCCAATACTTGACTATTCAAGTTTCTCTCTCTTTAATCTCATTAACAATATAAAATCATATTTTAAATACTATTTTTCCATTAGTATTTCTTAAATTTGTAAACTTGTACATTTTATGTATTGAAACTCTGATTTATAATAAAGAAATGTATTATGAAAATGTTGGATATTACAATCCTTCCCCCGTTAAAATAATTTCATCCTCGAAATTTCAAAATAAATTAGATAATTGGAGACAAGAACTGCCATTACAAATAAACAGAACAACATTACACAACATAAGATTTTATACACAACACTTATTTTCACCCCAAAAAACGAAACTTATTCTTGACTTGCAATCCTTATCATATATAAAAAGACGAGGATGTGTAAACTCCTCACATGAGGAATACAATATGGAAAGAAAGGAAATGAGCTACAACAAGAGTATAAATTACAATGAATGTATACGAAAATACAAACGAATCCTCATCATCCATACTTTTGAACACAAACCACATAACGTAAGAAAAGAAAATGACCATCATCAGGAAAACATCCTTGATATTCATCTTTTACAGTCAATTTTTCAAATTTTTTTTTTAAGCAGATGCAATTGACTGGTTATACCTTGATGATAGATGCTAAATTGAGCAACAAGTTTGTTCAATAAAAAGTTTATCGGCATAAAAAAAAATAGATAACTAGAAAAAAATTATATAGCCGATGAAGATTATTCTTTAAAACCAAGTCTCTGTGAAACCCTTTCGTTGTCAAAACCGACTTCTTACCCTGAATGAGAAATAGTGAGTTAGGCCATTCATTAGGTACCAGTTCAGAAAAGCCTGACTCTCATTCTTTCTCTAAGAAAACATTTAAAAATCAAAATTGTTTTCAAATGTATAAAAATAATAAAGGGCGTATTGATACTATGCTAGAATGCAAATAACCGTGGCCACTCAGAAATTCATACACTTAGCTTAGTATCCCCTCATTGAATAAAACATGGGATAAGTCTTGACTAACCAATCCACCACTTTATCTACTAAAAAAAATAATTCCCACATGTCTAATAAGATAGACATGTCTCGTTTCAACACCTATACCAATAACACTTATTCATCACTTCACGCAAGTAATACATTAAGTTACTTTCGGGATAAAGCAGCTAATATACTATAATTTAACCGCCGAAAGTAATTCACACTACAGAGTAATTCAGTAATTAACATTTATCACCTCGATTCATTCAACAATTCACAAAATGTTTCCATGTTCAAATCAGGATCACAAAATCAATAGAAGTGATTTCTTTGTCGACAACATTTAATAAGTTTGACTTTCATCATTAGATAGGATAGTGTAACACATATTAAACAAGTTAAAATCTGTGATATCTATCTTGAAAACAACCAAATTCAAGGATCCAATGACCCAACAGTTCAACGCATTTTTCTATAAATAAAATTCATCACATACACACTAAAACACAATCAATCTCAAGCTTTTGAAAACAAATCATTATTACTTCCGTCCATTACTCAAGCTAAGCAACACATGGCATCCTCATCATCTCAGATGAACTTAGACCTAACTTTAGCTTTACCTGAGCCAAATCTACCCACTATCGAACTGCACAATCTTTTCTACCCTATCGGTAGTGGATTAATGAATTTGGTTGTGACATGTGAGGTGGTTGTCCTTACCTGCGTAAGAGTCATATGTTTTGTTAGAGCGACTCTAGCATGACATGATCGTTTCTGTTGATAGATCATTTGGAAAGCTGAGAAAACGAGCAGATAGCCCGATCCTTGTTTTCACATGCATAGTGGCACTGCTCATTGATATTTTCTCTTAGCTTCAAGCAATCCTAAAATCTCTCCTGTTTAGTTATCAGATGGGACAATAATATGTTTTGACATAACGATATCTCATTATAAAGAAGGACTAGGCCTAAAATTGATAAATCTTGAAGTCGCATTGTTTAAATAGATGCCAAGTTACTCCATGATTAGTGAGAGATTAAGATTATTGAGATGGGTGTGAGTTGGCTGTAGTGAGGTATATATGTGTTAATCGATCTTTCTATGACAACTTTATGTGGATGAGATCACTTAGGAATCTCTTAAGGTATTGGAGTGAAACTCTTACATTTTTCGATAATGATGAGTTCATGAGACTATTGCATTGATTTTATGCTCTGAGATAGTTTCAGTGGAACTAGTGAATCATATATTATGGTTTTCTTATAATTAAGGCTCAAGATATGACATAGATCATAAGTGGACAAATTTTGGATGAATACAACAATGGATATGTGATCATTATCTATTTCAAGGTGATAATCGTATTACTTGAAGACGTTCGTAAACATGATGAATCCAAATTAAATGGAAAAATGCATGTGTACTCAATATCATGTTGTTGTTGCTACTAAATTTGAGGATAGCTAAGTTATATTTAGGCAACAATTTTGGTTTGATTGAAGTAAATGAAACAAAGCTTGCCATATAGTGATATTGATGACTTAGTATTCTTTTTTAGATAAACCAATGGAAAGAATAAGGGAAAGCTAGGTTTTAACTTATTTAAGCATAGTACACATGTTGATATATTGATTCTTTTGTCCATAATTTTTTTTATGATCTATGATATCATGTATAAGATTTGAGAGATATCAAGTATTTATTAATCTTTTGTTAAAATCTCTCTCATATGATCATTATCTTGAGCACAGTCTTCTCAAGCTTTGACTCATCAAAGTTTTAAGCATTTTTTGTGTTTTAGAAAGCTTCAAAGTGGACAACACCTAAATGATTAATCCAAACATGCATAATAATGTGCATTCACTTCTTATACGCAGTGTTTGACGAAGTGACAAGTACAAAACGAGGCGTATATATATATATATAGTCTCAATGGTTGTACTACATGCATGTTGTTTTAATGGTTGTTATTATATTTGAATATCTTCTGGGCCAAATCATGTTTAATATATGTATCCTATCAGTATGATATGATACATGATTTATTTGACTACCTATTAGATAATGAAGTTTAATATAGTGTTTGTTTATTATATTGGTCCAAGTGGGAGAGATATTTGGAATTTTTGTATGGACTAATGTAATCACAAACATAATTCCATATTCACAATCATGTTATGTGTTTAAAGAGACAATATGAGTTAAGTATTTTGCTATGAATCTCAAAAGGATTTAGATTTGATGATTTGTATCGTTTCATTCCGAATAGCCTTACATAGGTTGAAACTTAATAAGGATTTTATTTGCAGACCTTGTTTTTGGACAATCACGATCTCAAAGTTTAATTGTGAAAGAGAAGATGATTATCTCAATGATTATTTTTTGAGAGTACTAAGGTTCATATAATTGTCTCTTCTATCCACTATTGATGATAAGTAAATAAAGTTGTCTATGTTGGAGTCTCAAGTTGGGATTAGTCAAGGGTAAAAAGATTATTTAGGGAATAACTGGACTTATCCCTTGTTTTGCTTCCGCTGTTATTATTGTCAATCCTAAAATCAGCCAGAATATGATAAGAAACTCCATATGTGAACAAGCAAAGATATAGGATCGAAATAGTTTTACAGACCTACAATTTCAAACAGGAAATAAGGTTGACATATACCTCAAAATTGATAAGTGAGAGCCATTAGTAGTTCTTAATCCTTATTTGGAGAGCTGATATGTTAATATCACGATTTCTAAGATATGATCAAGCATGGAAGTTTAGGCTTCATCACATGATAATTGGGAAATTTTTCTTGATGGAAGTTCTTGTTGAGAATATACTATTTGATGAATAAATTAAGATTGAGTAAAGCCTATAGCTAGTTGTACACCCTGAAAATTAGCACGTACCTTGTTGAGACAGCTCGGGTACAGCGAGCTAATAAAAAGCTGTAATCGATGCACCACGTGTTCACCTCTCATCTGAGGACATTCGGTGCCATCCCCTATACAAATAGCTCGAGCTGATGAGACATTTAGCAACCTATCACCTGGAACCATTTTGTGTAATATGGCATCAAAAGGGACGAGCTAACATTACGTTAAGCTCGTGGTACGCCAAAGGTCTGACGTACCTCAGGGTCTTTATAAAGTTGACCACACAATATAAACGTGCATAAAACAGACATCACATGTCTGTTTTATTCCCGAATTTTCAGATATGCAATATAAACGTGCGTGATCAGACACCACACGCCTGATTTAGGCCATGCATCCCATTACCTTTTTTATCTGTTGATTAGACCACACTTCAATGTAAAATTTAGATATTAATAATCAATGTCACAGAGATGATGTGAAGGATCAAGAGATCACGGGATGACCCCAATACCTACCCAGAGATCATTCTCCTATAAATACCAAGATCCTGGGTCGTGCAAGGGGTTGGATTCTTTCTGTAATACAAATACTCTGTAAAAATAGAGAGAAGCTTACATCAATAATATTGACTCGTGGACTAGGGGGAATTAAACCTCCGAACCACATAAAAAGGAGTGATCATTTTCTTTGCAGCTAATTTCCAACATCCTTGAGTATTATCACTTTCTTAGTACGGTTTATCATTAAGCACTAATCTATCCTAGTTCTTCATATAATTCATTGTTGGCGAAAAACCGTGTCAACAGTTTGGTGCTTTCATTGAGAGGATTTAGATTAGTGCTATCGCAAAAAGTTTATCATGGTGGTCACTCGTTCAGGGCATGGTAACAAAACGGATCAGCATGGTGGGCAGGAGGCTCACCATACCGCTGTGTCCAACGAACAAAAACCCAAAGATTCAGCAACGATCGGGGAAATAGCCGATGGGCCATGATGACACCGGAAGTTCAGCGCCCCTACCGCCAAATCTGAACCCGGGTTACCTGATGGCGGTGGAGATGGAAAACATGTAGTTGAGGAGCCATCTAGCCAAAGCAAATAAGAAAATTAAGGAAGTATTGGCCTGGCTACCCCCTCTTGTGAACGACGTTAACGTCGAAAAGAGGCAAAGCAGGACTCACAAGTCCCGCCGGGATAGTCGACCCAGGCCCAGTCGATCGGTTAGAACCTCAACCCCGAGTTCTGCGCCCATGTCGTACCATCACCAGGAAACTATGTTTGATGATTTTCCCAGGGACCATCAATGAGTCAGCCGGTCAGTCAGAACTTCAACCCCAAGTTTGACTCCACCTTCGAATGCACCCAGGAGAGCTCGTGACGATTCAAGAAGGAGGCCTTGCGGGGGGGGGGGGGGGGCTCGCGTGGCCAACCTGCTCTGGCTAGCCCTCCCACGCAGCAATCGGTTTGCCAAACACAGAGGGCTGAAGGCACTGGAGCAGAGAGACCAAAGGCTAGTTTGGTTCGACCTAACAGAACAAGAATTGCATCACCGATCAAACATCCTCCTTCGCCGATAAGATATCCATCTCCTCCCATCCTGCTCGAGACATTCCTGCATATGGAAACAGCAGGAGGAATCTTCCTCCCGCTACTCCTGCTCATCCCCCACGAACGCACGGAAATGTCCCAGATCCTCACCCTCGACAGCAGGCTCTGAGCTTCTCTAATGGGAGTTATTGGACCGAAAGCCACCGAAGTGGCAGATCTGATGGAGATAAGAGAAATCATCTAAGTTCGGCACAAAGCCTTCGAGCGCCCTGCTGACCGACCTTCGAGATCGCCTCAACTCGCATAGGGGAGATCCAACCAGAAATGAAAGTCATGCTCGCCGAGAGGATGGCCCTTCTGAAATACGTGACAACGGGAATGTCCCACCAAACCAAGTTCAAGCTTGGAGGGAAAATAACCCGCCTAACGCCTACAATGGGACGAGAGCTGTTGAACAGCCCCAAAACAACCAAGAGATCAAAGACCAAACCCTCGAAAGGTTAGCTCAGATGGAGGAGCTATTGAAGAGACTCCTATCAGAAAAGGGAAAAGAAGAATATGACTCGGGGGACGAGCTCGAGCTTTTTGCCCCCAACATCGCAGCAACGGCATACCCGCCGGGTTTTAGGATGCCCCATCTATCCAAATTCAATGGGGACGGAGATCTGTTGGATCATTTGGGGATGTTCAACACCTTGATGATGGCCCATAATATCGAGCCCGAGCTGAGATGCTTGATATTCCCTTCGACTTTGATCGGGCAATGGTTTAAGCAATATAAGAAACATTCTATCCACTCGTGGAAAAGTTTCTCTGCTGGTTTCAAGAGGGCATTCCGAGCCTCTCAAGCAGTTCGCATCAAGGCAGACTCCCTAGCAAACGTAAAGCAGCAGCCTGGAGAACCCTTAAAAGCTTATCTGAGCAGGTTTGCCAACGTTGCAGCCTGAGCTAGAGACGCGGACGAAAGTTCCAGACTCATGGCTATGAGAACTGGAATCCTTGTTGGGAGCGACCTATGGAAAGAAATCCAGAGGAAGGGCGTCAGCACCGTGGATGAATTCCTGAACAAGGCCCAGAGATGGATAAACTTGGAAGAAGCACGAACGTCGGTCGCAGGAACCGGCTAGGTCCCTGACCAGCTTGCTAGAGCAAAAACGGACGTCGTAACTACGACTCAAACCGTTGCCCAGAATAACCAGGGGGGAGGAAGCAAGAGAAAGGGAAATGGTGAGGGCGGCTAGAATGGTCCTAAGAAAAACAAGCATGTGGAGAAGTTCAAACCAGTCTACGCTACTTATGCTGACTTCACAGATACTAGAGAGCGTATTTTTCTGGCAAATTCTGCTCTCCTTCCTTGGAAAAAGCCGGAGCCCTTAAAAAATCAAAGGGCAAAAATGGACCCTTCCAAATTTTGTCACGAGCTGGCGATAGTCCTTTTCACTCGGGGGCAAGCCCGCCAGTGTCTCGTACTGACTCCCGAGGATCACGGAATTCTCCGTCCTTGCGAAAATGGCTGCAGAATTGTTCCAAGTCAGAAGCTAATAAAAGAAAAAGGAGGGGGGGGGGGGGGAGCTAATCGATACTTAACTAATGATCTAAGGATAACAGGCACTTACGTGGACAGTTGAAGTAATGCAGCTCGCAGTTGCGAAACCCCGTGGACATGAAGAACTGGTCTTTGAAGTCGTTGGGGTGGCTAGGCAGCTCGATGACAGCCGCCGTATTTGGGAACTGGGTCAAGTAATAGAACCCGTCGCCTCGCCCCCGCTGCTCCGGGCTGGCCTTGAGGCAGAAAAAGTACAAAATGTCTGCCGGAGTGGGGACCTCCCACTCTTGTTTTAGAAAGAGGCATCTCAACCCCGCCAACAGACGGTAAGAGTTGGGGGGGAGCTGGAAAGGCGCCAACCTCACATAGTTGAGGAAGTCGGCGAAGTACTGGTCCAGCGGGAGGAATGCCCCCGCCTTGAAATGCTCGTCGCTCCACGCCGAGAACACCTCGTCGAGCGGCGCGCAACTCCGCTCACCTTCCGCCCGACCGGCAATCAGGGTGCCTCTCCCCAGTTCGATGCTGTGGGAGAGGAATATTTTATTCACTCTCCCCTGGTCGGTGATCTTCGAGACAATCCTCTCCGCCTCGAAGAAAGCATCGGGCGCCACCTCGAGCTCCCGCTCCACTGCTGGCCCGAATGTGGGGATCGGGGAATCGGCCATCACCTCCTTTCCCTTGTGCTGTTGGGAAGACGAGCTGCCTACGTTCTTCTTGGGAGCATTTTTCTTGGGTCCCATCTGGTCACCTAGCGAACAAAAGAAGAATTTTTAGAAAAGGCGACCTAAAAAATGGAGAAGAATCTGAAGGTGTTTCCTTTGCACGAGCCGAGGTAAGCTCAGCCCGGGGAGAGTGAGACCACGCGGTTCTATGAACACGCGCCTGTACTCCCAACGGATCCCCATTTACTTGGGATTCGTGTGTCAGGAGGGTCAGGACAAAAATTTGCCTTGGAGGGAAAGTTTCAGTAGGCAAGGGATGCAAAACCGCCTATGAAGCGTGCCTCCTAAGCTACCCGGTTTTGCACCCAAAAGTACTGGATATTTTAAACAACCATACCGAAAATCCTACCCATAAAATTTCCCTAGAAAATGCATCCTATAAATCGTGTTCCTAAATGGTTTTCTACTACAAGCGATACCCTAACCTAAAAGGGATTTCACCCTTCATGCCCACAAAAAACCAACAAAACCTTGCATGTGGCTACAGTAAATATTTACCTAGGCTACAGTGAAAAATAATTTCAAAACATGCACAGTCAGGGGACTTACGGAGTATTCTAGTTGAGAAGAGGATGAAGGGATCGTCTGGGTTGGGGCTTCGTCGGGGTAGTTAATTCCAAAGCTTCAAGGGAGCCCTTACACCTGAACTTCTTGAGTGCTGGGAGTGGCGACCGGAGAGAAGAGGGTTTTTCTTTTGAAGATGAAGAAGAGAGAAGAAGAAGGAAAATTCTGAAAAATTTCAAATGAACGGGTGGCCCATGCGTAAGGTGACCACCCCTTTAATATACGGGAAAGGCCATGTGAGGAGGACCGTTGGATTGCCCTGATGAGGGATACAAGGCTCTCCACTCGAAAGGCGGAACGACGGCTGAGTGTAGGCTAGGCCATTTAATGCGGTTCTCGGAAGACGTATCGCCACCAACCATGATGTTCCACGTATCTGGCGCCTGCATAAAATGTGGAATATGAAGAGTTCGTGGGGAAGCCTAAAAGCCCCTACTGTGGCCCTACACGACGTCATGTACCACGAGCAGGGGCTTGGGGGGCAAATGTATGCCCTAATTTTCTCACGGGCTATTAGCGAGTTGAGATACGGCCTAAATCATATCACCCATGTGGATCCCCCATGACCGGAGCTGCTGTCGTCAGGTCCTACCTCGTTAGCTCGGGTATCCAAAGGGTTCACCAAGATTACTTAAGGATTGAGTCTGGACTCTGAAGGCCACAGGTCGAGGGAAGCATCCAGCTCGTGGTACGAGCTAGAGTTGGAGGCTGTGACCTTTTGTAAAGTCAACCACGCAAGGTAAATGTGCATATATCAGACATCACGTGTCTGATATATCCCTGACTTCTCGAACACGCAGCATGAACGTGCGTATTCAGGCGCCCACGACTGGGATGGGCCGTGCGGCCCATTATCCCCCTTACCTATTGATTAGACCACACTTCATGTGTCTGGTTTTAGGAATTAATCATGAATGTCACAGAAGTGACATGATAGGTAAGAAGGTCACAGGATGACCTTCTTACCAACTCCCAGGTGCCCTCTCCTATAAATATGGAGACCCTGTGAGTTGCAAAGGGTTGGATTCTATTGTATAAGGAAATACCCTGTAAAAAATATCAAGCATATAGCAATAATATTGACTGGTGGAGTAGAATGATTTTAACCTTTGAACCACCTAAAAAACGTAATTATGTCACCAGTCCATTTCCAAAAGATCATTCATCTGTTTCGGTTCATAATTAAGCACTAATCCCTTCCTCTTATTTTCTTAATTACCTGTTGGCGAAGAACTGCGTCAACAAATATAAATTAAGTTATAATTAATATTTTCAAAGAATTAACTTGATTTATTTTATAGTGAAAATATTTTATTATGATTTATTTTATGTTTGTTTTGCTAGGGAATTTGGTGTATTTTTGTGCTTGAAAGACAAGGATATAAAGCTAAAAAAGAAAGGAAAAAAATGGTATTTTCAAGTAAAAGAAATGAAAAGCTTGGCATTTATGAAAGGCCTTGAGCCTTCCCACCTCCTTCGGGCCCAAGCCCAGCACCCAGGCATGCCTCCAGCCGAAGCCTAGCCAAGCCTCCTAGCTCCTGGCCGAAGCCCACACGCCAGCACCTCCCTGCACCACCGAAGCTCCCAGGCCAGCCTCTAGCTGCCTTCGGCCCAACCAGGCCCATCCGCCAGAGCATCTGCCCAGACCAGCAGCCTGCCACCTTCGGTCCCAGCCCCTACCTCAGCTACCTTTGTGCATTTTGAGCCCAACAAAAGCACATTTGTCCCTTTGTCCCCTTATATCCAAAAATGTCATTTTTTACCCAAACTTTTCTACACATTTTACCCCAAAATCATCATTACACCCTATAATTTACCCCTATTTGACATATTATTATTAATTTAATCAATTTAATTAATTTAAATTGATTATTTTAATACTCTCATTTTGGCTATAAATAGGGAATTTTCAAGACCATTTGGGAGTGCTTAATTTGGGAGAAGTCATACCACAAAATTCCTACACTTGGAAGACCACTCCATTCTCTTCATCTTTTTCTTCTTTTTGGTCATTTTTTTCATGAGTTTTTAGAGGAAAAATTTGGGGGTTCCTCTCCAAATTTTTCTATTTATGTTTGTAATTTCTATTTTAGTTATGAGTTTCTAATCTTTTTAAGATTATTAAGGTGATGATGAAACAATATGTAATTAGATAGTGTTTATTTTGTATGTTGATTTCTCATTTTGTGCAATAAAGTTTATGGATTTTCTTCTTCAAATATTTTCTTTCATCTTAAATATCTTGTATTTTTTATTGTTAGAACATATTTACACTTGGTTCTTCATTAGTGCAAAATCATAATATTCTTTTATTAAGGTGTGCCATTAAATTGTGCACATCAAATGCTTAGAACAAAAATATTATGTTTGGCCTTATAAATAATATTAATTGATTTATTTGTTATTTCATTAGATTGATTTACACTAAATGCTTTGAAATTAAAATTTTAAAAGTGAAGATAAATCCCACAATTATATAATAATTTGTGCTTAAATAGAACATCTAATTTGAATAAGGGATTGTTTGATTAATTTATACTATTACTAAAACTTGTGAATCAATGTACTTATAAATATTATTGAACTTATATTTTGTGGATTCTATTATCTTAATAATATTTCTTCTACCATCTTGTTTACAATTATTAATTTAGTTATATATATATTGTCTTTAATATCTTTATTATTATCTTTTATTTTATTTTTATTGTTAGAAATTCTCATCAATATTTGGAGCTAGGTTAGAATTTTATTAATTTTGGTTTAAAATAGTTTTCTTTTCGATTTTAGACAACTAATTGGGTTCGACATCCTTGCTTACACGATCACTATTCTATATGAACGATTCGTGCGCTTGCGATTTATAAATATTTAAAACATACCCGTTTTGGGTCCATCAACAAGTCTTTATGAAAATACCTCAAGGCTATAAGCCTCTAGGGGAACTTCCAATAAATGTTGTTTGTAAACTTAATAAGAGTTTATATGGCCTTAAACAGGCCTCTCGACAATGGTACCACAAGTTAAGTACCACATTACTAAATGATGGTTTCAAACAATCTGCTTCAGACCATTCTCTTTTTATAAGATCTAGATCTAATACTTTTCTTGTTGTTTTAGTTTATGTCGATGATCTTGTTATTGCAAGCAATAATGACATGGATGCCTTTCATTTTAAACAACAACTTAATTCCAAATTCAAACTCAAAGATCTTGGTCCCCTACTGTTATACCCAAAAATTGGAGATCAAGGACGTGTCAATAAATGTGACAAATGGCAGTGCATGGTCAGTAAAAGACACGTTAATAGTCAATAAATACATTGACTCCTCAGAGTTGTGAGAAAGTGACCCGGTAGACTGACGAAGAATTTGGACTGCTTGAAAGATGTCATAGCCAAGCCAAGTGCACCTTGATCCTAGGAGGCTAAAGAGGATGCATTCTAGGAAAGCTAAGGGGAGTGCATCCTAGGAGAGCTAAGGGGGTGTATTGAGGAGAACTCAAGAAAGTGGTCTTAGGAGACCCCAAGGAGAAAGTGGTCCTAGGAGACCCCAAGGAGGATGTGGTCCTAGGAGACCCCAAGGGTGTGTCCGAGGTAAGCCTCCCAAGGTTTCCTAAGTGTTGGCTCGAACATGTCCAAGGTAAGTAGCTAAGGAGAAGGAGTCCCATGCAAACCAAGAATTGAGACTTAGATTTTGACAAGGGGAGTGCCTCGGGCTTGTACAAGGTGAGATGCCAAGAAGGATGCCTCGGACCACCTTGGTCCGAGGAGAAGGCAAGAGAAGGTGCCTCAGATCACCTTGGTCCGAGGAGAAGGCCATCATGTCCGATCGGACATGTCATGGAGAAGGATGCCTCAAAGTTGTCCGAGGTGAGAAACAAGAGAATTGCCTCGGACCTACCCGAGGTGAGGTGCCAAGGGAGTTGGCTCGGATCACCTTGGTCCGAGGAGAGCCAAGCTTGCATGACCTTTGGTCCGAGGAGAGCCATGCGTATACCACCTTTGGTCCAAGGAAAGCTTGAAGGAGTAATCAACATGCATGTGAGACTACGTCAAAGTCCCCATAACGACTCTAGCAAGAATTGGTCTAGGCACCCGGGAATCTCTCACTCCTCACTCAAATTGAGGAATCAGTTGTATTTTAAACATTTATTGTAATATAAATATAAGATGAATAATAAAATATCCCTATCGAAAGGGGATATCAGTTGAGGATCTTAGGCCTATAAATAGAGGGCTTATGGGATGAGAGAGGGGCTTCTTTGGCTTCTTCCTTCCTAGAGAGAGAAAATTGGGTCTGAGTATTCTAGAGAGAGAAAGTGCTGATATTTGAGAGAACTCTTGTATTTTCACAGTTTGTACTGAAGAAACTCAGTTGGCTCAGTCCATCTGATCTTGAGTATAGGTCTATAAATCACAACTCTAAGTGGATTAGGCTATTACAGACAATCGGGGCTGAACCACTATAAAAATCTCTTGTGTTATTTACTTTTTGTTCATAAACTGTTTGTGTCGTTTTACATTCTCTTGAAGGCTTGTCGTATTTGACGTTCTCACGTCGTTGGCTAAAAATACAGTCAACACCTACATTTCTTTCTTGGCCTTGAGATTGGTAGATCTAACAATGGCAATTCTGTTTCCCAGAGACCTTTCACTTTACAAATTCTTAATGACACAGATTTTTTAGGTCCCAAAGCTTCGTCAACACCTATGGAACCAAACTGTAAACTCAGTAAAGATGAAGGAGACATTTTGGCCGATCCAACAACATATAGAAGCCTCATTGGTAAACTCATCTATCTTACCGTCACTAGGCCTGATATTTCTTATGCAGTAAATTGATTAAGTCAATACCTTCAAGCACCAAGACAACCTCACATGATTGCTGCCCAACGAATACTCCAATACCTCAAAGGGATACCTGGTCAAGGTATTTTTTTCTACTTCAAGTCCTCATCTCAGCTTAAAGCTCATGCAGAAACCAATCTCAACTCAGCAGACATTCAGCTCAAAAAAATTTCAGATGCTGATTGGGGCACTTGTCCTGACACTAGACGATCCATTTCAAGTTTTTGCATCTTCTTAGGCCAATCTTTGATCTCCTGGAAGTCCAAGAAACAAACCATTGTGTCTAGATCTTCTGCAGAAGCTGAGTATCGGGCTATGGCTAACACCACTTGTAAAGTTTTATGGTTACTTGCTCTTCTAAAAAACTTTGGCGTTGCACATTCACAACCTGCCTTACTCTATTGTGACAATGACGTTGCTATCCACATCTCTGAGAATCCCGTCTTCCATGAGAGAACGAAACATGTCGACATTGACTGTCACATTGTTCGGGAAAAGGTTCAACGTGGTTAGCTCAAGCTCATACATGTACCATCCAAGCAAAACTTGGCTGACATCTTCACCAAACCACTCTTCCCAGCTCACTTCAATGATCTACTCTCCAAGATGAATGTCACCAATATGTACATTCCATCTTGAGGGAGCGTATTAACAGTTGTATACGTCCCATAACTAATTTTTTGGCTGTTATGAGTTGGTTAGGCAGTGTTTTGCTTTGTTCCTAATTTACCCCTGGGTTTGGGATATATATATATGTTCAATGTACATTTTCAGTGAGTTCAATAATAATAATACAAACATATTTTTCTTTAGAGTTTATTCTCTAATACTATTTTATTTGAAAATGAAAAGAAAAACAATTCCAATGCAAGATTGAAAAAAAAAATTATCAATTGTTTCATTTATATTAATTTTTAATAAATTCTCATTTTTATTTATTTTCTCATTCTCATTCTTATTCCCTATTTCTTCATTTTCATTTTCTCCAATTCTTATTCCCTATTTCTTCATTTTCATTTTCTCCAACAACCAAACGATACTTAATCTATTCAAATGGTATGGTTGGATGCCTAATCAGACTATAGAAATTACACAAAAATCCTTTAAAAATTACATTAAAATATCATTTGCCAATAACAAATGTAACCCCATCATACACAAATATTTTAAACCAAAAAATACAAACAGGTAATGCAAACTGGCTACTACCAGTATTAATCTTAATTTTTTTTAATTTTATTTTGGTCCAGATTTTATGACACATTTTCAAGCAAGTATAATAATTGGCAGCCACTTTTCAGAAGTTTAATAAAAAATATCATTACATTAATGTTTATTAATATAAAATGGGGAGCGTGATCATTACGATGTTATATACATAGTGATAGCGGGTTGGAATCGGACTTACATGAATAAGTCACAAGGTAACTTAACAAATTTGCCAGCCGGCCGAAACTTGTCTTTTCTTGCGGTAATTAATTAATTGAGCTTAGTGATTGTAAATTGGCCATTTAACACGTGATTTTAGTTATATATGACAAAGTGTTTATAAATACGGACAAGAATAAGTGAGCAGTATATAATGTAATAATTAATAGATGCCTATTGTGGCATTCGGCTGAATTGATATATAAGGGTTATTTGGATGGTATGATTATTTTAATATTAATTATTAGATTAAGATAAATGATATATATTTATAGTTATTAATTAATATTTTTAAAATTAAATTTTGATTTTTAAATTTTTTTGAAAATGATACCTAATTAATTGGGGACCACATATTTATTAAATTAAAGAATTAAAAAAAAAATCTTATTTAAGCATTATATATAAAATTTTGAAATTAATGTAAAAAAAAATCCTTACCTGTTGGTGACTGTTGACCCTGATTTTGGGCAACTGACACGGAGTCAAAATACGCTTGACGTGGATGAATGCATTGAAAAGAACGTAATGACGAAAATAATAAGAACACGATATTTTATAGTGGTTCGGCCCCAAAATCTGGTAATAACCTACGTCAACTTAGATTGTTATTGATATAAGATCAAAATGAGTGATCAAAGAATTAGGGTTCAATGATTTTCACCAACCTCTGAAGAACAATACAATATCTCAAATAGAATTACTCTAGTCTCCAATAATTCAAAAGCTAAAAGTTTTTCCTCCTTGAGCTATCTTTATCTATTTATAGGCTCAAGGGGGATTACATGAATTTGTTACAGATATTCTTTCCTAAATAATCGGATACTCAGGAGATTGTGGGAGTCAATTTCGGGATTTACAAAGATCTTTATAGAAACATCAAGAAACATGCGGAACCTGCGACCACGCTGGTCGCAAGTAAGTTTCGGCTGCCTACTGCTTATAATTTGTCTTCTGGTCGATATCCTAGCAGAGTTCCTCCAAGTGTTAGCCACGTGTCCAGGAATCACTTGCCACGTCATCTACGCCAGTTTTTTGGATAACATTTGCCCCCCAAGTTTATTTATTATGAGCAATAAATAAACTTTTGAGGAAACGACCCTTCGGTGACCCCGCCATACTTGTCAGAACCCTTCGTGTGTTCTTGGAAAAAACAACCTACTCTTGTCTAATCATGACTTTCCGCTTCCCCAGTAATAATTCAACGGCTATCTCGTTTCCCCATACTTCGAAAAAGGGGAAGCTGATGATTAATCCCTTTTAATGCCACAGACAAAATTTATATATAACATCTCCGAAGTTCTCTTTTCTTTTTACGCACGCCATTACTCTTTCAAGAAACCCTAAAACCAGAGCTTCCATTTTCTTCCGGAGATCGTCCTTCTGCGTTTTCAAGACTCAGCCCGAGAGTTCCCTGATCTCCGAAAACTCTTACCAATCTCCACGACCTTCTTTCTGGTAAGTCTTGGAATCTTTATGTTTCATATTTTTGTAATGCATGTTTCTGTATGTTGACTGTTGAGTTTATCTACTTCTGGGTTGAGATGCTTGTCAGTAGAATGTCTTGTGGGTGAAAAAAGTTACGAGTTAGTTTGATAGTTGAGATCATACTTTTTAGGATGTAAAACTGAAGTTAAAGTTCGATTTTTAGGCCAGCCGAAAAAATAGGTTTTTCCCGCCCTAAGGGGAGTTGAAAAAGCTTTTATGAAAAACTTTTTGCTTCCACCCTTTGATCTGTTTCTTAAACTGTTCGCGTGGAAAATTTTAGCTTTTTGTTAGAATGCTGTTGTATAAAAGCCTAACTTTTATACTCGACCAGCGTTATTCTAAAAACTTTCAAAAATTCTCTATCCTCACCTCCCCATTCTTCTGTTTGCAGACTTTAATGCCAGATTTGTGGGGAGGTGAACGGCCCATCGACGACGATCTTCTTGCCCAGCTGCTCGAAGGCGAAGAACAACCGACCGACAGAGTTCACGAGATCCCTTTTTCACGATCTTCTCCTAGACCTCGTCCTTCACCCCCTCAAATGGCCCGTTCTAAGTCTTTAGGCAAGAAAAGACCCGACTCCGAAAATAGCCCAAACTCCCCTGCCCAGCCTGATTTACAGGCTAGGGCTCCTTTGACCAGTGGTCGAGAAAATGTCGCCCCTGACCCTAATATTCAAGTCAGGGCCCGCCCTCATCATCAAAACCTTCTTGATGTCGAGTGGTATGTCTCCTCGACCAGCCAAGTGACTCCTCGGATGCTTGCCAACTACCATAGGAAGTATCCTCTTACAGGGGTTAATCTCAAAATTCCTGCTGCAGACCAAAGAGCTAACCTTCCCAGAGGTGTATACAGTGCTTGGTCTAGGTATCATATAGAGGCGGGTGCTATCCTCCCTCTACATCCTTTTTATCAGGGGGTGGCCAACTATTTTGGTGTCGCCCCCTTCCAAATTACTCCAAATGGATATAGAATGCTGGCCGCACTCTATATCCTGTACAAACTTAAAAAATGGCCAGAACCTACCCCCCATGAGGTCAATTATCTCTTCGACCTCAAGTCCAACCCTCAACAGTACGGGACGGGCTTCTTCCATCTTTGCCACCAGGAGACGAGCCGGACGTTCCTGAGTGACACTACGCACATATCCAACATGGGCCAGTACAACAAGGAGTACTTCCGTACTCCGGACATGACCACCAACAACCTGGCCTTCGCTCGAGGAGGTAAGTGCTGTTTTTACTGGTCGATACTTTTCATCAGCGAATTTCCCTTCATTTCTCTTAAAGTACACTTTGTCTTTCAGGCCCATGGTTACGTCCAACCCCAACACCAGACATGGTGTTGAGGTCCACCGCATTGGCCAGGATGACAGACGCAGAAAAAAGCGTTAAGTCCCTGGTCACTGATGAAAATCTGAGGCTATCCGGCCTCGTGGCTCCTCGCCATGAAACAAGAGGACCTGTGGTAGCAGATGCCACGGCTGAGGGGGATCTCGAGCAGCAACCCCCTGCGTCCCCTCCTCGAAGGAGGCCGACGGGGGTTACAATCAGGGAACCCACAGGCAATCCCTCCGCAGAAAGGCCTTCTGCACCCTAAGGCAAGGGGAAACAAAAGGCAATAGAGTCTGTTGTGGACTTGGGTGAATCCTCTGATGAAAACGGCACAGTTATTTTGCTTTTAAATAGCTTGCCAATTCCCTGTCACTTGTTTGACGGGGAGGGCAACTTTACGTATACTCCAAATCTAGGGCCAAACTTCTTCGTGCCAGATAGTGAGTGTGTGACTAATAGAGTCAATAGTATAACGAACAGTAGTTGTAGCTCGGGTATTAAACTTTGTGACCTCTTTCCTGTTTTATCAAGAGTTTTTATCCGCCTTTATCTTATCATTTGCATATGTTTATTTGTATGCAGATATGGCCACTCCCAACATCTTTGATTTATATCAGACTGAGGAGGAGGTAGAAGTCCTTCTAGTTCGGCGAAAGATGTCCAGGAGGCATAACGGCGAATCGAGCCAAGGACCTCCTGCCAAGAAGGGTCGAACAGAAGATCCTTCCAAGGACGTGCCAACTGGGCAAACTTCTGCCCAACCTTCGGTTCCTATTGAGAAGGAAACCCCGCTTGCTGCGATGAATCCTCCACCTGCAGCCGCGAAAGAACGACCTCAGCCTAACGAAGCTCTTGGAGCCAAACTTTCGAACCGCGCCTTGCGGGCAGCCAAGGACCGCCTTGCACACATCGTGAGGTATGACCGCTGCAAGGATGCGATGGCTGAGGCAGAGAATATGGGGGTCGACCAAATTCTGAACAGGGCCCTAAACGAAATGGCCAGCGTAAGCATTTCTTATCTTTTTGGCCTTCGTCTTTTATTCTTTGCAACATACTTTAACTTTATCCTTTGTCCTCAGGCTTTGCTGACTGCAACTACTGCTCGTACTCGTGCCCAAGCTACCATCGACCAGGCTCGGGCAAAGGCCATCGAGAGGTATCAGGAAAAAGCTGCTGAGGAGCTTCAGGCTGCAGAAGCCAGGCATGCTGGGGAGTTGGAGGTGGTCACCCAACAGAAGGATGCTGTGGTGGCAAAGTTGGCGGAGGCTGAAGCTTCCAAGGCAGCCTTGAGGAAGCAGAGGGAGGAGTATCAGGATTCCAGCCGAGTCCAATATCGCGAATGCAAGAGACTCAAAGAGGAGCTTCTTGCCAAGGACAAGGCCATAGTTGTTCTTGAGAGCCAAATAGAGCAGCTGAAGCTTACCAATGCCAAAGATCTGGAAAGGTACAAGAATGCGATGCTTCGGTGTTTTTATGACTTCTGGAAACACAACCAGGGCGCCAACTTTGACTACCTTCCAGAAGATGCCAGGAATGCTGAGCTGGCCCGCTGCACTGCTCGATTGGCTGAAGAAGAAGAAAGAGCAAGGATCCCTGCCTCCCCAAGCATCGCTGGCACAGAGGAAGGAGGAGTCGTTGAGGATACGACCAATCAGAATGTTGATAAAGACCCTCCTGCTCCTAATGCTTCTTGAACTTTTTATTTTTTCTTTCTTTAATTACACGACCTACAGGTCGTGATGTAAAGACTATATATTTTTTTGAATTTGCTGCATGGGCAGCAAACTTTCCTTTTATTTGAAAAATTACATCCAAGCAGTGATGCTTGCGGTGTAAAAGACTGCACTATAATGTTATAATATTTTCATTTACTATAACATCTGTCCGTATGACCGAACTTAGCATAGTACTTTGGTTTGATTTAACAAAATATAAATTTTGAAAAATGCTCTAAGTACCCTAGCATGCTTTCACTTATTTTGTTCATGTGTTTACATACCTTTTGATATGCTTTGCTATCGATGTACCTTATATGCCCCCCAAGTGATCGAGGAGCTGTAGGTCCTTGGTCACTTGCCTTGACCACGACCTGTTCGAACATTTTTGCTCGGTAGGAAACGTAATACTTGTAATACAGCAAAACAACACACGTAATGAACAAATACTTGTAAAAATAAATTTACAAAAGTTGGCAAGAATGACTGGCTGCGCACAGTCCCTTATAATCTCATATTAAAAATGGACTAAACATGTCTTTACGAGTGATCCTGAAAAAGGATCTTACATATATAAGCGATTAGCCATATAACGTGGTTAACCCTTTTTCAAAACTTGTAAAAAGTAAATTTTAATACAAGCCAGTCCTTTAAAAGGATTGTTCATTGATAATACTTGCGCAGGTGTTCTCCATTCCAATAACGTGGAACGAGATCTCCGTTTAGGCGTGCAAGTTTGTAGGTGCCCGGGTGAAGGACTTCTTCAATCTGGTAAGCTCCTTCCCAATTAGGTCTGAGTACTCCAGCAGTGGGGTCGCGGGTATTCAAGAAAACTCGTCGTAGCACCAAGTCACCGACGTTGAATTTCCTTTCTTTTACTTTCGAGTTAAAGTACCGAGCGACCTTTTGCTGGTACGCAGTAACTCGGAGTTGGGCTTTCTCCCGTATTTCGTCAATTGAGTCTAGGGACTCCATCATCAGTTGGCTGTTCTGGTCCTGGTCGTATGTTATGCGTCGATGTGAGGGGGGATCTAACTCGACAGGTAACATGGCCTCATATCCATAGGCTAAGGAAAATGGGGTATGACCTGTCGCTATTCGGTGAGACGTTCTATACGACCAGGGGACTTCAAGCAGCTGTTCTGGCCATGCTCCTTTAGCATCTTCAAGCCTCTTCTTTAGGGTGTCCTTAAGAGTTTTATTCACGGCCTCGACCTGCCCATTTGCTTGGGGATGCGCAACTGAAGAAAAGCTTTTAATAATCCCGTGCCTTTCACAGAAGTCGGTGAATAAGTCGCTGTCAAATTGGGTTTCGTTGTCTGAAACAATCTTTCGGGGTAAACCATATCGGCAAACAACGTTTTTGATGAAGAAGTCAAGAACTTTCTTGGTCGTTATGGTAGCGAGTGGTTCAGCTTCGGCCCATTTGGTGAAGTAGTCAACTGCCACAACTGCGTAGTTTACTCCGCCTTTTCCCGTGGGCAGGGATCCAATCAAGTCGATACCCCATACTGCAAAAGGCCAAGGACTCTGCATCTGTTTTAACTCGTTTGGAGCTGATCGTGGAATTTTGGAGAACCTTTGACATTTATCGCATTTTCGTACAAACTCCATTGAATCTTCGTTCATAGTCGGCCAGAAGTAGCCTTGCCTTAGAATCTTTTTTGCCAAACTCTGCCCCCTAGCGTGATCCCCGCAGAAGCCTTCATGTACCTCTTTTATCAGCTCCTTAGCTTTTTCTGGTGTAACGCACCTGAGTAGTGGCATGGAATATCCTCTTCGGTACATAACACCATCAACCAGTATATACCTAGAAGCCTACCTTTGCAGAGTTCTGGCTTTGTTTCTATCTGTTGGTAGCACACCATTCGTCAGATACTCCAAGTAAGGCGCCATCCATGTATCCTCCATTCGGATTTCCATACTGGCTTCAATTGCTTGTATGCTTGGCTCACTCAATCTTTCTACTGGCACAATGTTCAAAGTGTCAGCATCTTTCGCGCTCGCGAGTTTGGCTAGGGCATCTGCATTCGAATTCTGATCCTGCGGTATTTGTTGGAGGGTATACTTTGTGAACTGGGCTAGCAGGTCTTTGGTTTTGTTCAAGTAGGCCACCATTTTTAGGCCTAGCACTTGATATTCCCCTAGAACTTGGTTTACTACCAGCTGTGAATCACTGTAAATATCAAGCGTCTATATGCTCATGTCCTTCACCATTCTCAACCCAGCGAGGAGTGCTTCATATTCGGCTTCATTATTTGACGCGGTGAAGTCGAACCTAATGGTGCAGTGAAATCGATGCCCTTCTAGTGTTATCAATATCACACCCGCTCCTGCGTGAGATTCGTTAGACGATCCATCCGTGAATAATTTCCACGAAGGAGTTTCATCTTGAGGCTCAGGCTCACTAGGCTGTTCGCACTGCTCGCTATCTGGGAGTTCGGTGAACTCTGCAATAAGATCAGCCAAGACTTGTCCTTTTACTACTGCTCGCGGTGAATATGTGATATCGAATTGCCCTAGTTCGACTGTCCATTTTAATAAGCGCCCAACTGCCTCTGGTTTTTGGAGGACTTGCCGAAGGGGCTGGTCGGTTAACACTGTGATAGGATGGGCTTGGAAGTAAGGGCGCCGCTTCCTTGAGGCCAGGATTAAGCAATATGCTAACCTTTCGATGGGTGGATATCTCAGTTCTGCCCCGATCAGCCTCTTACTTACATAATAAACCGCTTTTTGTACGCCTTCTTCCTCGCGTACTAGTACCACACTAGCAGCAACTTCAGTGATCGCCAGGTAAATGAACAAAGTTTCTCCTCCGATTGGCTTTGATAAAATGGGAGGCTGTGCCATATGGGCCTTTAAGGCCTGAAAAGCTTGCTCACAGTCTCCTGTCCATTCGAACTTCTTATTGCCCCTAAGTAGATTGAAAAAAGGGACGCATTTGTCTGATGATTTCGAAATAAATCTACTTAGGGCTGCAATCCTTCCGGTTAAACTTTGTACATTTTGGATCTTTTCCAGTGATTTCATGTCGATCAGGGCTTTTATCTTATCGAGGTTGGCCTCGATTCCTCTTGAATTTACAATGAACCCCAAAAACTTCCCTGATCCAACTCCGAAGGAACATTTGAGGGGATTTAACTTCATTTGGTATTTGTTCAATACATCAAAACATTCTTGTAAATCCTTCACATGTCCTTCTGCCTTTTTAGACTTTACCAGCATGTCGTCCACATATACCTCCATGTTTACCCCGATCAGCTCTTTAAACATGTGGTTGACTAACCGCTGGTAAGTCGCACCTGCGTTTTTCAGTCCGAAGGGCATTACTTTATAACAATATAAGCCCGTATCGATCCGAAAGCTGGTGTGATCCTCGTCAGGGGGATGCATGCTAATCTGGTTGTAGCCTGAAATGCATCCATGAAGGAGAGGATCTCGTGTCCTGCAGTAGCATCGACCAACTGGTCAATTCTTGGGAGTGGGAAGCAGTCCTTTGGGCAGGCTTTATTGAGGTCTATAAAATCCACACAGGTTCACCATTTGTCGTTAGGCTTGGGAACTAGTACTGGATTGGAGACCCACGATGGATAAAACGCCACCCTGATGAACCCATTCTCCTTTAACCTTTCAATCTCTTCCTTTAAGGCTCTCGATCGATCCTTATCGAGCAGCCTTCTTTTTTGTTGTACGGGTGGAAAAGTCTTGTCTATGTTCAGGACATGGCTGATAACTGCAGGGTCTATCCTAGCCATGTCTTTGTGCGACCAGGCAAAGACTTCCTGGTTCTTCCGCAAAAATTCCACCAGTGCATGCTTCGTGGTTGGTTCTAGGTTTTTCCCGACCTTTACGACTCTGGTCGGGTCTTTTTCGTCGAGTTGGACCTCTTCCAGGTCCTCGACGGGTCCAACATTCTCTTCAAAATCCCCAAAGCGAGGATCTAGATCTCTATCCTCACTTTGGGCAACACCCTATTTGGTGACTTTATCACCAGATTGGGCTTGCGTATCAATTTCCATCTGCAACCTATCTGAGGTAGTGCTCTTTGACGTTCCCTTTTTCGCCTTCGTGACTGAGGCGTTGTAGCACTCTCTGGCCTCCCTCTGGTTTCCCAATATGCGTCCTACTCCTGCGTCTGTTGGGAATTTCATGGCTAAGTGCCACATAGAGGTGACGACCCGTAGATCAACCAGTATAGGTCTCCCAATGATGGCATTGTACGCCGAAGGACAATCAACTACTATAAAAGTAGCGAGTAATGTTCTGGTAGCAGGCGCTGTACCTGTCGTCACTGGTAGTCTGATTGATCCTGTGGGGGCGAGTCCCTCACCAGAGAAGTCGTATATTGTCTGGTTGCAGGGCTCCAGGTCCTTAACGGACAACTTCATGCGTTCCAGCGAAGACTTATACAGGATATTCACCGAACTTCCTGTATCGACCAGCACTCTCTTCACCATCATGTTGCCCATTTGGATATCCACGACCAGCGGATCAGAATGTGGGAACCGGACATACTAGGCATCGCTATCAAAGAAGGTAATCTCGCCCTCTTCTGACCGAGCCTTTTTTGGCGCGCGGTCCTCCACAGTCATCATCTCGATGTCCTGGTCGTGGCGCAGAGTCCGAGCGTATCGTTCACTGGCCTTTCCGCTATTTCCCGCGAGGTGTGGGCCTCCACAAATGGTTAACAGTGTTCCAGTCACGGGGGCAGGCTGCAAAGGTGGCGAGCGTTGGCGCGTGGGCGCCTGCTCGTTGCTACCCGGTGCTTCTCGTTGGGAATTTCCCGAGGCCTGTACGTATCTTCTCAAGTGTTCTTGTCTAATAAGGAACTCAATTTCATCCTTCAGCTGGTTGCATTCGTTGGTATCATGTCCGTAGTCGTTATGATAACGACAGAACTTGGAAGTGTCTCTTTTCGAAATATCCTTTCGAATGGGGGTTGGCTTCTTATAAGGCACGCTGGAACTCGTGGCCTGATAAACCTCTCCCCGAGACTCAACAAGGTCAGTATATTTAGTGAACCGAGGTTCATAACGATTACCCTTGACTCGTTTATTGTCAGAGGTGGAAGGCTCATTGTGTGACCGTTTCCACCATTCTTGCCATTGCCGTTATCGTTCTTGTTGCCCTTGCCGTTGCCGTTAGGTTTAGACCCATTGGCGGGCTCGGCAGCCTTCTTATCCTTGCCTGGAGGCTTTCCATCGTCGGCAATGGCATCTTCGAGCTTGATGTAACGATCAGCCCGGTCCAAGAATTCCTGGGTAGTTCTAACCCCATCCTTTCAGAGGCTTTTCCAAAGGGGGGTGTGACGCCTAACCCCTGCGGTTATGGCCATCATTTTTCCTTCGTCCCCCACCGTTTTTGCTCCAGCTGCTGCTCGCATAAAGCGCTGGATGTAGTCCTTAAGCGATTCTCCATCTTGTTGGCGTATTTCAACCAGCTGGTTTGCCTCGGTCGGATGCACACGACCTGCGTAAAACTGTCCGTAAAACTCCTTTACGAACATCTCCCAGGAAACTATGCTTGCAGGAGGGAACTTAAAAAACCATTCCTGCGCGGCATCAGAAAGTGTTGCAGGGAAGATCCTGCACTGAGAATCTTCGAACACTTTCTGAATGTCCATTTGTATCTCAAATTTATTGACGTGAGATACCGGGTCACCGTACCCATCAAAGTTCGGAAGCGTAGGCATTTTAAACTTGCTAGGAGTCTCCGCCACAGCTATCCTTTGGACGAAATGAGTGCCTTTCCTCCTGTTATGATCGATGTGAGATGTTCTTCCCTCGACCAGCTGTTGCACCGCTTGGTTAAGGGCATCTATCTGGGCCTGCACAGCGACGGGAATTGCTGTGGCTTCTGTTGCTGGGGGATGTTCTCGCCATGTCGCTCGCGGCGATCGTTGAGTACATCTCTCAAGTCCTCATCTCTTCTCTGCTGCTCACTAGCTCCGAGCCGGTTGAAGACGTTATTTTGTTTGGGCTACCCCCCAGCATCTCGTCTGTTGGGTTGGTCATTTTGAGGTATCTGGCTCCTGCCTCCACCTCTTTCTTCATTCCTCTGACCGGCATTCCCTTTTCCTAAGTCGTCCTCATTATAACCATGGAAATCTCTGAATCTTGAGTGGCTATGGTGGGATCGACTGTTCCCTCGATTTCCTTCCCGGGCTGAAACGTCCCGAGCGTTAGAGGGTGGCCTGCGTTGGTCGTTAGGTCCCCGTGCATTATCATGCCGTGGGGGACCTCGGACCACAGAGCCTAACTCTGAGTCCCTTCTGTTACCAGGAGGATACTGACCTCTGTTCGGAAGGTTCGGCTCGTCGCCCCTATGGCGTCTAGGACTACGAGGCTGATGCTCGGTCCTATTCTGCCTCTGATGCGGGGGATTGCCGCGACCAGCTTGGGATGGAGGCTGTGCCTCAAGGTCCCCTAGCGGGACATCGTCCTGAAGCGCTGGTGGCTGCTCGGGCCTTTATAGGCTCGAGGGTTGGATAGGTGGACTAGGATTGGGACCCATTCGCGGGTTAATCAGGCTGCGAGGCAGGTGCAGCCTGATTCCTAGCCAATTACAAGGCTGCCTCGAGGGCTGCCATGGCTTCGCTCTGGCGACGATCCATCTCCGCCTGCCTCTCACTTAACTCCGCGCGCTGTCGTTCAATCTCTTGCTGTTGCTGCGCCATGATTTCGACAGCACTTTCCTGACTGGCCCTCAGATTGGCCAGCTCTTCATGCAACGCCCCCAGAGTACTCTTCAGCGTCGCGTCATCCATTTCTTCCTCCTCAAAGTCCAAATGTGGCTCATCCTCAGCCACGCTTGCAGGAGGAGGAGGAGGCGGGTTTGAGGGTGTAGCGGCGGCCGCCTGTCCAGTTTTCCTTGCAGTTTTCGCCATTGGTTTTCTCAACGGTGATATATCAAGCTCTCAATGAAAGCACCAGAATGTTGACCCTGATTTTGGGCAATTGACACGGAGTCAAAATACGCTTGACGTGGATGAATGCGTTGAAAAGAACGTGATGACGAAAATAATAAGAACATGATGTTTTATAGTGGTTCGACCCCAAGATCTGGTAATAACCTATGTCCACTTAGATTGTTATTGATATAAGATCAAAAGGAGTGATCAAAGAACTAGGGTTCAATGAGTTTCACCAACCTCTGAAGAACAATACAATATCTCAATTAGAATTACTCTAGTCTCCAATAATTCAAAAGCCAAAAGTTTTTCCTCCTTGAGCTATCTTTCTCTATTTATAGGCTCAAAGGGAATTACATGAATTTGTTACAGATATTCTTTCCTAAATAATCGGATACTCAGGAGATTGTGGGAGTCAATTTCGGGATTTACAAAGATCTTTATAGAAACATCATGAAACATGCGGAACCTGCGACCACGCTGGTCGCAGGTAAGTTTCGGCTGCCTACTGCTTATAATTTGTCTTCTGGTCGATATCCTAGCAGAGTTCCTCCAAGTGTCAGCCACGTGTCCAGGAATCACTTGCCACGTCATCTACGCCAGTTTTTTGGATAACAGTGACTATATCAAATTACTATGTTGTCACATCATCATAATTGTTAGTACTCATCTGTGTAGTAACCATTGAGAAGTCTTATATATATATTTAATTGTTAGTACTATATCAAGTAGAAACAATGAGCAATGTTTAATTTTAAAGTTGTAAACATGCTTATCATGTATTTATTTTTATTATATATTTTTTTAATTATCATATAAATTTTAAATAAATAAACAATATCATATAAATACATAAAAGATGTTTAATATAATGTACGACATAAATGTATTAAATAAATTAAGGCAAAATATTGTCTATAATTTTAATAAAAACTGATTCACTTTTTTTTTTTTATAAAAATACTATATGTATATATATATAATAGAATGAATTATAGTTCTATAGTATATAGAAATATTTATATCAATAATCTCTACATATATAACATCTAAATACAACATTGACATAGATATATATATATATATATTTACATGTCTACATGACATATGTATATAAATTAAATAATATTTAAAAAAAAAATTAAGAATAGAAAAAGTTATAGTGTAGAGTAATATATATGCATCAACTATTTTAATTAATTAATTTTTGTTTAAGTTTATGTTTGTTTTAGTTTTTGAATTTGACAGTGACAACAAGAGATAATATATTAAATGTTTAATATAATATTAATATTATACGTGAATTTTAAATTTAAGTTTGTTGCTAGTTGATAGTAGATTATACTATATTGGAAGACTTATTATATGTTTAATATGATATTATTCTAATACGTGAAATTTAAGTTTAATTAAATAGTTTTTTTCAGCTGTGGTCCCCATTCTTTACACTTTATAACACTTAGGTCCCAAAAGTTGATTTTGCATCAGTTAGGTCTCCAATTTTTTCAAATCGTATTATTTAGGTCCCTCAATGCTATTTTTTATTTATTTATTCTTTCAAAATACATAGATAAAATATATAAAAAAAAAACAATTGGACCACTTATTAATTTTTGACAAAACCAAACATAACATGAGAAAAAAAAAATATATTTTCATGACATTTTTAAAAATATTTAATATTTTTATAAATTAAATTAATGTTTTACTAAAAAAAATATTCTTACCTACATTGTTGTTTGATAATTGATATTAGTAACTATATTATCTTGATTATCTTGATATTATACATTTTTATTATGTTTATGCTTTTTTATTTCACACATTTTTTAAAACTTAATAATAGTGCATATAAAGTTATTTATGTGCACACACACACACACATAAATATATATATATATAATTAGTTATAAGTTGCATTATAGAAAAAATTTACAAAATAAAAAATAAATATTTACGTTATAAATATTGATAAGCTCGTGATAGTTTAGTTATCAATATTAAAAATTTATAGATAATTTTTTTAATGAAAAATTAATTTAATATATAAAACCATTAAATATTTTTATATAAAAATTTATATTTTATTTATGTATTTTGAAAGAAAAAAGAAATAAAAATAATCTTTAGGAATAGAAATGATACGATTTGAAATGATTAGGGACCTAACTGATACAAAATCAACTTTCAGGACCTAAGTATTACAGATTGTAAAAAATGCGGATTGCAGCTGAAAAAAACTCTTAATTAAATTTTATTTAAGTTATAAAACGTATGATTATTTTTTTAAAATAATTATCATTTTAAAATATCTCAAAAATATCATATTTTAATTTGTTTAATTATTTATTTATTTAATTTTATTTAAGTTTAAGTTAAAATTGTAAAATATTCTATTAAAGTAAACGGAAAAAAAAATGTTAAAACAAAATATTATAATTATAAAAAATTTCCTTTACCTATATGTATAACAGATATATTTATATATATAATTATTTTAACATTTTATATTATAAGAAATAAGATTTGGTTTTAAATTCAGGAATAAAATAATTTTAGGGGTCGTTTGGTATGCATGAATCTGGACACGGGAATGAGAATCTGAATACTTTCCCATGTTTTCTACTGGGTTTGAGTTTTTCTAACCTGGGAATCTGTACTCCAGGGGTTTTAACTTTTCCTGATTCTAGGTTCAAGTGAAACCCATCTGACAAGTGGTTTTCAGATACCCAGGAATGTGAAACATTTCAAAATTATTATTATTATTTTTTAAAAAAATCTTAAACCAATAATTTTTTAGTTAATGACTTATTTTATTTTTGAAGCTTATAATATAAAAACAAATATACATATATCAAACTATAAAATGATAAATAATATTTGTTTATTTAAAGAAATTAATTTGTAAAGCCTTTATATCATTACTTTAGTTTAAAATAACAAATTAAATATTATTAAAAATAAAATAAGGGTATTTTTGTAATTTTAAAAATTATACCTGATTCTAGTATTCAATAGATATATTTTTTTAATTCTATTAAAAAATATTTCATGAGTAAAATTGTTTATAAATTATTTTGATGAAATATATTATTATATTAATTTTATGAAAATATGAAAACTTAACATATTCCTATGCACAACCAAACATAGAAAGTGATATTGAATCATAGATAAGATTACAGTGCACAACCAAACACAATGATGTAAGTTTCCAGACTAACAGATTACCCTCTTCAACTTTCCCAATAATATGAAAACTGTGAACTCCTCGTACCAAACGACCCCTTAGCGTGTTGAACACATAAAACACAAATTGTGGTTTCTCTGTTGACATTATTACGGAGAATTCTTGTGACATGGTAATCAAAGTCCTTGTAATTAGTTATAAAAAGGATACTAAACATATGCATTTATCATCCTAAAGAAAGAAAAAAAAAGTGAACTAAAATCAAGAAAATGACTCTATGCAGCTCAAAGGAGTTGCATGACTTGATCACCTCAAGCATACAATATCCCATGTTATTCCCCATCTCCATTTTCATCATATCTCTATTCATTTTGTTCACAAGATTTAGATCACGTGCCAAATTCAACTTACCACCATCCCCGCCAAGCTTACCAGTGATTGGCAACCTTCACCTTCTCGGCTCCCATCCGCACCGTTCTCTCCGACAACTTTCAACCAAATATGGTCCATTAATGCTCTTGAAATTGGGTCAAGTCCCAACCCTTGTGGTTTCATCTTCAGAAATGGTGAAAGAGATTGTCAAGAAGCATGACGTCGTTTTCTCCGACCGGCCTAAAACCTCCGCCGCTGAAATCTTCCTTTATGGGTGTCAAGATGTGGGCTTTGCTCCTTATGGGGAGTATTGGAGACAAGTCAGGAAAGTATGTGTTCTCGAACTCTTGAGTCTCAAAAGGGTTCAGCAATTCCACTTCGTGAGGGAAGAAGAGACAGATCTTTTGGTTAATAGGATTAGAAAAGGTTGTAAAGATGGGGCCTGTATAAATCTTAGTGAGCTGTTAGTCTTGACCTCTAACAATATAGTCTCTAGATGTATTCTTGGGCAGAGTTTTGAGGAGGAAAATGGTCAGAGCAAATTTGGAGAGCTAACGAGGAAGGTCATGGAAGATTTTGCGGCCTTTAGCGTTGCAGATTTCTTTCCTAGCAAATATTTGAGATGGATCGACGTTGTTACGGGGTTTACAGGGCGCTTGACTCGGAGGTTTAAAGCGTTAGACACTTTTTTCGAGCAACTAGTTCAAGAACACAAGGAAGTACTTAATAGTGATCACAGTGAATCTGGAAGGAAAGACTTTGCGGGCATTCTCCTTGGACTTCAAAAGGATGGCATGCTTGACTTTGACCTCACTGGTGAAAACATCAAAGCAATTCTCATGGTCTTTCTCTCACTAACCCTTTTAGCTTTTACTTTGGAGAAATTTATTTTTTTATTTCATAAAGTATTGTTAAATGATTTTTTTTGCTATACTACATGAAAAAGAAAAAATTAAGCCAATACAACTAGCTTATATTTGTAAACGATAGGATATGTTCGTGGGGGCAAGTGATACTACTTCAACAGCATTGGAATGGTTAATGGCAGAGCTTGTGAAAAATCCAAGAGTGATGAAGAAAGTTCAAGAAGAGGTTAGAAGAGTGGTGGGAAGTAAGTCCAAGATCGATATGAATGATATCAACCAAATGGGCTACTTAAAATGTGTCATCAAAGAAAATTTAAGGCTTCATCCGCCACTCCCTTTTTTAGTCCCTCGACAGACTTTATCAAATGTTAAGCTTGGAGGGTATGATATTCATGTAAAGACAAGAGTGTTCATCAATGTATGGGCCATTCAAAGGGACCCAAGTGAATGGGACAAGCCAGACGAATTTCGGCCAGAAAGGTTTGAGAACAACCCAATTGATTTCAAATTGGGCCAAGACTTCCAACTTGTTCCATTTGGCGTTGGGAGAAGAGGTTGCCCAGCTGTGGCATTTGGGACTATTAGTGTTGAATATGTGTCTGCCCATCTATTATATTGGTTTGATTGGACGTTGCATTCTAGTGACGGCGGAGCGGTATTGGCAGAGGAACTGGACATGAGTGAAGATTATGGACTCACTGTTCATAAGAGTACCCCTCTCCAACTCGTACCCAGCACACCATACTTCCCTTGATATTTGCAAATGGAGTCTATCATCTATTATGTGTTGTAAAATTTCTAAACCATTTAGAAATTATAATAAGAACTATGTTTAGCTATGTCTGTGCCTTAAATTGTAGTCCTAGGCTTAACTTATGTAGTTGGTTTCACACCTCTTCTCTCTGGGAGGAGTTCATGGGTTGAATCCCTCCCCACCACCCTAATATATCAATGATGTAATAAAAATAAAAATAAAAAAGTTTGTGCTTTAAAGATGTTACAGTTACCATAATGAATTTCCACTATTTCTAAATGAGTTTTGATCAACTCATAGTGTAATGCAATGAATTGAGAACGACTCAACCGGTAAAATTACTCATATGATCGTATGAAAAGGTTTCGCTATGTCTCTATTTTTTGTAGAGCCCCCACACCTTCACACATTCATAAACAACGTAATGGACAGTTTAAAGTTTAAACAGCGAGGCCAAGATCAAGTCAACTTTGTGATATATGCAGCGTGCCTTTGTGAGTCTGAAAGCAAAGCAATGATTAAATGTTCAACTTTATATGGTCAAAGTCTAAATATTTGAACTTGCAAAATCTAAAAGGATTAGTTTTTATCTTTATTCAAATAAGTTTAAATATTTTTACTTTTGTTAAATATTAAATGATAAATATTTTAACTTTAAGAGTTTAAAGTCAAGATTTCGAATTATTAAATGTTAAATACTCGCACATCTTAAAAAAATGTTAAAGACTCATATTTTATCTTTAGGCGCTTAAAGTCAAAGGATTTAGAATAGTAAAATATTTTAAAATCTAAAGATTTCTCAATTACTAAATGCTAAACAGATTAATTTTTAAATTTTGTTAACGTAAAATCAAGAAATGTAAATTGTTGTATGCTAAAAATTTGAAACAATAAAATTTTCATATAATATATATTTTTAAAAGTAATAATATATTTAATCTAATACTTCTAATGGTTGATAATAATATTTTAAATATACCACTTTAACAAAACTTTATTATGGCAGAATTATAAATATATATATTTATATAACAAATTTATGACATTTTAAATGTTGAAAATGTAAAATTTCTAAATAACATTTTTTATGTAATAATATTCTCAAGATATTTCTTCATAAATTAGTATGTTTCAATTAGAAAATTAATATGTTTCTATTTTATTATAT
This sequence comes from Humulus lupulus, assembly GCF_963169125.1. Lineage (NCBI taxonomy): Eukaryota > Viridiplantae > Streptophyta > Magnoliopsida > Rosales > Cannabaceae > Humulus > Humulus lupulus. Next base: position 24,418,376 of record NC_084796.1, read on the forward strand.
ATTTGGAACGGGAAAGTATTCAAGCTGAAATTCCTCTAGTACAATACTACGAATAAAGTCAGGAATGAGCTGCCGGGTTACAAATCCAAGGAGTAAATCGACAACAAAAATTATCAAGCTTGTCTAGGGAATTCGAAATATCCCTATATATGCGAGCCCTTAGAATAACTGCTGCATCCATGTTTATTTTAACACCACCCCACTCCGGCGGTCTGCAAGCAACATCACGGACCACTACACCCCCAGGCAGGCATACATCGTTTAGAGATGTTCTGAAAATCATCCGAAAAAAAAGCACCTGCTTCTTCCACCAGTTCCTTCGCACCTTTGCTTGGTTCCCCATGATGAAAACATAAATTTTGGTATCACGAAATATACCAAGCAATAATGAGCCACACCTCAAAATCACGTTTAGGAAGAGAATTATAGGGATAAAGCAAAAGATCACTCATCAACATACCGGTGAACTACTCTGATAATCCCCAAAAAGGAGTAAGTAGCTCAACCTCTTCCACGAACGGACAACAAGTAATGGCATGGACCATTGGCTTCCTCTCTCTCCCATAACAAAAGCACCCCAACATCGTACTAACTAGAAGCAGCTCATAATAAAAGCATCTCCATGCAAAAATATGTACTTTAATAGGCAGCTTTAAACCCCAAATGAAGTCCCACCATCGAGCAAAACCACCAGCATCTAAACTATCTCCACCATGTTGTGCGCGGAAGCAATAAATAGCGGTATAGAAATATATCAAATTGGTAAAACAAAATACACAGATTTACATGGTTCGACAATTTGCCTATGCCCACAGGAGGCAGCAGATATTATTGAACTTAGTAGAAAATATACATTATATAGATACATATTTCCTCACGAATAATATCTCTCAGGTGTTTCCCAAAATGTTTCTCAAATACTCACAAAGTATTTCTCTCAACAAATGCTCACACTCTCAACTAAGCCTTTTTTTTTCTCTCTGATTTTTTCTCTCAAAGTGCTCCTTATTTATAGAAGGGAAAGACTCTCTCTCCCCAAGGTGCATTAATGAAGAGACATAAGAGTCTCAAGTTACCACCCAATAGATGACTCTAGGTGCTAGCTAGGTGTCTTGAGCCTTGACCTTGAGCCAATTTGTCAACAATCGATCTCCACCTTGGCGAAAAGTTTTTAGAGCCGCCTCCAATTGCACCCTCAACGCTCTAAGCATGAGAGGTGTTGATCAGGTTCAAACAATGTTGAAACTTGATCCCTATAACTACCTTTGTTAGCATATCTTTATTAGCATATCTGCAATCCCGACTTTCAGGAGTAAGACATTCCCTTCATCGATGATTTCCCGAACATAATGCAATCTCACATCGATGTGCTTGGTGAGACCATGATGGACTTGGTTCTTTTCCAAACAAATGACACTCTGGCTATCGCAGAAAACCTTAAAGTTCTTTTGAACAATACCCAAATCCTTGGTCAACCCAGGTTGCTAGACAACTTCTTTGAATGCTTCTGTTACAACCATATACTCTGCCTCTGTGGTAGACTATGCTACAGTTGACTGCAATTTTGATCTCTAGCAAACTGGTCCTCCTGCCATTGTGAATACATAGCCAGTAGTAGACCGACTCTTATGCAAATTGTTTCCCAAAAATTGAGCATGATGGCGTGACATAAACATAAGGCACGTGAAAGACACATGGCGAGATATTTATAGAGGACTGGTCGACTCACGACCAACATGAGAAAAAAACATGCTAATAGGTAAATTCAGAACTTATACGAAACATCAGGAAAAGAAGTTGACAAAAGACATGGGTCCAGAGCTAGTCGGTTAAATGTAGTTAAAGCTCAAAGTTAGTTTAATATACACATATTTGTGAGATATTTGGTGTTTCAAATGTAAAGTGTATTATTTACCTATTATTTTATGTTTACTTGTTACACAAGTTACCACTACTACAAAATACCCTTTACGACACACTTTTTCAGGACACGCACATAAATGCAAGTTCTTAAAAATATTTATGAAGTTTTTAGGACACTCATTGAGAGTCCTGAAAAAACGCAATTTAGGACTCGCAATGAGTGCCCTAAAAGAAAATTCGAGTCCTAAAAAAATCTGGGCTATAAAAATAAGTGTTTTACTTAATATTTTTAAGGACTTGCTTTGGAAGTCCTTAATACTCTTTTAGGACTCGCAATGAGTGTCCTAAAAGAATCTGCGAGTCCTAAAAAATCTGGGCTAAAAAAAGGGTCTTACTTAATAATTTTAAGGACTTTCTTTGGGAGTCCTTAATACTTTTTTAGGACTCGCTTGCGAGTCCTAAAAAAGTAATAAGGACTCCCAAAGCAAGCCCTTAAATATTTTATGTAAAACTCTCAAAAGACAACCATATATTTCGAAATTATAGGGTTACATACATAAAAAACTATACACATTTGGGTTTTATTACTCAAAACCCACAGCAACCACACGGCAGCAGGACTGAAGGAGATGCACGGCTGAACGACATGACCAAGGCTGAACGACTGAAGGAGATGAACGACAGAAGGGTGGTGAACGGCGCTCGACGGCAGTGACGTTCCAGCATTCTCGGCGACGTCGACGGCGGTTCCAGCGTTCCAGCACTCACGACGGCGCACTACCGTGGCTCTAGCACTCACGGCGACGCAGGTCTCGGCTCCAGCAGGCTCTCCGGCGGTGCAGGGTCTCGGCTCCGGCAGTGCTGGTTGCTCACGGTTCCAGCCGTGGGTTCAGGTATATATATTGCTTTTTTTTTTTATTTGTTTGCTTATATAAATATATATATTATAATTTCAGATATATATATATGATATCAGATTTATTTATAGGATTGATATTTATTTATTTATATTATTAAAAATTGGTAATTGGTGTTATATTATTTATTTATTTATATATATTATAATTGGTAATATTATAATATCATATTTTAATATAGGATAATAATATAGGGTAATAATTTCAGATTATAATATAGGGTAATAATATAATTTCAAGTTTTAATATACAAAAAATTAAAATAATATAGGTAACTAGAATGTTTATAACAATAAAAATAATAAACCCAATGGTTATACAAATAAATAATATAGGGAACTAGAATGTTTAAAACACTAAAAATAATATAGGCTAATAATTTTCTATTTATAATATAGGGTAATAATATAATTTCAAGTTTTAATATACAAATAAATAATATAGGCTAATATTGATACTATTTGTTATTTTATAATTTTGAATGATAATTGTATTACTTTAGTGGAGTTTGAATATCTTAGATATTCATCCGTAGTGAAGTAGGTTTTGGGAATTCTGTGTGTTGCGGTGATAACGGAAGATTGAGAACTTGCATGTCTTAGTGAAGTAGGTTATGATAATTTTGTGTGCTGCGGTGATATATGGATGAAAACATGAGTACTGTTTGATTTGTTTGACATGTTAGTGTTGATTGTGACAGATGGCTAGGCTAGTAATTTAGGGGATATGCTGCCCGATTTTCTATAGATTTTTTTGTACTTAGTTTTGTGTGGGGAATATGAAAATGATAACTGCCACAATGATAAATTTGTGATCCGGATATTTAACATTTGACCGTCTAATTAATAATTAAGTTGAATTTCAATTTTGCTACTAATCACAAAATTTGCTTAATCCAAGCCTCAAAAGAGTCGATTTAGAGTAACTATGTATGACATGTTATTTGTGCTTTCGAGATTATAAGTGCAGGATAGGTCTTTCTAGAATTTAAATCAAAATCCTCATCTTTTCTCTCCCAAAAGAGTTAGTGATGTGAGTGGTGTGAGTGCTTGGATACTATTTGGTTTATTATTTTAGATAAGCTACGGTTTGGTTTCCTATATTAATATACAATTTAGTATATATTATTTTTTATGGATTGATTACATATGTTTGCATACTTATATATTAATTATTGTTTTAATTTGTGTACAAAATTTGATAATAAGATACTAAGTATATATGTGAGTGAAATTATATGATACCAAAAATTTATATCTTTGTCCTATTAAAAATTTAGAATTATTTTATGATTTTACTATTACATTAAATTTGGTAATCACATTCTAGTTGGTATATATGTGATTGATTGGATCTTAAAATCCAAATCACTCATTGTGATTTGGATCCTATTTATCACAAAATTTTGATGATTTCATGCATTGCATGGTAAAAACATAATAAAAAAATTTGGATTTGGATTTGATTAGGTAATATTATGAGATCATTCATTATTAGTATATATACCAAGAGAATAGAGATCAAGGATCTATATTTGATCACATCAAGGAAATTTCTTTAAGTGTTTGCTTTGTTTAGTTTAAGTGGAATAATGATGAAGCTAAAGTAACTTGTGTCTTACATTTATTCATCTTTCTAGTATTGTTGAAATCAATGCATATAAACACAAACCATTATTATTAACAAACGAGCAACTTTTTGCATGCCTTAAATATATAATATAATTAGACACACACACACAGAAAATATTTCTAAATAAAAAAAGCTCTTAAAGTGTTCATTAGACAAATAATAGTTGATACAAGTGTGACATGTAAAAGAATATACAAGTATGTATCCATTGACTTTGATGTGTTTGGCCATGCTTGTGAATACTTTGCTCTATTTCGGGGTGAAATACTTGAATTTTGTAGAAATGAGATGATTGGACAATCATGTATTGTCTTCTACATAAGGTATGCTAATAATATTTATTGTAAGGATTTTCTTTCATCAACTATTTAGTTTTCTTTTTAATTAATTATATTTGTTGGTAGGATTTTGTACCAGACACTGTTATTAGATGAGGAAAAGAGAGGATCATTGTTGTTTATGAATCCGAATAAGGTTTCTACTTCCGTGACTTGTGCAGATAGTCGTGCTCAAGCTTTATGTGATAGGATGTTATATTGCACGTCTAAAAAGCATGATTGGATAGTTATGGGTAAGTTTAATTATTATGCTTTTCATTGATACAAACAAATAGAATTTAAAGTTAACAACTGTGTAATACTTGTTCTTTCAACAGGGAGCATTGGATGTTATTTTTATTATATCCCAATTGGCATTATTGTTGTTTTCTCGATCCTCTCAATGCACCATTAGATAACAGGACAACCATCAAGGAGACCATCCATGATGCATTTGAGATGTATTTCACAGAAAGAATGAAAGCACGTCAAATGATCAACAAACGCTCATCGGGAGTAATGTATTTCCAACCTACGATATGTTTCTATTTGTATAGTTTATGTATATGTAAAGATGTTTAAGATATTTAATACTAAGAATTGTACATGTATTACCAATCTTTATATAGTGTCGTAAACAACCAAACAATATCGACTGCGGATATTACGTTATGAGGATGATGAAGAATGTACTTATCAATGCCCCTCATATCAAACATTTCTTGTCGAAACAGGTAATAAACAATATACAACTGCATAGTATTAATCTAGTACAATTTTTATATATGCTTTGAATTTATTACCACTAATATAATTATAATTAAATTTTTGTTTTTTTTTTCAGTTCACCTCCGACAAACCATATACTACTCAAGAAATTGACGAAGGTAGAGAAGAATGGGCAATGTCATTTTTACAAATGGTTAGAGCAAAATGAATGATGTTATAGCTAGCTAATTACAATACATGTTTAGAAATTTTAAATTTATTTCGTAAATTTTTTTTGCCATTTTTTTAGTATTTTCTTTTCAAATTTCTTTTGATACATATTCGACAGTCAAATGGATATATATTTTTAAATCAAAATTAAAATTGTAGCTGTATTTAAAAAAAAAAATACTTTTAAGGGCATGCAAAGTGAGTCCTAAGAAATTACCCGCGAGTCCTAAAAAATTACTTAAAGGCACTCAACCCGATTTTTTAAGACTAGCGTTGCGAGTCCTAAAAACATTTTTTTAGGACTCGCAAGTAAAGGCACTCAACCAGATTTTTTAGGACTCGTATTGTGAGTCCTAAAAACTTAATTAAAGGCACTCAACCAGATTTTTTAGGACTCACATTGCGAGTCCTAAAAATATTCTTTTAGCGAGTCCTAAAAACTTAATTAAAGGCACTTAACCAGATTTTTTAGGACTCGCAAAAAACCTTAGTTTTTAAGGCTCTCAAATAGAGGACTCGCGCCTCGCGAGTCCTAAAAAACCCTTTTTGTAGTAGTGTACGCAAGGCCCATGACCCATCTATGTACATTCTTGAGTCTATAAATAGAGGACTCAAGAATTCATTTGGTTTTTACGCTGTAATTCTTTACTTTCAGAAGAATTCAAAGAATCTAGTGCTAATATCCCCCTTTTTGTATCCTCCCTTTCGACTTGTGAAACTTGGTTGACTCTAGTCATCTGATCACAGGTTTTGAGAATTTACATAAATACGAGTGGACGTAGGTCACTACTGATTAGTAGCCAAACCACTATAAATCTGTGTGTCGTTTGTTATTCTTAAGTTTAGATATTATTTATATGGTAAATTTGACTCAGTGTTGTTGACCAAATCTTTGGTCAACATTGTTGAACTAAAAAATAGATAAATCTACTAGGAAAATGCAAGGTCAGCAGGTAGGTCAGACGTCTGAGAATCCTCGGAACCCACCCCCTCCGCCGGGAGTTACTAAAGAGGAGCCTCAAGTGGAATTGGAAGAATAGTGTCAAGAATTTGATACTGAAACCCTGCCAACAACCATGGGAATGTTACAGGGTGAGTTGGCCACATTGAAGGCTAACAAGGAGAATGTTACTGAGACCATGATCATGCAACAAATGAAAATTGTTAGACAAGGGTGAGAACTCAATGATAGGCAATTCGAGATGGATCGGCGTCAGAGGGATGCAACTGTGGCCTTGGAGGTGGCCATACAGTTATCACAAGGAGTTGGACATACACAGAACCTTCAACCAGAATAATCACGAAGTCCTCAACAGCCAGAACAACACTGGGCTACTCAACCTGACAAGCAGCCCCAGAATTCTAGCAGACATACCGAGCAGTTTCAGCCTCCTCGGTCCGATCAGGTCAGCAAACAACCACCTTGACAGAATAGGGATGAGAAACGTCCCTAAAGCCCAAGACGTCCTGTAACTGATGAGTAGGTCTTACCTGAAAGAGAACCAGAGAATGTTCCCTTAGGAAATAGGAGGCAACCAGAGTTAAGTTTAGCGGTCAGGGATCCCCCACGACAAAATAATGTACCGGGACCTAGCAACCAACGTAGACCTCATAGCCCCCCTCTGATATTTCGATACGGTTTTGGATGAAGAAAAGGTGATAGTGCGTACAATAGATTGCACACTCACAGATCGCAGTTTAGAGATGGGCATGAATACAATGAAGGGGATTCCAAATACAACAGAAATCCAAGAAGAAATGCTGGTCGACCTGATGAGCAAAGGTTTGAGTAGAAGGACTCTCAACTCCCTCCACCAATGAATCATCGACCAACAATTCAAAACATAGGGGGCGACCAAGGCAGCCTAATGTCTTTGGTTGACTATGAGCATCAGAGCAAAGACGAAGTGAAGATCTGAGAGATATACTAACCAACCGAAGAGAAAAATATGGTGAGCATATCCATATTACGGCTACTCCCGCCCCTGCAATACCAGCTAATGTCCAGACCCAAATAGATGCTTTGAACCAAGCGGTTCAACAGCTAGTCGACAATAAAACTTCCCACATAGACTATGATCAGAGGATAGGCACTCCTTTCATTAATATAATTTCCATGGCCGAAATCCCTAGTAAATTAAAAATTTCTGTGCTACCCAGCTATATTGGAAGAGAAGACCCAGTATCTCATGTGAGCAAATTTGAGATACAAATGGATATTCAGAAGGTGTTCGAAAATGCTCGGTGCAGGATTTTTTCGGCCACTCTATCAGATGTTGCTCAGGAGTGGTATTGTAAATTTCTACTGGCCAGCATAACCTCATGGGAAATGTTCATCAAGGAGTTTTATGGACAATTTTATGCTTGTCGCATACATCCAACTAAAGCAAATCAGCTAGTAGATATAAGGCAAAAGGAAGGAGAACCTCTCAAAGAGTATATTCAAAGGTTCATGAGAGCTACTGCGCGAGCTGAAACTGTGGGAGATGAAGGAAAGATGATGGCCATTATAGCTAGAGTACAACGCCAATCCCCGTTATTGAATAGCTTGCGAAAAAATTGAGTCAAGAACACCCAAAAGTTTTTTGACTAAGCAGATAAATACATTAAGTTGGAGGAGGATATTGCCAATGAAGGAAAAACCCTAAGAATAGATCAGAACAAAATAGAAAAGCCGGCCAAAGCTGTTGGCGACCATATTAAGTCCAATAATGGTGGTAAGAACAACAATAGAAATAGCGAAAAATGAGTAAGAACGAAATCGTCTACGTCCGACAATAAACGCTCTAAAAAAATAGATATGAACCAAGGTTAACCAAGCATAAGTGTACCAGGCCAACCATACCACTACACCTTTTAGGCGACCAGCCCCCACCAGGAAGGATATTTCAAAAAGAGATACAACAAAGTTTTGTCGCTTCCATAATGATTATGGTCATGATAAAAATGAATGCAACCAGCTGAAGGATGAGATTGAGTTTCTGATACGACAAGGACATCAAAGGAGATATATACGAGTACGGGATAATCCCCAACAAGGAGCTAACGGGGGCAACCAACATGCATGTACATGTTAGAGAATATATTTTTATACTCAATGGAAATATGGAAAAACCAAAAGACAACTCTATGCAAAAATACAATAGACAAGATAATATTGATTAAAGAAATATTACAACTCAATTGCTCAAAATACAAGTAAATAGAAAGATGTAAAAGAATAAAATTACAAACTCAAAACAATACAAGTAAATAAGATCAACAAGATCAAAAGAATAAACTCCCACACAACCAAAGTGTAGAGTAGTGGGGATCACCAACTTGAACAAGGTTCAAAACCTTTGTCCAAAAGCTTATTTCCCCCTATTCTCTAAGCACTAAGGGATCTCTCTAGGAAATAACTCTCTGGAATTATCAAGCCTCTATGGTGTATTTTCCAACCAAGTGCTTTGTGGATGGAAAATGGTGTGTCTCACAAGTGAGCATTAGGCTCCTATTTATAGAGTTTGAGATACCCTTTGAATTTCAAATTCCACCAACCCCCATGGCTGTTACCAATGTTTGATTGGATATTTATGGAATTAAAATGGAGATTTGGGAGTTATTTGGGATGTTAGAATTGTTCAAATTGGAAATAACTGAGAAATCAAATTGCATGTCTGCCTCACTGACCGCAACTAGGATTATCATTGGTCGCGATAACTGGCCTCTATCTCCCAGGCCGCAGCTAGGAAATGTCAGTTCCCGCGGCCACAGGCTATTTTCAGCACAAAAAAGTCATTTTTCCAAAAATATTTCAAAACGTCCCAAATCATTTCCCACATGATTTTGTAACCTCCAAACACCTATTGGGAGTTAAAAACATGTCTCCAATAGCCATATTTCATTATGGCTTTATGAAATCCAATCTCAAATGTGTAATATACAATCTACACATTATTGGGTAATATTTGGGAGTTACACATTTGTAACTGCATTTGTAACACCAAATATGTTACATATTTGGATATTCACATATATCTAAATATTGTAACTCTCTATTATATGTTACAATATGTAACACTCTTTGTCGCATTTATTTAATCTAAAACATTATATTATAAAATAATATAATATTACATTATATTATAAATAATATAACATTCCCTCACTAGATTAAATAGTTATCTATTGTAACACTTATTTAATCAATCAAACATTATATAAAATATAATATTCCCCCACTTGATTAAATAATCACTCTCTATAAAAACCTTTGCATTGATGCATAAAGTAAAATGTCTTTTAACTTGAATTTTACCTTAGTGTAATTATCACAAAGATTGTTGAAATTTTGGTAGCCGAAGCATTGAACCACTATCCCTTGATAACAAACCGGTGATGACACACACACCTTTGCTATGTTCACTTGAGACCTCAATGTCTCGCTTTTGCACCGTTAATAGCCATGTGCACATTCTATTCATAGACTTTTCTTGAGAATGACTCCTAATTCTCATGAGGGGCGGCACCACCCCTAGGTCTATATAGGTAGAACTTTTACAGTATTTTGTTACCCTAAAATACTTGTCTTTTCAAGACCGAGTTCTATTAAAAATCCTTTCGGTTTTAATCCTCATTTTGGTAACACACTAGTACTCATATATCAGATGTGACATAATTTTAGTACTACTATTATTCACTTGATTGACTTGTTATTACCTATTGAGCCTAATACTAGTTTGGTTACTAATATTAAGATAGGTTACCATCAATTGTGAATCTCTTGAGGGAGTCTAAGTCCCACCCCTTGAGATGTAGAAATGATGAGTCATTTCTGTTCTCATGCATGCATACTTAAACACTCTCATTATTTTATTCAAACTTTGTTGCTAGCCATAGTTTGATTAAAATAGTTACCCCTTTAAAATAGTGATTTTGACCATAGTCAACATCCCCACTATTTTATAGTTTGGTATCCAAGATAAACATTTGAATATTAATTCTAGAAACCTATTTGTTTCTAGAATTCTCCTTTATGTTTTAAATTGATTCCTTCTTGAATCAAAATATTACAAAACAATAACTTTAGACACCAAGCATGTCTAGATTTGTCAATTCTATACACATATAGCCAATGTGATTTAGAATGTGGAATTCTAAATCACCTATTTGATAGGATGCCAAAATTAATCAATTATTATCAACAAAATAAATTGATTAACTTTTGGAGCATCACCCCCACATTTCTATCATAGTGATAATCAATTTTAAGAAGAAATCTCTTCATATCTATTAAGTCCTTTATCCTCCAAGATAAATCTAGACTTATGAATCTCAAAGTTCATCATGAGTCCTCTAAGCCACATGATAAACTCTCAAGATAAAACCTCAATGTTTATCTTGATTTATTTACTTGCTAAAGCAAGAAACACTTATTTGAAAGTAACTTTCACTTAGTTGCTTTCTTTTATATATTTCACAAAATAAAATATGTGAACACAAATATCATGTGAAAATTTCTCAAACAAATAATCACTAATTTTCACTTTTAGTTGTCTAAATAATCTCAAAATCACTTAAACAAATTTTGTGCATTTTTTAAGAGTCTCTTTGAGATTCTTTTGCAAACATCATTTTGACATCCATTGATTTTCTCATCAAAAACAATTTGAAGATGTCAATTTTTAAGCACTTAAATAAATAAATATAAACCCTCAATGATTTATTTAAACACTTTGGTTTAAAAATTATCTCCCAATTGAGATTAATTTAAACATATCACAATCTTTAACCAAAAAGAATAAATTTTTCTTCAATATTATTCACCATTGGTGTGAAGATTCAAAATTACTTCTCCAATTTTGTAATGTCTCCTCATTGAGACATTGAATATTTAAGAACTATTGTCACTAAATAATTCTCAAATATTTTCTCTTTTGACCACTCTTTAGACTCGAAGCCTATAGATCAATATGTCATCCCATAGTTTTGGATCCCCTTAATCCATTTTCTTGCAATAGCAACACACAACCATTAAAAGATGTAAGCCCCTTAGGTTCATCTTTTCTTATCTCATAAAATGAGATGCTCATCTTTTAAATGAGAAAAATTTTAATTCTTAAATAATTCTTTTATTCACAAATCACATACTAACAATAATATAAGATAAAACCTATTAACATCTCACAAATGTTTGCATGATTATAATTTCACATAGTTGTCAACATATATGACTTATATCATACTCGCATGGCTCTTTATTAAAATGTAAACATAAATTACAAATATCATACACATATGATTTCATATTTTTATTGATTCACAAAATCAATATATTTATCCATGTCATATAAAACTCATAAAATTTTCATTCTTAATAATTTATCATTATCACATAATAAGACCATTATATAACATGCTAGCATATTAGCCAATAATCTACTAGATTATTTACACATTAATCACATATAACAAAAACTCAAGATATTAAATTATCTTCTAATCTAACCACTATATTTGAAAAAAACAAAGGAGATTAGAAAACAATGAACCTCATTTATAGAATTTTCTTCTCATTTCTATCACTATATGAAAACCATTAGATATTCTAAGAGAACAAAAGAAGAACATTACCTTATCTTACCATCTTTTCAAAGTTGGATCCTCACAAGATCTCTATGGTTTCTCCTTCCATTGAAAAGGAAAATAAGCTTTTGATTGTTAGAGAATATATTTTTATACTCAATGGAAATATGGAAAAACCAAAATACAACTCTATGCCAAAATACAATAGACAAGATAATATTGATTAAAGAAATATTACAACTCAATTGCTCAAAATACAAGTAAATAGAAAGATGTAGAAGAAGAAGATTACAAACTCAAAACAATAATAATACAAGTAAATAAGATCAACAAGATCAAAGGAATAAAAATAAAACCAATAAAAAGAATAAACTCTCACACAACCAAAGTGTAGAGTAATGGGGATCACCAACTTGAACAAGGTTCAAAACCTTTGCCCAAAAGCTTATTTCCCCCCATTATCTAAGCACTAAGGGATCTCTCTAGGAAATAGCTCTCTGGAATTATCAAGCTTCTACGGTGTATTTTCCAGCCATGTGTTTTGTGGATGGAAAATGGTGTGGCTTACAAGTGAGCATTATACTTCTATTTATATAGTTTAAGATACCCTTTGAATTTCAAATTCCACCAACCCCCATGGCTGTTATCAATGTTTAATTGGATGTTTATGGAATTAAAATGGAGATTTGGGAGTTATTTGGGATGTTAGAATCGTTCAAATTGGAAAAAAAAACTGAGAAATCAAATTGCCCGTCTGCCTCACTGGCCGCGACCAGGATTATCAGTGGCCGCGGCCACTAACCTCTGTCCCCCAAGCCGCGGCCAGGGAATGTCAGTGGCCGCGGCCACAGGCTATTTTCATCACAAAAAAGTCATTTTTCCAAAACATTCCAAAATTTCCCAAATCCTTTCCCACGTGATTTTGTAACTTGCAAACACCTATTGGGAGTTAAAAACATGTCTCCAACATCCATATTTCATTATGGCTTTATGAAATCCAATCTCAAATGTGTAACATACAATCTATATATTATTGAGTAATATTTGGGAGTTACAAATTTGTAACACCAAATATATTACATATTTGGATATTAGCATATATCTAAATATTGTAACTCTCTATTATATGTTACAATATGTGACTCTCTTTGTCACATTTATTTAATCTAAAACATTATATTATAAAATAATATAATATTACATTATATTATACATAATATAATAGTACACGCCAATGCTTGCCTCCTCTACAGCCGACCACGGTCGCGGGCACTCTGCTCACTATCTGCGGTGGACCACATTTAGCTGGTGACATAAGTAAGGCAAAAGAAAGGGATGCCAAGACTCTACGTCACAAGCAAGACATTGAAATGCTAATTGTCGAGGATCAGACTCCTAAAAAAGCTCAAATAGGGGAAGTTTGTATAACTTTCTCTGAGCTTGATGCACAACACGCCGGGTTCCCCCACACAGATCCCCTGGTCGTAGATGTCCAAATCGCCAACATGAGATTGTTGTAGGACACATGAAACTCATTAAATATACTTTAAAATTCTTCATTGGAGAGAATGAAATTATCGATACAAGATTGTGAATCATGCAACCAAACTATCTATGGTTTCTCTTGAGAAGGGCTCTCTCCAACAAGGTCGATCAGACTCCAGGCCACAACACAAGCTGCCCCTGCAAACAGGACATTACTCACTACTTCTATAGTAGTTGATTTTCCTTTCGCATATAGTTCTGTGATCGGAAGATCCATCCTAGTAGAGCTACGAGTAGTGACCTCGATGTGGCGTCTAGTCATGAAGTTTCCAATAGATGCAAGAATTGGGTGCGTGCTCGGAAATCAAGGGGAGGCAAGGGAATGTTATAACTCCTCCATCATGAAGGCAAAAAAGTATAGGGAGGGGAGTGGGCTCATTTCCTCGAGCAGTGCTAACGAATCAGAAAGAGGTTTGCAAGGAGTCAGCGGACCAAATGCCCAATCCCTTGAACAAGTCACCAAATAGGGTGTTGCCCGAAGTGAGGACGAAGATATAAACCCCCGCTTTGGGGATTTTGAGGAGGAAATTTGACCTGTGGAGGATCTCGAGGAGATTCAATTAGACGTAGAAAACCAGCAAGAGTTGTGAAAGTTGGTAAAATCTTAGAAACAACGATAAAAAAGAACTGGTGGAATTTTTAAGAAAAACTCAAGAAGTATTTTCCTGGTCACATAGTGATGTGGTGGGAATATACCCGAAACTTATTAGTCATGTCTTAAACATCGACAAAAATGACCCACAAAAACCATCGACGGGTCCAAAGCGCTAAACAAGGAAGTCGAGAAGCTTAAGGTAAACAAATTCATTAGGGTAACATTTTATCCGTCACGGGTCTCCAATCTTGTATTAGTCCTAAAGCCAAATGGTAAGTGGAGGAATTGCGTGGATTTTACAGATCTCAATAAAGACTGCACAGAGGATTGTTTTCCATTGCCAAGGATTGACCAACTAGTAAATGCCACATCAGAGCATGAAATGTTGTCATTTATGGATGCATACTTTGGCATAAGTATACACCCACCTGATGAGGAACACACCAACTTTCGAATAGATATCGGGCTATACTGCTACAAAGTAATGTCTTTCGGTTTGAAAAACACTGTTGCAACTTACCAATGACTAGAAAATCACATGTTTAAAGACCAGATGAGTAATAACATGGAAGTATACGTCAATGATATGTTGGTCAAGTCGAAAAAGGCTGGTGGGCATGTCAAGGACTTACAAGAATGATTCCACATCTTGAAAAATATCAGAAGAAGCTTAATCCTCTCAAGTGTTCTTTTGGAGTCAGATCAGAGAAGTTCTTAAGGTTCATAGTGAATTCACAAGGAATAAAAGCTAACCCCTAGAAGATTCAAGTGTTAATCGACATGAAATCACCCACCAAGATTAAAGATCTACAAAGTCTAACAGGAAGAATTACTGCCCTTAGCAGGTTTATTTCAAAATCTACCGACAAGTGTGTCCTATTTTTTAATCTGCTCAGGGGAAACAAGAAGTTTGAATGGACAAAAAGAGTGCGAGCAGGCCTTTCATGCACTCAAAAAGCATATGGCTCAACCCCCTGTTCTATCCAAACCAGTCGAAGGAGAAACTTTGTACATCTATCTAGCGATAATAGAATATGCTGCTAGTGATGTTTTGATTAGAGAAAAAAGTAGTATCGAAAAAGCAGTATATTATATAAGTAAAAGGCTAGTAGGAGCATAATCAAGATATCCATCTATTGAGAAATTAACGTATTTCTTGGTACTGGCATCACGAAAGTTGCGACATTTTTTCAAGCTCACCCCATAATAGTATTCACTGACCAGTCATTATGGCAAGTCTTCCAAAAACCAGAAGCTGTTGGCTGACTATTAAAATGGGATGTGGAGTTAGAACAATTTGAAATTGCGTACTTACCACGAACATCAATTGTAACACCCTACTACCCAGGGACCGTTACTTTGTGCATTTTAAACAGTGCTAAACTCGTTAACCGAGTCATTTGGTCATAATCGTGTAACTAATTGTGAACAGTTTAGAGTTAAAATTTTTGGTTAAAGATACAACGTTTCACTAAAACGTTTACTGTATACATTGGGATCCCAAAATATATTTTAAAGGTTTACATTGAAAGATTTACAACCAGCCGACCTAAGCGGAAAAATAGGGTTTAACCTTAGTTCCTCTTTAAACGGTCGAGCAGCCACATATGTACACATCGTCACCTAAGCTCTCCAACTCAAGGATGGTCTAGCTTTCTTTTACCTTTACCTGCACCACATAGCACCCATGAGCCGAGGCTTAGAAACTCAATATGCTCATGAACAGGTAATAACTTGTCACTGAATAATAATAGGCATGCCTAGCAATAATAGCCCTATTCATGCATGCAGTCAAGTCCAAATAAATGATTATGGGCTCTGCCCTCAGTATAGATGATGATCAAGTCAATCTGGGAATAGATGGCTGATGTGTCCATCTTTGAATAGGTGAAAAATAAGTCACGCACTTGGGCTCTGCACCCTAATCAGATAAGTGACAAATAAGTCACGCACTTGGGCTCTGCACCCTAATTAGATAAGTGACCAATAAGTAACGCACTTGGACTATGCACCCTAATCAGATAAGTGAAAAACAATAAATGATTCTGGTAATCATGCTGGGGCTTATAGCCCAAATTAGATAAGTGAGTCACACTTTGGGCTCCTTACCCTAATCAGATAAGTGACTATTAAGTCATACTCTAAATAGATGACTAATAAGTCTACCTCTGGATAGATGACTAATAAGTCTTTGTCTAGGGCTCTGCACCCTAAGCCATGTGACATCCAGTCACCTGAGCCTTTTGGCTCTGGATCTATGTAACTAGTCTTTAGACTAGACAAGCGCTTTTAGATCTATGTTAATTAGATCTAATCATTTCGGCTATGCGTTCAATACGCTTATGCCGCTCTTAACTCATAGGTCAATTCCATATGACTCGTGCCGTTTCCTGACTCATAGGTCAGTGCCATACACATATAAGCAAAGCTGCTATGCATTGACTATGCAATCAATGTCAATATATAGAGCACTCAACATGCTTCATCAATAACCATGCATGTCACATACTGGATGCAGTTTTCTTACCTTTGGTCCAAGCACAGGTTACCAATAAATGATCCTTAAGCACGATCTTGTTTCCAAGCCCCTAGCGATAGCCTAATCACAATAATAATATAAAACATCATCAAAATGAGTAAATAAATACTTCCAAACCTAAACCTAGCCTCCAGGATGTCGAATCCTACTCAATAGGGTAGTCGGATCGATACCAAACCTTTAGAGTTAAGTTCCCATGCTTAAAAACCAAATCTAGGAAAAAATGCCCAAGCCGGTCTTGACTTGACCTAGTGAGTTGCGACTTGACCCCTCTTGGGTCGCGGCGCACCCCCCAGGCTTCCTCTTCTTGGCTTCTGGTTTCATCCAAGTCGCGACTTGCTAGAACAAGGTCGCGACTTGACCACGAAATCAGCCATTTCCTATGATTTTTACCACTTAAAATCCTCCAAAAACCTATCAAAACATATCCAAATCCCAAAATCAAAGTTCCCAAACATTCCAATTATCCAAAACCAATAAAACCCAAGCTTCAATTCATTCAAAAACTCATCAAACCATAAAATCCAATCAAAGCTAAACAACTTTAAAAACTTCGAACTTAAAACTTGGATTACCTTCGAATAAGTCGTTTCCCAATAAATCCTCCTGCTAATAAGCATCTAATCTTCCCTAGAATCGATATGCCTTAATCCTTGCTTGAATCCGAGTCCTAAAACTCAAGTTTCCTTCGAAAATGTGATCAGATGTCGAAAAGGGAACGAAAGGGAGAGAGAACGTTCTAAACGTTTATTTTATTTCTTAACAGGTTACTTCAAGCTTAAGTAACCTCAAGCAAATCCTAATGCTCGGGGTCCCGAAAATGCCCCCCGGGGTATAATAATCAAAATTCTCATAATTTCCCCCTGATCTCACTAACTCCCAATTTATCACCAAATATTTATTCCCATTACCAATATCCCAGTAATGTGCTAAATACCCATTGACTCACTCCAAGTCTCCTAGGATCGTCTCGTGCTGAGTAACCCTAGCATAACAAAATAATAATGAGGCACCACACACATACCACATACATGCCAAATATACCCAAAACGGGCAAATTTATGAAAATTACCAAATTAAACAGAAATGGGCTCACATGCATATTTAATACATCTAAACATGCATATCAAATCATATTATAATATTATTCACATAATCACATAATGATACACATAAATATCACATAATCATATAATTCCAAATTTTTCCATCCTGGTCCCCTAATCAAGGTCCTAAGCCTTATTAGGAAATTTGGGTCGTTACAACTATCCCCTCCTTACAAAAATTTCGTCCTCAAAATTTTATTTGGGTAGCCCGAAATATTAATCTCGCATATCTGATTCTAGTTTCCAAGTCGCTCCCTCGACCTTACTGTTTCTTCATAATACCTTAACCTAAGGTACAACTTAGTTCCTCATAACCTTGTTCTTTCTGTCCCATATCTGGACTGGCTACCCTTTACCTGATAATTTAACCTCAAATTCCAGATTCTCATTACTCAAAAATACGAGTCTCATCTAACACATGTTTCCTCAATATGAAAATACGAAATACACTATATACGGTCGACAGTGCCAAAACTGAGGCCAAACCAAATGAAACCTGACTAATCTTATCCGGGATTTCCAATGGTCCTACTAATCTAGGGCTCAACCTAGCCTTATTTCCTCACCCATTTCCATGGTGACACTCTAAGGAAGATACATTCTTCCACTTGGAACTCCATGTTCCTGCATTTCAAATTAACAAAACTTTCCCATTTTCTCTGAGAAGCGAGCATCTGAGTTCTAACCTTTTCAATAGCCTCAATGATCCTCTAAACCACCTCAAAATCCAAATAAAACATCTCACCCATCTCATCCCAATGAATGGGTGATATACATTCTCTTCCTTACAGCGTCTCATAAGGTGCCTCTCCAAAAATTGGATAAATCTCTCTCTGATTTACCATCAGTTTGAGGGTAATAAATTGTACTAAACTCCAACTGTATACTCATCGCCTTCTACAACCTTCTCCAAGACTTGGAAGTAATATTAGAGTCCTCATATGATAAGATAAACCTCGAATTCCATGAAGGCGTACCACCTCTCTCACATAGAGGTTTGAATACTGATCAACTGTATTGCTTGTCCTTACTGATAAAAGTGAGTTGACTTATACACTGGTCTATATAGCCCCGAACCAAATCATGCTGACCCACTAACTTGGGCAGTCTCACCGCAAAACTTATCGTGATGTCTCCTTACTTCCACTATGGAATACACAAAGGTTGTAATGACGTTACTGGTTTCAATTACTTTGGCTTGACCTGCTAATAGATTAAGAACTTGGCCACGTATTCCATTACGTTCCTCTCCATCCTAGGCCACCACTATAAAGCTTTTAAACTCTGATACATCTTCATGATACCTAGATGAAGAGAATAAGGGTAATATGGGATTCATCCAGAATCCCTCGTTTATTCCCAGTGTCTATCGGATCCCAAGTATGACCCCTTTACCATAATAAACGCATACCTGATACTGCATAATCCTTAGCTAATCCAGCTAGGACATTCCCCTCAATTTTCCCATCTATGGGTTCACTTAAGGGGGCGTTTATTTTGGGGGTTTGCTTAGGGGGGAATGGGAAAGTAGACACTTTCCAATGTTTGGTTTAGTAATTAAGGAGGAACATTTTAATATTTTGTGGGACCCATAGGCATATTTGTGAGTAATGTGAATCCTTTTCTCCACTTGAGTTTCACTTTACTGCAATCTCCACTCCTAGACCACATTCCAATGCTAGCCCACACCCCAAAACAAACAGCCCGTAAGTATTTTCCCTTGATCCTCTCTGAAAGAGTGACTCAAACATAATGTTGGCCACTTGGCCCACCAGTAACTCTACTCTAGTTCTGGTCACACTCTTCAACTAACATGATGCTTGGGCAATCAGATTTTCCTGACAATGAGGTGTCATAATAACCTACAAACTGGTTCTGATATGTAAGAAGACTTAGAACTCTTCCACAAAATACATATAATATCCTGCCCGTCCAAGGAAATTCCTACCCTCTAAGGCGTTTCTTGACCTCGGTCAATCTTCGACTGAGAGTATACCACAATACCGTCGATCAAGACGATCACAAATCGAATTCAGATAATCTTTGGATACTCTGTTCATTTAATTCATCAAAACAACTTAGCATTAATCAAATCCTCAAAACATAACTCAGCACTCTCAGTGCTCTTATTTGATATAAAAACAGTCTTTTGCATATCCTTCTCCCTGATCTTTAGCTGTACTAACCAAATCAAAGATCCACTTTGGAGAATACCATCTTACTTAATAACTAAGCCTTTTAGTTCTTACAGTTCTGCCGAAGCCGTTCAATACAGTGCCCTAGACCTGGTTCCATCCCTGGCACCAATCCAGTTACCATTTATCTCTTTGTTTAAAGATAATCCTGACAAATCCCCTAGAAACACATCCAGAAACTCACAGGTTAATCCAGTATGTCCTGATCCCACTGGCATGACCTAAGTGGTATCCACCACACTAGCTGAGAGTTCTATGCATCCTCCAGCAATAGATCTCCAGCTCTAAATACATATGTCATCAACATAGTGCCAACTACCACAAATGTTTCCCACTCTTAAACCCAAGATTTACTATCCTTTCCTTGCAATTTATCATTGCCCTACCCTTGGTTAACCAATCCATATCCAGGATCATACTGAAGTCAGTCATAACCAACCCTATCAAGCCAACTGATGAGTCCTTTCTACAATAATCTAACTCATCTTCTAAAATTACCAATAAAGTGTCACATTCTCATCCCTCTCTAGATGCATCAAGCAAAGAACAACATGGCACCAAAAACTAGTCAGCACAATACAAAAATCAGAACTAGAAAGCTGACCTACCACCACTGAGGAACCATCCTTAGTCTTAGTCTCAGTCTCCGACTGCATCAGCGCGAACACTCGAGATGGAGTCGAGCTGTCCACCCCCTTTGGCTCATCCTTCCTTCACCTTGGGAAATCCTTCTTATGGTGCCCAACCATTCCACAAAAGAAACATGCCTTTGCTTGGCATTTTACCAGATGACGCCTCTTGCACCGAGTGCATTATGGGAAAACGGTCCAATTCTTGTTCTTGCTCGATCCAATAAATGGAGGTATCAATGCTTGAGCCCCATGCTCTCCGACACTCTCCTTTATAATCTTATTTCCTGTGCTCTCAACAGCAAGAGCCTTTCCTACCACTTGAGCGTAGGTAGAGAATTCATGCACTGGGGCAACTCTAATGCCCTGTGCTATTCTGGGATTTAATCCCTGGATAAATCGCTCATTCTGAGCTACATCCGTGGGTACCATATCAAAAGAAAACTTGGCCAACCCATCAAATCTGTTAACATACTCGGTTACTGTTGCATTTCCTTGAACCAGGTTCAGAAACTCATTCATCTAAGCAGTCTTGACTGCATCACAGTAATATCTTTCATTAAATAGCTGCCTAAATTCTTTCCAGTCCAACACAGTTGTATCTCATGTCTGGGATACTACTTCCCACCATGTCTGGGCATCATCCCGCAATACAAATGTAGCACAGATCACCCTATCGTGACCTACCACCCCCATACTGTCGAGGATGGAACTGATCATGGCCATCTATTGCTCAGTTCTGAATGGATCTAGGCCTCCCTCAAAGATTGGAGGGTAATAGTCCTGGAATCTTCCATAAAGAAATTCCCACCTATTCTCAACCCTAGGCTGAGCCAAAATTGGTGCCACTCCTAGCATAGTAAAGGAAGACGTGTTCCCTGACAGAACTTGCTGCTGTTTTAAAAACATTATCTCTTTCTCTTGCCTCTACAATCTTAATTGCACATCTGTAAACACCTGCTGGAAATTCTGAGGGGTAGGTGAAGAACTCAAACCCTGGCTGTAATTCCCAGCCTCAGTATAACTACCTATTAGGAGTATGTCCTAAAAGCATGTAAAATACATTTATCATTTCAATGAATAAATAAATACAATGGTCTATTATTGTTATATTTAGATTATTAAATTATTGTTTGAATAATTTTTTGTAAATATCAGAAAAATTCCATATTCATTATTGAGGATGTGATCTTGTATTTGTACGAGAGAATTAAGATCACATGAATGAATAAAAATAGTCAACGACAAATCAAAGTTAAGGAATTCTTTAATTGGGGTTGTAAGTACGGTTTGCTGAGTATCATGTTGATACAAATAATCTAGATTCAGATTATTGATGTGGTAAGACATCTCGGTAAATGTGCTTTATATAATATGATTATATATGACAACGATCGATATGAATAAAAGTCTTTATCCAAAAACCATTTTGATAATAAAGATTTGTAATTCATATCATAACTGATGATCATTTATAGATCAACCTAAATCCTGAGTGTTCATGAACTCCTCTTCATGTTTATTAAATATTTTGATTCATTCGTTAAGGTCTCTTCATAGAATGAGGATAATTACTTTTGTTTTGGAGATTTAATATAATGGATGGCTGGGAACATGTATCAACAATACAGAATCTAATCTTTCCTAACAGATTGTATATTAGTTCCCTTAAGGGTTAATTATGGAACTGAATGATTTTGAGCTCAAATCTATTATTAGATTATAGATTGATTATTCACTAGTGAATTAAAGGTACTTAAGGAATAAGAAGTAAATTAGAAAGGTAAAATGGTAATTCTTCCATTCTAATTTATGAAGTAATTAATTAGAGGGTTGAACTATTGTAAGATGGTTATATCAATGGACAACTTAAAATAAGATTTCTGTAAAAGTATATCTATAACATTAAAAGTTCAATTCTGAATTTATAATGGAGAAATGTCAGAATTAATAAATTAACTATTATAATTAAAGAGTTTAATTATTTAGTTTCAATTTATTGGAGCTTAATGTTATAGGTCCATGGTCCCCAAAATGGTTCAAACAAACACTGAAAAAGATAAATACAAAAATATGCAAAATGACTTATTTGATAAGTAAAATATTATTCTATGCACTAAACATAATTATTGTATAATTATGTGTAATTAATTAGTTAATTATTTGATTTAACAAAAATATAATTAATTTTGAGATTTTTGGTATTTAAATAATAAGAAAATTTGGGAAAAATCACATGCCTTCCTTGGCATGTGGTACACGTGTAGCACAGTGCACAGTCACTGTGCTACACGCACAATAAGCTTCTAGAGTTTCTTTGTTCCACAATTTTAGTTATTTAAATATTAAATAAATAATGAGATATTGTAATATGATTAAAATATTATTATTTAAACAAAATCTGATAACTGATTAGTTGTTTTTAAATTGTTTTAAATAACTAATATTTTATTTTTAATATATTGGATATATTAAATATAGGAGATCAGTTTTTCAGAGCGATACTTTGTAGTGATAGAAAACAGAGCGTGAAATCTCCCTAAGAGAAATAGAATAGTGAAACAAGCATAGGTCACTGTTCTTCACAAACTTAGGTCCAAACATTACCAGATCTCATGTGTTGAGAACATCTGATAAATAGATTTTGCCTGTTGTTTTGTATAGCGAGCCCACACTCGTTCTTTGAGTGTTGAGAACATTTTGGAAGATCATGGTGTGAGATCTCAATGATTTTTCCCGTACAAAAAGATAGCAGCAAGGAAGGACTTGAGGCAATTTTCTACTCATCTCTTTGATTCAATATATATATGTATGTGAAGAAGTAGATCTAGAGATCTTGTGGGGTTAAATTAACAATTTTGATTGTTGTTCCACCACGTATAATCTCTTATTTGATCTATAAAAACCAACAAAAGGTACCAGAGCCATCTTCACACACATATATATATTGAATCTGTGTGGGTTTAATTTATGTATTTATTTATTTATGATGAATGAATGGATGACTTAATATGATTGAATGCATGAGAATGTTGAATCGTTAATTGTATGGTGTTTTTGGGTTAGGATTTGTTTATGATTAGATCATTGTGTAAGCCATTAAGGGGCATAAGATTTATGTAATTTTAATGGTTTTTGACACCATAAAATTGTAATTCCGATCACATAAAGTCAAAATGGAGCCTGGGATTCAGAATTCAGCCACCGTTCCTCCGAGGCCACCTTCAAGCCGCTGCCGGGGACGTCGTACGAACGTCCGTACAGTGGGCCCCGACAACACCTCCAAGTGCCACGTGTCCCCGTCTTACTGGTCCATAATTTTTTTTATTTTTTCTGAAATTAATATGTTATTTTAAAAAAAATTTAAAATGTTAAATATCATACTTGTTAGAAATTTGATATTTAAATAATGAGATGTTTTTGTTATCCTAACAAACTTTTTTGAATATCTTATTTAAAAATTTATTTTTCAAAATAACAGATTTTAATTAAATTTATTTATGTTTTTTAATTAAAATTTGTTTTAATTAGAAAGGAAAATAAAATTATGATTATTTAAAAGTTTTGTTTTAATTAAGCAAGATAATTAGAAAATTGTTTTCTTATTCTTATTCTGGACCAACGACACATATCCTACCGAAAGTAAAGTGAAGAAGCCTGATGGAGATCTAGGCGGTTTTTTATTTTATTTTTAATTTTATAAAGAGGTTGTAAAATTAGAAATACCCAAAAGCATCCGGTTCAACATTTATTGTTTATTTATTTATTTAAATAGTTGTTTTCATGTGATTGATAACATGTTCATGCATTTTGTGCTATACATAAAAAAAAAACCCACACAGTCATTATCATGCATCTCATTGGTAGAAACATGATTATTAGGATTGTCCTATATGTTTATATGATTTGTTTTGCGAAACCAATTGCATATAAATTACTTAGATTTTCTTTGAAAACTTGGTAAAATATTACACCGTTTTTTAAGTCATTATGACTTAATTTCTTTAAACCAACTTTATTTTAAAATTGTTTTTTAGTAAAGTTTAGATGAACATAATTGGTAATTTAAAATTGGTTATGGACCTAGAAACTTGCTTTCTTACCAATTTTAATTATGTTCATAAAGTTTAAAGAATCTATAATTAATTTGGAATTAATTAGGTTAAAAACACTTATTTCAAAATAGTGAGTGGGAGAGGGTTGATAACTCAACATAACCCGTGGTCTCCATTATTAATATAACATCATGAGATATGAATAGCACCTTGCGACAACTTTTTTTCGTCCCCCTAAGGAAGGTGTCTAGACATGTCAATAGCAAGGTTATATTTCTTACACAAATAGGATCTAATGATGTATTTTAGGTTTGACCGACCCTAAGGCGGCATGTCCTAAGTTAAGTCATGAACTTCGAAATAATGGGTTACACTCACAAAGTTATGATTATGCTTTTGCAGTGGATAATCATAACTTGACCAAACTAAGCGGTACTTTAATGTTTAAAAGAGAAAATAATGAGTTATTTTAAGTTTTAAACAATAAAGATAAGAACGTCTTATAAATTCTCTAAGATTAATTTGATCGACCCTAAGGCGGCACTTTAATTGTTAGAAAGTTTTATCGTGGAAATTAAACTTTATTTTATGTGTTTTAATTGTGCTCATGCATCACGTTTAATTTCCAAAATTTTGATATTTATTTATTTTAAATATAATAATATTTGTATTTATTTATTTATTCCCAGCAAAAATGTCTATTGGTGAATTATACACCGATGCTTTTCTCAAATCCTTTGTTTTTTAACCTGAAAATATGCAACACTGGTTTCGAGGCATGTTGACCATTTTTTCTTATTAAAAGATGATGTCAAATGTCTATAAAAAACCTCCAACAGAACCACCTTTGGCTACTGGCTCTGAAGCAGAAGAAAAATATGCAAATTGGATGAAATCCGATCGGTTGGCACGTTAAAAGAGAAAATAATGAGTTATTTTAAGTTTTAAACAATAAAGATAAGAACGTCTTATAAATTCTCTAAGATTAATTTGACCAACCCTAAGGCGGCACTTTAATTGTTAGAAAGTTTTATCGTGGAAATTAAACTTTATTTTATGTGTTTTAATTGTGCTCATGCATCACGTTTAATTTCCGAAACTTTGATATATTTTTTTTTAAATATAATAATATTTGTATTTATTTATTTATTCCCAGCAAAAATGTCTATTGGTGAATTACACACCGATGCTTTTCTCAAATCCTTGGTTTTTTTAACCTGAAAATATGCAACACTGGTTTCGAGGCATGTTGATCATTTTTTCTTATTAAGAGATGATGTCAAATGTCTGTAAAAAACCTCCAACAGAACCACCTTTGGCTACTGGCTCTGAAGCAGAAGAAAAATATGCAAATTGGATGAAATCCGATCGGTTGGCACGTTAAAAGAGAAAATAATGAGTTATTTTAAGTTTTAAACAGTAAAGATAAGAACGTCTTATAAATTCTCTAAGATTAATTTGACCAACCCTAAGGCGGCACTTTAATTGTTAGAAAGTTTTATCGTGGAAATTAAACTTTATTTTATGTGTTTTAATTGTGCTCATGCATCACGTTTAATTTCCGAAACTTTGATATTTATTTTTTTTAAATATAATAATATTTGTATTTATTTATTTATTCCCAGCAAAAATGTCTATTGGTGAATTACACACCGATGCTTTTCTCAAATCCTTGGTTTTTTTAACCTGAAAATATGCAACACTGGTTTCGAGGCATGTTGACCATTTTTTCTTATTAAAAGATGATGTCAAATGTCTGTAAAAAACCTCCAACAGAACCACCTTTGGCTACTGGCTCTGAAGCAGAAGAAAAATATGCAAATTGGATGAAATCCGATCGGTTGGCACGTTAAAAGAGAAAATAATGAGTTATTTTAAGTTTTAAACAATAAAGATAAGAACGTCTTATAAATTCTCTAAGATTAATTTGACCAACCCTAAGGCGGCACTTTAATTGTTAGAAAGTTTTATCGTGGAAATTAAACTTTATTTTATGTGTTTTAATTGTGCTCATGCATCACGTTTAATTTCCGAAACTTTGATATTTATTTTTTTTAAATATAATAATATTTGTATTTATTTATTTATTCCCAGCAAAAATGTCTATTGGTGAATTACACACCGATGCTTTTCTCAAATCCTTGGTTTTTTTAACCTGAAAATATGCAACACTGGTTTCGAGGCATGTTGACCATTTTTTCTTATTAAAAGATGATGTCAAACGTCTGTAAAAAACCTCCAACAGAACCACCTTTGGCTACTGGCTCTGAAGCAGAAGAAAAATATGCAAATTGGATGAAATTCGATCGTTTGGCATGTTATTGCACGCTTTCAACCATGCTTGACGAAACAAAGGAAAAATATATACACTATGACTCAGCACATGAGATGTGGCGAGCAATGACAGAGGAAATCTTTGCTGAGTGTCATCGTTTATATCAAACGAAAAAGGTAAGTGAGATTTACATATATTTTTCAACTTTGAATAGTAGATTCAAATACTATGAATATCAGATTCAATTTTTGGATAGTAGATTCAAAAATATATGCCACAAATCTATTTTTCTTTTGTTTTTCCTTTTACAGAATCAGAACCCTGAAAAGGAGGAAGAGACTGATGAGGATTTGAATAGAAAGTAAAGAGGTGGAGAAGTTGAAGAGTAGTTTTATTAAGTAATTTTATTGTTAGTTGAACAATTTAAATTTCTTTATTTTGTTTTAGAAATTTTAGATTTCTTTAAACAATGAAAACTACAGTCTAGAAATTTAATTTATTATTAGTAATTTTGATTATTAATGTTTGGAAACTTATTTCTATGTTTTTGCATAACATTTATTTATTTTATTAATAAAGTAGTTATTATTTAAAGAAATTATATATTTACTTGTTATGCAAAAAGCTTTGGGATAAACAAAATATACATACTTATAATGAATGACATTTTTTTTATAATTATGAATTATTTAAAACAACTAATCCTAGATCTATTAAACTGATTCCGATAGTGAAACATATCTGTGGCACTTGAGATTGGGCCACATTAGTCTAGACAGAATAAATAGGCTTGTAAAGGATGGTCTTTTTTTAAGAGAGCTATCTATTGGATCTCTCCCTGTTTGTGAATCCTGTCTAGAATGCATTATGACCAAGAGACCTTTTTTCTGCTAAAGGTTTAAGAGCCACAGAACCACTTCAGCTAGTACATACGGATGTTTGCAGTCCACTTAATGTACAGGCAAGAGGATGTTATGAATATTTCGTCACTTTCATTGACAATTATTCATGATATGGTTACCTATACTTAATGCAAAGAAAATCTAAAACTTTTGGAAAGTTCAAAGAATTTCCAGCAGAGACTAAAAAGCAATTAGGTAAATCACTAAAAGCTCTTTGATCTGATCGAGGAGGAGAGTACTTGGATTTTGAATTCGAGGACCATTTGCGTGAGCATGGTATTCAATCCCAACTCACAGCACCTGGAACGCCACAACAAAATGGTGTTTCAGAAAGATGGAATAGTACTTTATTAGATATGGTTAGATCAATGATGAGTTTCTCATCATTACCATTGTCATTCTAGGGCTATGATATTCAATGTGCTCTAGACATATTGAATGTTGTTCCATCTAAGTCTATCAAAAAGACACCCATAGAATTATGGAATGGTTGTAAACCTAGTTTACACCATTTTTGAATTTGGGGATGTCCTGCACACGTGCTCAAAGGAAAGACTGGGAAGTTGGAATCACGCTCTAAAGTGTACATGTTTGTGGGATATTCCAAATGGATGAGTGGTGGAATTTTCTATAGTCCAAAAGAAAATAAAACATTTGTATCGACAAATGCAGCTTTTCTTGAATATGACTATGTTAATAACCACAAACCTCGCAGTAAGGTTGTTCTGGAGGAGATGGTCTCGAATGAAGTTGAAAAGTCACTAGCAACAACCAATGAGAAATGGCAACAGGAAACTGCTAGTTCTAGTCAGAATAGTAGAGAACCTCGTCGTAGTGCGAGGGTTAGTAAGCAACCCACACGCCATGAACACGAAGTTCAAATGCTTGTGTGTGACATAAACAAAGACGATTCATTGACATTTAAAAATGCAATGAATGATTCTGACAAGGAAAAATGGCAATAAGCCATGAACCAAGAAATGGAATCGATGTATTCCAATTCTGTCTGGGTTCTTGAAGATCTACCTGAGAATATCAAACCCATTAGTTGCAAGTGAATATTCAAGAAGAAAAGAGGAACGGATGGGAAAGTAGAGACTTTCAAAGCAAGGCTTGTAGCCACTGCTTACACACAGAAAGAAGGGGTTGACTATGAAGAAACCTTTTTTCCTATAGCCATGCAAAAATCCATTCGTATACTCTTGTCCATAGCTGCGTGCATGGATTATGAGATTCGACAAATGGATGTCAAAATAGATTTTCTAAATGGCTACCTTGACGAAACCATTTACATGTCTCAACCAGAAGGGTTCGAATTAAAAGGTCAAGAGCAAAAGGTTTGCAAGCTTCTTAGGTCCATTTATGGACTCAAACAAGCTTCTAGATCTTGGAATCTTAGATTTGATGACGCAATTAAAACGTTTGGTTTTGAACAAAACGTTGACGAACCTTGAGTCTATAAAAAAATCAAAGATGGTATAGTAGTATTCCTCGTTCTTTACATTGATTATATATTACTGATTGGAAATGACGTAGCATCATTATCAAAGGTACATAACTGGTTAGCCGAACAATTCCAAATGAAAGATCTGGGAGAAGCCAAGTATGTTTTGGGCATTAAGATTCTTAGAGAAAGACAGAACAAAACTTTGGCACTGTCTCAAGCAACTTATATTGATAAGGTGCTAGAACGCTTTAATATGCAAAAATCCAAAAAGGGTGATATGGCAACCCATTCTGGAGTATTCCTTTCCAAGGAGCAGTGTCCCAAAACACCTCAGGAAGAGGAAGACATGAGACAGTATCCATATGCCTCAGCAATAGGCAGTCTGATGTGTGCCATGTTGTGTACAAGACCTGACATTTCTTATGCAGTAGGGATAGTTAGCCGTTATCAATCAAATCCTGGATTGAGTCATTGGACTGTAGTGAAGAATATCCTTAAGTATCTTAGAAATACTAGAGATTATATGCTTGTATATTCATGTAGAGACCTGAACCCCACCGGTTACACTGATTCTGATTTTCAATCAGACAGAGATAGTCGAAAATCGATTTCTAGATCAATGTTTATTCTTGGAGGAGGAACGTAGTCTGGAAAAGTATTAAACAACCATCATTGTAGACTCCACCATGGAAGCTGAGTATATAGCGGCTTGTGAAGCAGCTAAGGAGGCTGTGTGGCTCAAAAAGTTCTACTTCGATCTGGAAGTTGTACCAGAAATGGAGAAACCACTTGTTCTTTACTGTGACAACAGTGGAGCAGTGGCTAATTTTAAAGAAACAAGAAGCCACAAGAGAAGAAAGCATATAGAGCGCAAATACCACTTAGTCAGAGAAATTGTACATAGAGGAGATGTGTCCATTATGAAAATCGCATCAGAACACAACCTGGCAGACCCGTTTACGAAGACGCTTCCTGCAAAGCAATTCGAGGGTCAAGTACGTAATTTGGGATTGAGAGAAATGTCTTACTTGCTTTAAGTACAAGTGGGAGGTTGTTAGGAGTATGTCCTAAAAGCATGTAAAAGATATTTATTATTTCAATGAATAAATAAATAGAATGGTCTATTATTGTTATATTTAGATTATTAAATTATTGTTTGAATAATTTTTTGTAAATATTAGAAAAATTCCATATTCATTATTGAGGATGTGATCTTGTATTAGTACGAGAGAATTAAGATCACATGAATGAATAAAAATAGTCAATGACAAATCAAAGTTAAGGAATTCTTTAATTGGGGTTGTAAGTACGGTTTGCTGAGTATCATGTTGATACAAATAATCTAGATTCAGATTATTGATGTGGTAAGACATCTCGGTAAATGTGCTTTATATAATATGATTATATATGACAACGAACGATATGAATAAAAGTCTTTATCCAAAAACCATTTTGATAATAAAGATTTGTAATTCATATCATAACTGATGATCATTTATAGATCAACCAAAATCCTGAGTGTTCATGAACTCCTCTTCATGTTTATTAAATATTTTGATTCATTCGTTAAGGTCTCTTCATAGAATGAGGCTAATTACTTTTGTTTTGGAGATTTAATATCATGGATGGCTGGGAACATGTATCAATAATACAGAATCTAATCTTTTCTAACGGATTGTATATTAGTTCCCTTAAGGGTTAATTATGGAACTGAATGATTTTGAGCTCAAATCTATAATTAGATTATAGATTAATCATTCACTAGTGAATTAAAGGTACTTAAGGAATAAGAAGTAAATTAGAAAGGTAAAATGATAATTCTTCCATTCTAATTTATGAAGTAATTAATTAGAGGGTTGAACTATTGTATGATGGTTATATCAATGGACAGCTTAAAATAAGATTTCTGTAAAAGTATATCTATAACATAAAGAGTTCAATTCTGAATTTATAATGGAGAAATATCAGAATTAATAAATTAACGATTATAATTAAAGAGTTTAATTATTTAGTTTCAATTTATTGGAGCTTAATGTTATAGGTCCATGGTCCCCAAAATGGTTCAAACAAACACTGATAAAGATAAATACAAAAATATGCAAAATGACTTATTTGATAAGTAAAATATTATTCCATGTACTAAACATATTATTGTATAATTATGTGTAATTAATTAATTATTTGATTTAACAAAAATATAATTAATTTTGAATTAATTTAATTTTGGGATTTTTGGTATTTAAATAATAAGAAGAATTGGGAAAAATCACATGCCTTCCTTGGCATGTGGTACACGTGTAGCACAGTGCGTAGTCACTGTGCTACACTCACAAGAAGCTTCTAGAGTTTCTTTGTTCCACAATTTTAGTTATTTAAATATTAAATAAATAATGAGATATTGTAATATGATTAAAATATTATTATTTAAACAAAATCTGATAACTGATTAGTTATTTTTAAATTGTTTTAAATAACTAATATTTTATTTTTAATATATTAGATATATTAAATATAGGAGATCATTTTTTCATAGAGATACTTTTCAGTGATAGAAAACAGATCGTGAAATCTCCCTAAGAGAAATAGAATAGTGATACAAGCATAGGTCATTGTTCTTCACAAACTTAGGTCCAAACTTGATCAGATCTCATGTGTTGAGAACATTTGATAAATAGATTTTGCCCATTGTTTTGTATAGCGAGCCCACACTCGTTCTTTGAGTGTTGAGAACATTTTGGAAGATCATGGTGTGAGATCTCAAGGATTTTTGACGTACAAAAAGATAGTAGCAAGGAAGGACTTGAGGTAATTTTCTACTCATCTCTTTGATTCAATATATATATGTATGCGAAGAAGTATATCTAGAAATCTTGTGGGGTTAAAGTAACAATTTTTATTGTTGTTCCGCTGCGTATAATCTCTGATTTGATCTATAAAAACCAACACTACCACCAGGTCTTATTATCTACCTTGGATACATACCTTCTGATTGAATCTGTAGTCAATAACTTGACCCATTTAACATGATGAGCATATTCAAAAGCCTTTCCCACGGGAACAATCTTATAATACCACATTCACAACCCACTGTAGTGCTAAAAACATGCCCATGACATTCATACATCATTCATAATCCCTTCTCTTCAAACATACATACCATGCCTCCAACTCCAACATGCAAATAACATATTTATATATTCACTAAGCAGGTAATCATATAATCATATCAATAATCAATCAGAATCTCATGCTCCCTAATACAATATGCAAGTAAATCATTTATATTCTATTTAAGAAGTTAAGCACATAACTACATAAATAGTTACCATACCTTGAGTGAAGCTTGTCTTTAGTGACGAGTGTACATGCCCAGCTTGTCTACAGGAACCCTTAACCTTGGCTCGCTCTGATACCAAGATTGTAATGCCCTACTACCCAGGGACCATTACTTTGTGCATTTTAAATAGTGCTAAACTTGTTAACTAAGTCATTTGGCCTTAATCATGTAACTAAGTGTGATTAACGGTTTAGGGTTAAAATTTTTGGTTAAAGATACAACGTTTCACTAAAAAGTTTACTGTATACATTGGGATCCCAAAGTATATTTTAAAGGTTAATTACAATAAAAGATTTACAACCAGCCGAGCTAAGCGGAAAAATAGGGTTTAACCCTAGTTCCTCTTTAAAACCTCGGCTGTGGTGGTCGAGTTGCTGCACATGTACACATCGTCACCTAAGCTCTCTAACTCAAGGATGGTCCAACTTTCTTTTGCCTTTACCTACACCACATAACACCCATAAGCCAGGGCTTAGCAAGAAAACTCAATATGCTCATGAATAGGAAATAAAATGTCAGTGAATCATAATAGGCATGCCTAGTAATAATAGCCCTATTCATGCATCCAAACAAGTCCAAATAAATGATTATGGGCCCTGCCCTCTGTATAGATGACTATCAATTCAATCTAGGAATAGATGGCTGATGTGTCCATCTTTGAATAGGTGACAAATAAGTCACACACTTGGGCTCTGCACCATAATCAGATAAGTGACAAATAAGTCACGTACTTGTGCTCTGCACCCTAATCAAATAAGTGACCAATAAGTAACGCACTTGGACTCTGCACCCTAATCAGATAAGTGAATAACAATAAATGATTATGGTAATCATGCTGGGGCTTATAGCCCAAATCAGATAAGTGAGTCGCACTTTAGGCTCCGCACCCTAATCAGATAAGTGACTATTAAGTCATACTCTGAATAGATGACTAATAAGTCTATCTCTGGATAGATGACTAATAAGTCTATCTCTAGGGCTCTGCACCCTAAGCCATATGACATTCACTCACCTGAGCCTTTTGACATTCAGTCACCCTAAGCCATATTACTAGCAAGCACTTTTAAATTTCATCGAACTTAGGGCCAGTCAAGCATTTAATGCTTATGTTGATTAGATCTAATCATTTAGGCTCTACGTTCAATACGCTTATGTCGCTCTTGACTTATAGGTCAATTCCATACGACTCATGTCGTTTCTTGACTCATAGGTTAATGCCATACACATATAAGCAAAGTTGCTATGCATTTACTATGCAATCAATGTCAATATATAGAGCACTCAACTTGCTTCATCAACAACCATGCATGTCACATACTGGGTGCAGTTTTCTTACCTTTGGTCCAAGCACAGGTTACCAATATACAATCCTTAAGCACGATCCTGTTTCCAAGCCCCTAGCGATAACCTAGTCACTACCATAATATAAAACTCATAAAAATGAGTAACTAAATACTTCCAAACCCAAACCTAGCCTCCGGGACGTCGAATCCTACTCAACAGTGCAGTAGGATTGATCCCAAGCCCTTAGAGTTAAGTTCCCACGATTAAAAACCAAATTTAGGGAAAAATGCCAAAGTCGGTCGCAACTTGACCTTGTGAGTCGCGATTAGCCCCAAGTCAGAGAGCCCTTTGCCTGGGCTCTGAGTGCAGGCCCTAACTTGACCCCTCTTGGGTCGCGATGCGCCCCCCAAGCTTCCTCTTCCTGGCTTCTGGCTTCATCCCAGTTGCGACTTGCTAGAACAAGGTCGGGACTTGACTAGGAAATCAGCCATTTCCTACGATTTTCCCACTTAAAATCCTCCAAAAACCTATCAAAACATATCCAAATCCCAAAATAAAAGTTCCCAAACATCCCAATTATCCAAAACCAATAAAACCCAAGCTTAAATTCATTTAAAAACACATCAAAACACACAATTCGATCAAAGCATAAAAACTTTAAAAACTTCGAACTTAAAACGTGGATTACCTCCGATTAAGTCATTTCCCAACTAAATCCTCCGGCTAATAAGCTTCTAATCTTCCCTAGAATCACTACGCCTTGATCCTTGTTTGAATCCGAGTCCTAAAACTCAAGTTTCCTTCTAAAATGTGATCGGATGTCGAAAAGGGAACGAGAGGGAGAGAGAACGTTCTGAACGTTCTTTTTTATTTCTTAACAGGTTACTTCAAGCTTAAGTAACTTTAAGCAAATCCCAATGCTCGGGGTCCCGAAAATGCCCCCCGGGGTAAAATAGTCAAAGTTTCCAGAATTTCCCCCTGATCTCACTAACTCCCAATTTATCACCAAATATTTATTCCCATTACCCAATATCCTAATAATGTGCTAAATACCCCTTGACTCACTCCGAGTCAAGTATGGATCCCGTTGTGACTTTCCCACTGGCTTGCCTCCTAGGATCATCTCGTGCTGAGTAACCCTAGCATAACCAAATAATAATGAAGCACCACACACATACCACATATATGCCAAATATACCAAAAACGGGCCAAATTATGAAAATTACCCAATCAAATAGAAATGGGCTCATATGCATTTTTAATACACCTAAACATGCATATCAAATCATATTATAATATTATTCACATAATCACATAATGATACACATAAATATCACATAATCATATAATTCCAAAATTTTCCATCCTGGCCCCCTAATCAAGGCCCTAAGCCTTATTAAGAAATTTGGGTCGTTACATCAATGAAAAATCAAGCATTAGAAGACTTTGTTGCTGAATTCACTAATCTCCCAACATGCGAGCATACACCAGGAACACAAGTGCAAGTAGAAATTCCAACCTGGAAGATGTTTGTTGATGGGTCTTACAACGAGCACAATTCTGGGGCAGGGTTGATCCTTATAACACCAGAAAGGCATTGATTTCTCTGTGTACTTAGATTTGGATTTGTTGCCTCTAACAATGAAACTGAATATGAAGCACTACTCGAAGGATTAAGACTAGCCAATGAAGTAAATGTGAAATCACTAGAGGTATACAGTGATTTACAGTTGATCGTTAATCAGATTCTAGGAGAATATCAGGCTAGAGGATTGAAAATGGTCACATATCTAAACAAATCAAAAGACTTGCTAGCGCAATTCGAAAGATATACATTGCAACAAATCCCTCGCTACCAGAATTTCAACACTGATGCATTGGCCAAGTTAGCAAGTTCTAAATATGCAGATATGCTAAGCATAGTACTGGTCGAACATCTATCAACCCCCAGCATATAGAAAGATTATTCCACCCCTAGTTATACATATAACTGATACTTGGATGACTCCTATTATCCAATACATCGACCAGGGAATATTGCCAACAAAAAGGAATGAATCGAAGAAACTACAAAGTCAGTCTGCTCGATTTATTGTAATGGATAGAATTTTGTATCAACGAGGATATTCTATGCCACGATTATGATGTTTTCCCAAAGAAAAAAGCTAAGGAACTATTACAAGAAGTACATGAAGGGTTTTGCGGAGACCACGCTGGGGGGCAGAGTTTATCAAAATAGATTATACGACAAGGGTACTTTGGCCTACAATGAATGAGGATGCAATGGAATTTGTGAAAAAATGCAACAAGTGCCAATGATTTTCCAAAATAACTCAAGCAGCCCCAAATGAGTTGAAGTAGATGCAAAGGCCTTGGCCATTTGCAATTTGGGGAACAAGACTGATCAAATCTTTGCCAACGGGAAAAGGGGGTGTAAAATATGCAGTAGTAGCAATCGTCTACTTCACCAAATGGGTAGAAGTTGAGCCACTAGCAATAATCACGACCAAGAAAGTTCTAGATTTTGTCGTCAAAAAAATAGTGTGCTGGTATGGACTACCAAACAAAATAATAGTAGACAATGGCATGCAATTTGATAGTGACCTATTCACCGATTTCTGTGAATGACATGGTATAACTATAAGCTTCTCATCAGTCGCCTATCCATAAGCAAATGGACAAGTCGAAGTTGTGAATAAGACGATAAAGGACACCCTGAATAAAAGACTTGAACATGCAAATGAAGCTTGGCCAAAAGTGTTACCAGAAGTTATTTGGTCGTACAGAAAAACACATCGAATATCAACAAGTCATAGCCATTTTCCTTAGCATATGGATATGAAGTCATGCTCCCAGTTGAGTTAGATTAACCCTCACATCGAAGGCTAACATATGACCAGAATACTAATCACTAATTGTTGATGAAGTCATTAGATTTGATAGTAGAGCGAAGAGAGAAGGCTCAACTATGAATAACAGCTCACCAACAAAAGGTTGCTAGATATTTTACTCTAAAATATGCGAGAGAAAATTTTCTTTAGGAGACTTAGTACCTAGAAGAGTTTTCCTCAATACTTGAGACCAAGTTGCTGGAGTCCTTGGGCCAAACTGGGAAGATCCATATCAAATTGAAGAAATACTACAATCAGGAACGTATAAACTTGCTCGCTTAAACAGAGTTCTCATTCCTCGTTATTGGAATGGAGAACACCTGGGCAAGTATTATCAATGAACATTTATTCTTAAAGAATGGCTTGTATTAATTAATTTTTATTTTTGCATGTTTTTGAACAAGGGCTGGTCGGTTATTTAGCTGGTCTCTTATAAGTGTAAGATCGTTTGATCACTCGGACAAACACAAATCTGTCCATTTTTTTTATGAGAAATAAAAGGAATTGTGCACAGCCAATTATTCTTGCCAATTATTGTATTTTGTACAAGTATTCGCTCATTATGTGTTTTTTTGCTATATTTTCATAAGTTAATAATAAGTACGCGAGCTGTAAGGTTCGAAAAAGTATTGGTCTATGGCAAGTGACCTAGCACCTTAAGATACTCAATCACTTGGAGGGCATATAAGATACTAAGAAGCAAAGCATACAACAATCTTAAACACACGAGAAAAATAAGGGAAAGCATGCAACAATACTTAGAATATTTTTAAAAATTTCTTAGATTTTGCGCAAAAAGTGTAACGTGTTATGCTAAGTTCGATCATACAAGATGTTATAATAATAGTTATAATATATAAAAAAGAGGTCTTTACACTGCGAGCAGTACTACTCAAATGTTATTGAGAAACTAGCATAAAAGTATCAGTGCTTTGAACTTTAAATTGTTTCGACACCACAAACAAGTTGATCGTGTGTTATAACTACAAAAAAGAAGAAAATAAATCAATTCACTGACCTGGAGGGTCCTAATGGGGCTGCTGGTCGATAGTCGCTCCAGCCTCCTCTCTACATTGATACTTGTGGCCAAAGAAATCTCAGGAGATGCAGGGGAATTTTTCTCCTCCTCCTCCAGTCGAGCAGCGCATCAAGCAAGCTTAGACTTCTTTATTTGTTCGAGAAGATAATCAAAGTTTGCACCTTGATTGTTTTTCCAGAACATATAAAAGCAGGTGAAGGTTGCACCTTGAAACCTCTCCAAGTTTCTTGTATTAATCTCCTCGAGCTGTTTCACCTTTTCCTCAACCTGATTGGCATCTTTATGACTAGCGACCAGGTCATCTTAAAGCTTAAACACTTCATCACGGTTGGCCTTGGACGCAGCCTTGTATTTTTCTTTTAAAGTTATTGCCTTGTCCAAGTCCTCCTTGGTTTTTTTTAGCTCCTCGTTGAAGGCCTTTTTCTGGTCCTCTGCCGCTTTTCGCCCCTGGGAAAATTTGGAGCCATCTTCTTCAGCACAACGCCACTCATTATTCATGGTTAGGAGAGCCTGGGAGCAGTATAAAAGTGACGTTAGTATAAGAAAAAATATTAACCAGAAATACAACAGTTAGAAAAGACTTACAGCGAGCATTTCATTGAAACCACGACCAATGACTTAATCAATTTTTAACAAAGGAAGAGAGGAAAATGCCTATTTGCTGAGTCGATGTTTAGCCACTTTTTGCAACTTATCTATTGTGGAGCAGGAGGAATTTTTCAGCATCTCGTTCATGGAAGGATCTCTTGTTGGGAATTGTTCCCTTAAACCAATTGTAGTTGCAATAGTTTTAATGAAATAAATTATTATATATATGTAGCTTATGTACTATATTATTGTTAATAATATTAAGTAAATATCAGAAAATTCCCATGTTCATCAATGTGATCTCAATCTCATATTGGTATGAGAGGATCGAGATTGAGATAATGAACTTAAATAGTTTGCAGTAAAATAAAGTTATGTAATCTTTAGATTAATTACTGCTAGTACGGTCCACTAGTATTATGAATACATGTGACCTAGATCTCGGTTACTAGTGTAGTAGGACACTTAAGTGAAGGTACTTTGCATGTTGAGAGTATGTAGAACTGGACCAGTTGTGATTTAATAATACTTGTTTAAATACCGTTTCATAGTATTATAAAACACATAAACTAATGATCATATACAAACTGATTTTAATCATGAAGTTACTATGAAATCCTATATATGTCATTTGATCCTTTGATTCATGCATTACGATTTGTCAGAATGATCAGGCTAAGAACTATTGTTTTGGGGACTCAATGATGTACATGGTTAGGGACATAGCTTAACATACATGGAATCTACACCTTCTTATAGATTGAATGATGATTCCCTATTGGGTTAGCTTTTGGAACTGAAAAGGTTGTTGACGTCAAATTCATAATCAGATTATGAATTAACCTTCACTAGTAAAGTCAATGGTGTTAGGAAAACTTATACATGATCTTGTCTATTTTCACGTAAATCTTATATGAAACAAATTAATATGAGACAACCTAGACTATATTTCTAAAATTGAATTCATACAGAGATAATGATAAGAACACTTACATTATTGTGCAGTGGAATGATTGAGTGCTTCCTTCAATTTTTCTAACCCTTGTATCCTTTCTGTCGCAAAGTATCACCAAGAAATTGAACCGTTCTTCAGTTTTCTTCACAACCAAAGTATCCTTAGAATCACCTAGACTAGGGTGGGAAATTCTCAAACCATGAGATAGATACAGAGAGAAGAAGAGAAAAGAATATCGAGGCTTAGAAAAGGTCTTATGTTGTAGAGAGAATCTAAAACCTGCTAGATCTTCTGATCTTTTCAGAAACAAGTGTTTCAAAAAATTGATTTCAACTCTCACATATCATTCCTTTTATAGACTCAATTAGGCCATTTATTTTAATTAAAAAATCAATAAAAAAAGAGCCAATTATCAGCCCTAGGTCAAAATTCTCATGGGCTTTAGGCCCGTGAAATTTCCAATTTAATTATGAGCCCATTCGACTTAAAATCAAAGCATGTATTATTTTCTATTGATTAATTAATGAAATAATTATTTAAATCCTTTATTATATTAATTATTTATAATTTGAACCTTGATTTAAACTTATTTATTAATATAGACACCATTTTTTCTTAATTAATTAATCTGCCCTAAAATCTATTTTCTTCTCGAACTTACATAACTCTATGAAACTATAAATAATTGACTTGGTCAACTTTGATAATTCTAATTGATAATTAAATCAATTAATTGAGACTATCTAGATGATTTTATCCAATGTAAAATGGGGAGCATGGGCCTATGAAATCAAGCTCCAATAAGTTATCATAAATCTAACAAATAAATTTACTAACTTATTAATTCCTCGTGACTCCACTAAAGACTCGGAATTGCACTATTGAATTCATAGAACGATCTATAAGCAATATAGATACGTTATTAATTATCCATTGTTACAACCATAATTTTCACTCAATCCTCTATAGACGGTCTACAATGAGATGGGACTAAAATATCGTTTTACCCCTTATTGTGTTTTATCTTGAAAACACTTAGTTCCTTGTAAATGATATTTCAGTAAACTAATATTAATTACTGAAATGAAATCTCTATCATTTAGCACCTTGAACCAAACTAAAGGGAAACCATCGTTTCACTTCTTCACCAGAAGCTATAGATGTTCATCTCTATGATTAACACCCCTACTCAATTATACTATTGAGTTCCCAAGATGTAAGTATGGGCTAGTCCGTAGGGTAAGCTGGTAACGAACAAGTCAAAGATCTCAAATAATACATTCAGTTAGAATACTAACAACTCAGAATTGAGATTGAATTGACCTATGGTCAACTATATGATATGACTAGAATAGATAATAACAGTATGTTTACTTATCTTATCTACTGTCAATATCGGTCCAGTCCGATGTAACAAATACATCCGATCTTATCTACTTTGCTAATGTTCTGGAAGGAACATAACACTGCGATTTGTAAGTAGTTCATATGACTAGAATAGATAATAATGATATGTTTACTTATCTTATCTACTAAAAAAATATCGGTCCAGTCCGATGTAACAAATACATCCGATCTTATCCACTTTGCTAATGTTCTGGAAAGAACATAATACTGCGATATGTAAGTAGATCATATCGTAGATTGGCAAGTCAGTGTAAATCCCGTGCACTGACTAATCTAAGGACTAACTTATTTTGATCATATAATCATATTTATATTCCATTGTGATTACGTGACTATGAATATGATTAGCTATATGCTCGGGATTTAATATAGAAGTTTATATTAAACAAATAATCATGAAAATAAAACATGTGAGCAAAGTGATTGACCAAGTCAAAAATGATTTCTATTCTTTTATTAATAATAAATTGAGATTACAAATAATTGAGTTTTAATTAGGGCATAAAATCCCAACAAACTCCCACTTGGAATAATTGAAACTAATGCCTTAATTCTACTAATCTCATTTCCTTGATATGCTTAACAAATGTAGCTTCTGGCAGTGTCTTCGTAAACGGATCTGCAAG
Source organism: Humulus lupulus (assembly GCF_963169125.1). Lineage (NCBI taxonomy): Eukaryota > Viridiplantae > Streptophyta > Magnoliopsida > Rosales > Cannabaceae > Humulus > Humulus lupulus. Next base: position 24,460,026 of record NC_084796.1, read on the forward strand.
ATTGTCTTCAGATGCAATCTTCATAACCTTCATATCTCTCCTGGCCACATATTCTCGAATTATGTGATACTTCCTTTATATATGCTTACTCCTCTTGTGACTACGAGGTTCTTCGAGTTGGCTATCGCTTCAGTATTGTCACAAAACAACACAAGCGGTTTATCCATTTCTGGAATAACTCCAAGATCTGAATAGAACTTCTTTAGCTAGACTATTTCCTTAGCTGCTTCTGACGCGGTTATGTACTCAGCCTCCATGGTGAAATCTGAGATTGCAGACTGCTTTACACTTCTCCAAATCAAAGCTCCACCCCCAAGAGTAAACACCATTCCAGAAAGTAGACTTCTTGTCATCGACATCAGTCTGAAAATCTGAATCAGTGTAGCCTACAGGGTTCAGAACACCACCCTTGTAGACTAACATATAATCCCTAGTCTGTCTCAAATACTTCAGGATATGCTTAACTGCTATCCAATGTTCCGGTCCTCGGTTTGACTGATACCTGCTCACTACTACCACTACATAACAGATATTTGGTCTAGTACACAACAGGTCATACATCAGACTTCCAACTGTAGATGCGTAAGAAACTTTTCTCATTGCATCTTCCTCTTCAGGAGTCTGGGGAGGCTGCTTCTTTGAAAGATGAATTCCATGGCGGGACGATAAACGTCCTTTCTTGGAATTTGTCATTGAGAAATATTCAAGCACTTTATCTATGTAAGCTGCTTGAGATAGAGCTAAGAGTCTATTCTTTCTCTTTCTATCCCTAATGATCTGGATACCTATAACATAACTTACTTCACCCAGATCCTTCATCTGGAATTGAGTGCTTAGCCAATTCTTCACATTTGACAATTTCTTAACATTGTTTCTAATGAGTAAGATATCATCTACCTAAAGAACCATAAATACCATTATTTGATTTTCCTTCAATTGGTAAACACAAGGCTCATCAATATTTTGTTCAAAGCCATAGGTTTTGATTATTTCATCAAACCTAAGATTCTAGAAACGAGAAGCTTGCTTAAGTCCATAAATGGACCTATTCAACTTGCAAAATTTTCCTTCTTATCCAGCTACTTTAAATCCTCCTGGATGATCCATATAAATGACTTCGTCAAGTTTCCTATTAAGAAAAGCTATCTTGACGTTCGTTTGCCAGATCTCATAGCCTAGTGTGGCTGCTATGGATAGGAGGATGCAAATGGATTTGAGCATGGCTACCAGACTAAAAGCTTCCTCATAGTCTGCACCTTCTCTTTCCTTTGCCACTAATCGAGCTTTATAAGTTTCGATATATCCATCAACATCTCGTTTCTTCTTGTAGATCCACTTGCACCCAATGGCCCTAAAGTCACTAGGTGCTTCCACAAGATCCCAGATGGAATTTGAGTACATGGACTCCATTTCCTGTTTCATGGCTTCCAGCCATAGTTCATTTTCAGGGCTAGCCATTGCTTGTTTGAAAGATAGCGAATCATCATCACTAGTGTCTCCAACAACCATATTGGTTTCACCATCCAAACCATAGAGAACTGGGCTCCTAGAAACCCTCCCACTACGACGAGGCTCCGTGACTATTTGCTCAGGAATAGTGGCACTTTCATCATTTAAATCAACTTGCGTCGGTTGAACATGAACAGTGGGAATTTCATCATCAACTCGCATTGATGATGATGAAACATTGGTTTGATTCAATTCTTCAACCATACCCTCTAAAACTACTTTGTTGCGCTGTTTGAAGTTATGTACATAGTCATTTTCCCGAAAAGTAGCATTCATAGAAGTAAACACTTTCTTTTCTGAATGACTATAGAAAATTCCACCCTGAGTACCTTTAGGATAGCCAAAAAACATGAAAACTTCAGTTCCCAGTTCTAGCTTTCCTTCCTTTTTCCTTAGGACGTGGGCGGGACACCCCCAGATTCTATAATAGCATAAACTAGGCTCACGACCATTCCAGTGTCCTAAAGGTGTTTTGGGGATTGATGTAGATGATACGACATTGAGAATGTCATTTGTGGTTTCAATTGCATGTCCCCAGAATGAAGTTTATAGAGTTGGGTATCTAAGCATGCATCTAAACATTTCCAATAAAGTTTTGTTCCGGCATTCCGCTACACCATTTTGTTATGGAGTACCTAGGGCAGTAAGTTGTGATAAAATCCCAAGTTCAGTTAAATGATCTTGGAACTGTGTATCCAAATATTCTCCACCCTATCAGATCGCAAGATCTTTAATGTTTTACCTAATTGGTTCTAATCCATAGTTAGGAATTCCTAAAACTTTGAAAATGTTTCTGATTTCCTATGCATTAGGTAAGGACATGAGTATCTAGAGTAATCGTCAATGAAAGTGACGAAATACTCAAAACCACCCCTGGCTTGTACATTCAAAGGTCCACAAACATCTGAATGCACAAGTCCAAGTGGTTCTTTGGCCCTATTGCAGAGAATGGACGATTGGTCAGTTTGTTGTCTAGACAAGATTCACAGACAGGTAATTCGCCTAAGCTGAGTTCCCTCAAAGGTCCGTCCTTTGTATGTCTTTGAATCCTATCATAGCCAATGTGACCTAGTCTCAAATTCCATAAATACGTCATGTTGTCGTTATCGGTCTGAAGGTGTTTATTAGTCCTAGGTTTAGCTACTTTGAATAAATCATTGTTAAGAGTGAGGGGTTCGTTAGGTCGCAAAATATAAAGCCCGTTTTCAAAACAAGCAATACAAAATTGTGATCTATTGAAAGGAATAGATATATTAGAACTTGTGAAAGTCATAACAAATTGTTCTAATTGCAACATGGAAACTAAAATTAAATTTTTACTAAAATCCATTATAAAAATTATATCTTGCAAAATTAAATATTTATTTCTGAACTTTAGGAGAGCTCTTCCTCTAGCTTGGACCGCAGTGAACGCTCCGTTCCCAACTCTAAGCTTTAAGCCACCTTCATCCAGTTCCTCCCACGATTTAAGAAGCTGTAAAGAATTACAAACATGGTTAGTAGATCCAGAATCAATAATCCAAATGGATTTATCATTATCTAAAACACATGTGTTCTATGATAAATGAACTATAATCATTACCTTTGTTTTTCGTTGCTAGAAACTTGGGGCAATCCTAGTTCCAATGCCCCTTCTCTTTGCAGTGAAAGAGTTTACCTTTACCTTTATTGTTATTTTTCTTCCCCTTAGGCGTCTGTGCATTTGGTTGTGCACTCGTCTTTGCAACCTTTGCAGGCTTGGGGTTGTAGTTTTGTCCATCTTTCCTCTTGTTTTCATCTTTCGAAGATGAAGCTTGGTAAGCTTCAACCTTAGCTGGATCAACAACAGCAGTAGTAGTTGTCTTCTTTTCTCCTCCTTTACTTGATCCACCTATGATAGACTCAAAAGTCTGAAGTTCATTCATGAGCTGCGTTAGACCATAGTTGAGTTTATTCAACACATAGTTGGTGGTGAATGACAAGAAAGTTGGAGAGAGACCGTTGAGGATTAAGCCGACTTGAGTTTCCTCATCTATTGTTGCTCCATGTTGTTCAGCTTCCTAAAAATAGTTTTTCATTTTGATCAGGTGATCAAGAACGTGTTTAGACGGTGCCATCCGAGCATTGGCATATTTTTTGGTGGCCTCATGTAATGACCCAACTATTTCTAAAACCTTGGACCATTAGATCTACTATACATAACTACTATTTTGGGAAAGATACATAAGAAATAATATAACTAACTTTATTAAATCTTGAAATATTATATCAAATACATAATAATAGAAAATATGGCATGGGTACCCTTTGTTTAAAACATAAAACATAATTTTAAACTAAAAAAAAAGTATTTACAAAACTAAATGCGGAAAAAAACATGATTTAAAAGACTAAAAAATAAATAACTTCATCCTCGATCGACACGCAGTCCACACATTCCATCCATCCTCAACACATAAGTCAAGCTACCAAGAATCCTTCCGCCTTCCATATTCATTTTCCTGCATCACACAAAAAATAAAGGAATGAGCCTAATGCCCAGCAAGGAAAACCTACTAAAAACATACATCATATATCATAAGCATAAAACTTCATCATAAGCATAAACTATAAAACATATACCATATATCATAAGCATACACTATAAAACATATACCATATATCATAAGCATACACTATAAAACATATACCATATAGGACTACAATATTAATGGCCATTAACTCATTAACATGGCATGCGATAAACCATCTAGGTCCCCTGTCTAATATCTGAGGTAGGTTAGATCACATGGTAGTAAATGATAACCCATCTAGGTCCCCTATCTAATATCTGAGGTAGGGTAAACCATAACTCTAAACCATGAAAATGATAAACTAATCTTGGGGCTTGCTATCTAAGCAAGTCATATGCCCAAGCGACTAAAAACATAATCTTGGGGCTTGTTATCTAAACAAGTCATATGCCCAAGGACTACAAAACATATTATACATATACATATTATAGCATAAACATATCATAGCATAAACATAACATATCATACAAACATACAAGATCTATCCTATTTTCCTTACCAAAAACCGGGATATGAGAACAAGATTGGGACTTTGGAACACTCCTAAAAACCATAATAGAGAGGTGAGTATACTAAAGAAAAAAAATGGAAAGAATGAACTACACCATCGAAAAGATACTTACCAATAAGAATCTTACGTTCAAGATCTTAGATGCCTAACCAAGAATAGAGAATACGAGTTAGGATTTGAGTAGAAAAACTATAAGAACAATACAGAAAAGGAACTAAGAATAGGAATACCTTTGAAATTGCTATGACCGAACTACACCTCGAAACCGAAATATACTCTAGAACCTTACTTCCCAAGTGTCTAATAAGCTTAGAATGACAAAGCTTATAACTCCAACCCAAGTGTTTATCACTCTATAGTCTCACTAGCACCTAGAAGGCTCTGATCAAGGCTTGAAGAATGAATGAACAGGCTTGGTGCTAGGTCCTATTTATAGAGTTCTAGGAATAACAATCTTATTTTTGGCTTTGAATAAAAATAATGAATTTAATTGAAAATATTTGAATATCCTTCACCCAAAGGCTTAGGACTTGGTCAACAAAGCTTGATTTAAAAAAAAAAAAAAAATTCAAATAGAATCCTAACTTCTAACTCCCTAAATCTCGTAACTCTAAACTAACTTACAGTAAAATCAACATAGAATATCCTTATACCGTTAGAAAGCTAATTAAATTATCTACAACTTCTTAGAAATATTATTTTTCGAAATTCATAACATAACTGGGTCAAAAATAGGTCGGAAGTTACAGTACCCTAAAGTTACGAAAAATCAATTTAATTATCTAAATCACAAATAAATAAAATATCTAAATCACAAATAAATAAAATTGTGACAAATGTCAAGCTCCTAACAAATTCTGGTGAAGACTAAGTCTTATATTTCCCTTATTTTATCATTAAAATAATAATTCCTTAATAATCATACATATGACAAGTGTCATATTCCTATTGGTTCTATCCAAACCTTAGGAATAACTATGCTCATGACAAGTGTCATATTCTTATTGGCTCTATCTAAACCTTAGGTTATAATAATTATCATATTAATAACCAGCAATATTAATCAAACCATATGTTATAATTAATATTCTTAAACTATAAGTTAAACTTATAAAATCCATAACTATTGCTAGGAGTTTCCAACTAAATCCCAGCTTGAACCAAAATCCACAGTAATGAACATACTATAACTAATACTAGCTATTTGTACTACTACTACTACTATCTAACTAGCTAAGTAAATTCTGGGACTCTACACCTCAAAACGAGTCTGCGCTGACTTGGCACCAAACATGTCGTGGTGCTAATCCTTGATTTCGTAGGCTGTCTCAACATTCTCCATCTTTTTCTTGAGCGTGTCGGCCATACTAGTCAACATGTAGTACCGCGCCTTATTGTTAGTCGCCTGCCAACGCTCATACGTATCCCTCACAGACTTGGTGGCTCCTTCAGCTGGAACTTCCGGGGATTCCTCAGTCATGAAGAACTTGGAGTTGTCACCAATCAACACAATGTTGATGTTCTGCTTCCACTTAAGAAAGTTTTCTTCAGTGAGTTTCTCCGTAGAAAGTTGAGAAAGGATGGGAGTAGACACAACCATACTTAAAACTACAAATTATCAATAAAATAGAAATCAATCACATTTGCTCAATTAAACTTCTATTCACACAAATTTCAAGAAATAGCACAACATATACCAAAAATTTGTAAGAAATGAGAAAAAATACCAAAAACAATTATATCTCTATTTCTTTAGGTTTTAACTAATTTATGATATCATTGTCCTGATTGGAGAGAGTAAAAAATACCACTAGTTAAATAAAGTTGTAAACTGATTTAATAATGAACACCATTATTAGAACCTACTATTCGATCAAAATAAGAAAACAAAATCTCTAATTTTATGACCTAGACCCACGATTTCGATAATCAATAGATTTAGTCCTAGTAGTCACCGTAGGGGTGAGTCTAGTAGAATTTGACCTATAATTATCTATCTTTCAAAATTTAACCTTGTCAAAATAACTAATGAACACCTTCCGTAGGGGGACGAATCAAAGCGTCTCGAGGCCCCATTAAACTATTGACCTTGTTAAACCAATGGTGGAGATCGAATATAATTCTTAAAATAAGCTTATTATAGAATCAAAAATAGTATTTTTATAATTTATTTTCAAAAGTTAATGACTATGGTTCTCCAAAAAATTGAAAAGTTAAAATTTTAAAACCAAAGTCCTATAATCTTCAATTAATTCTAAAGTGTCACATTGAAACAAATTCAATTAAATTAGAATAAATTTGTTGCTAATCAATATTTAGGTTTAACTATTATAATGAACCTATACAATTAATTCCAACTCGGGCAAATGGGCCTTAACAATTGGGCTTGTATGGAGGAGGGCTGGGTCCAGTATGTCGTTCCCACTATAAATGTCCCCATATTTCCATACAAGGTCCAAAAAACAGGAATTTAAACATTTGTTTTATTAATTTTTATTAATTGATTAGGCCCACTATAGTCATGCGAAGCAAATGGGCCTTTACAAGTGGAACCACCCACAAGAGAGGAATTTAAACATTACATTTCCTAATGGGCCCAAATAAAACCTACCATCTTATGAATATTTTATTTGGAAAAATCCATATATTAAACAGCACATATGGGCCACTATATGCATCTAAGCCCAATTGCAAAAATATCACATATAGGACAACCATACATGTTATAATTGGATGACCCTAATCATGTTACTATATGAGCAAGTCTATGAATTTATGCAAAAATACCACAATTTATTTTATTGCAAAAATACTACAATTAATTTTCTAGAATTTATCAAAAATTTGAATTAATTAAATTTTTACAAAAAATAAGTCAATTTAAATGAAATTTATCAACAATCAACAATAGTTAATTTAAATTTCATTTATCAACAATCAACTTGGTTTAGGTTAATTTGAAAAAATAATAATTTAATTTAAATAGGATTTATAAAAAATTAACCATAGTTAATTTAAACCCCATTTATAAAAAATATTTCATTAATTGGTTGAAAAAAAATGATACTTTTCAAAATTTAACAAATTTTAAAATCAATATGTTAACTGTTTTACCAAAAAATATATATATTGTGTTGTTACAACTATAAGCAAATATTTTAACCATTTAAAAAAATATTAATAGTTATAACAATCCTAAAATATCTCCAAACAGTTAAAAAAATTCAAATATCCATAAAAATACCTAACTAACAAATTTCAAATAATTTAAATATTAAAAACTATAGAATAAACATATATTAATATTTTCAAATAAAAACTTAATAAAAATAACAAATATTTTAAAGAAAATATCTTTAATATCAGATATCTTAATTATAATATTTTAATATATCAAAAGATTTAAAATTAAGTAGTTAGCCAATTTTTTAATTTGAATTTTAATCTTTGTAGAAAATATCTAATTTTAAAATATCAAACAACAAAAATATCTTATTTTAAAAGATAAAATAAATCTGATATTTTGGGTTTGACATATAAAAATTAATTTCACAATTTTATTTTCTTTAATTCTATAAAAAAATATTCTGGATGAATAGTACTTGTGATGGGTACTGTTCATTGTGTGCAGGGCTGGGCGTGCGCGTGTGCGTGCGGGTGGCTGGACGGATGCGTGCGAGTGGTTGGGCAGATGTGCACGTGGCTGGGGTGACGCGAGCTGGTGCGCGTGTGCGGGTTGTGCAATTTTTCAAACCAAAATTATTTTATAATTAATTTTTACCATGTTTTACACAAAATAAAGTATTTCTAAAAATTAATGGCATAGAAAACATAACAAAATAACCGAAAATTTCTAATAATCACATAAAATTAAACATGCTTCATAAATACATGAAATCCATCCAATTACTCAACAAATCAAATAATTCAATTTTTAACATGTTCATGCATGAAAATAAAGATTACCCAAGGCTCTGAGGTCAATTGTTAGGAAAACTTATACATGTTCTTGTTTATTTTCATGTAAATCTTATATTAAACAAATTAATATGAGACAACTTAGAACATGTTTCTAAAATTGAATTCATACATAGAAAATGATAAGAACAATTACATTATTGTGCAGTGAAATGATTGAGTCATTCCTTCAGTTTCTCTAACTCTTGTATCCTTTCTCTCGCAGAGCATCACCAAAAAACTAAACCGTTCTTCAATTTTCTTCAAAACCTTCCAAAGTATCCTTAGAATCACTTAGACTAGGGTGGGCAATTCTCAACACATGAGATAGATACAGAGAGAAGAAGAGAAAATAATATTGAGGCTTAGAAAAGGACCTATGCTGTAGAGAGAATCTAAAACCTGCTAGATCTTCTGATCTTTTCAGAAACAAGTGTTTCAAAAAATTGATTTAAACTCTCACTTAGCATTCTTTTTATAGACTCAATTAGGAAATTTATTTTAATTAAAAAAAAAATAAAATAACAGCCAATTATTAGCCCTAGGTCGCAATTATCATGGGCTTTAGGCCCGTGAAATATCTCATTTAATTATAAGCCCATTGGACTTAAAATCAAGACCTGTATTATTTTCTATTGATTAATTAATGAAATAATTATTTAAATTCTTTATCAAATTAATTATTTATAATTTGAACATTGATTTAAACTTATTTATTAATATAGACACCAATTTGTCTTAATTAATAAATCTGCCCTAAAATATATTTTCTTCTCTAAATTACATAACTCTGTGAAACTATAAAAAATTGACCTGGTCAACTTTGATAATTCTAATTGATAATTAAATCAATTAATTGAGACCATCTAGATGATTTTATCCAAGGTGTAGTGGGGACCACGGGCATATGAAATCAAGCTCCAATAAGTTATCATAAATCTAACAAATAAATTTACTAACTTATTAATTCCTCGTGACTCCACTAAAGACTCGAAATTGCACTATTGAATTCATATAACACTCTATAAGCAATATAGATACGTTATCAATTATCCATTGTTACAGCCATAATTGTCACTCAATCCTCTATAGACGGTCTACAATGAGATAGGACTAAAATACCGTTTTACCCCTCATTGTATTTTACCCTTAAACCACTTAGTTTCTTGTAAATGATATTTAGGTAAACTAATATTAATTACTGAAATGAGATCTCTATCAATTAGCACCTTGAACCAAACTAAAAGGAAACCATCGTTTCACTTCTTCCTCAGAAACTATAGATGTTCATATCTCTGATTAACACTCCCACTCAATTATACTACTGATTTCCCAATATGAAAGTATGGGCTAGTCCGTAGGGTAAGCTGGTAACGAACAAGTCAAAGATCTCAAATAATACAATCAGTTAAAATACTAACCACTCAGAATTGAGATTGAATTGACCTATGGTCAACTATATAATATTAATAGAATTTATAATAATGATATGTTTACTTATCTTATCTACTGTTAATATCGATTCAGTCTGATGTAACAAATACATCCGATCTTATCTACTTTGCTAATAACACTGCGGCGTGTAAGTATATCATATAGTAGATTGGCAAGTCAGTGTAAATCTTGTGCACTGACTAATCTTAGGACTAACTTATTTTTAACATATAATCATATTTATATTCCAATGTGATTATATCACTATGAATATGATTAGCTATATGCTTGAGATTTAATAGAAGTTTATATTAAACAAATAATCATGAAAATAAAACATGTGAGCAATGTGATTGACCAAGTCAAAAAATGATTTATATTCTTTTATTGATAATACAATGAGATTACAAAGACATTGCGTTTTAATTAGAGCATAAAACTCCAACATATGGTACACTAGGAATCAATATATAAGTAAATGGGTAAAACAATAATTTTATTCCCACTTAATTATGAATCATCGATAGACGATTAATTTTTATGCAATGATTATATCAATGGACACTTTATGGTTACAATAAAGTACTCAGTAAATATATGTCTTTAATTCTCAAGAGTCCAGTCTCATATTTATAGTGGAATAATCGTGAGATTAATAAATATGATTATTGAATCAAAGAGCTTTGGTTAATAATCTTTTATTTATTGGAGCTTGGAATTATTGGTCCATAGGTCCCCAAGATGGCTCTATCAACACTAATCAATGTAAGATTTGATACAAGGGTCGATCTGTGAATGGGCTATTTGAGAGAATATTTATTCTTTGAGTTAAATATACAATTATATAATAATTGAAGTTGCACAAGTTATTATTGCATTTGTGCAATTTTCGAAATTGTGTGGAAATAGAAGAAATTGATTTTAATCAATTATTTTATTTAAGTGTGAAAAGATAAATATGCATAGTCAAAATTGGTTTTGATTATTATATTTATTTAATTAATAATAAGATGATAATGAAAATTCAAAATTCTAATTTTGAAATTTAAGTTGCTATCTTTTCCTTACAAAGATGATATTTTATTTCAATTTCTAATTATTAATTAATTAAAATAAGAACACATGAAAAAATCAAATCCCATTTTCAGGGGATAGTGCACACGCATAGGGCTCGGACTGCTCTATGCGTGTAGCACTACTGATGTGATATATTATTGGTTTTTTATTTTATTTTTAATTAATTAATAAATCAATTTAAAAGGGGTTTTAAAATGGAATGTAAGACTTTGTTTATTATTATTATTAAAGATGATTATTTTTTATTTATTATTATTTTTATGATAATAACGTCTATATATTCTATATGATAGAAAATAGAAACAAGTTTTTTTTTATAGAGAAGAAAAACTATCATCTTTTTCACAAAAGAAAAAAAATTATCTCTAGCCTATAATCAAGAGTCTTATGTGTTGAGAATACTTTTGATTCACAAAATTGATTCTTGTTCTCTATGTGCCCACCTACATCTTAAGGTGTAGAGAACATCTTTTAAGATCTAGGTGTGAGTACTCTAGCGAGAATAGGAAGATCGAAATATATACGAAAAGAGTAAGGGATTCGTAATAGGCTACAAGAGGTAAATCATATTGCATATCAAAGGATCCTCATATAAAGTAGTTTATATGAAAAAAATTTGTTGTATACAATACTACCAATACCGCAATTTATGTTGCGCACTAGGAACTGTTCCTTACAATTGATATAAGAGCCAGGTTTAATCCTTGCATATGTTAATTACTGTGTGGGTATCATATACATTTTTTATATTATGTGTAATATATGAATGAATGTATGTTTATGTATAAATCGTTATGTTCTTAGGGGTTGGTTTTCATGGTGTTTTTGGGTTAGGAAAAGTTCTTAAATTTTATAGATATACAAAAATTGTAAGCCATTTTGGGGCATAAGAATTTTGTAATTTTTTTAAAAAAAAATTTGGACAAAAATCTGTAATGGCCTGCGCCCCGAGCACAAACCCCGAGGCTCGAACTGCTGCTCCTGCAGCCTGCGTGCATCCTTGCACCTCGCGCCCAGCGCACCTGTGTAACCCGTGGCTCTGTGCCCAGCGCACCTGCACTCCTACGGCCCACCCCCCAGCGCACTTGCACCCGGTGCCCTTGCCAGCCACCCACGGCCTGCTGCCGCCACCCACCATTAACACACCCATTATGGTTTGGGTCATACAAATCCTAATGGATGTGGAATTATCCATTTGGATCTTTTTAAGCCCAATATAATTAAAAGTGTTTTAATTATAATTTTTGAGTTGATTGTGGTGAGACCAAATTCCAATTGGGCCTCAATAACTTGTTGGGTATTAAAACCCAAAGTTTGATTATTTTAAATTTGTTTAAAATAATTAAAAGATTATTTAATTCATGATGGATAATTAAAATGGTAATGGCCCAAAGACTAAAAGAGAAGGTCCAAGATCAAAAGACTTGCTCTTCTTTAGGCCTTAGTTTTTTTTAATTATTTTTGTGTATTTTTTTGCAAGTGTTGTAATTTTCTAGAAATACCCAAAGCACCCAACCCGCATTTATTTATTTATTTATTTGCTTGAACATGATTAAATTGTTTAATACTTTATCATGCATGATAACATGCCATACATATTACCCACATAGTACATATTAAGCATGCATTTTTTTTAGGAAACATGCTTAGGATTAATTATATGTTTTTATTTGATAACTCATATAATTAATTTAGTCTTAATTTCTTAAGATGGTAAAAAGAATTTAAAGTTGTTTATTTTCTTATTTAATAATTTTTTTATTAAATAAAATGGTATTCTATTTAAAAGGAAAAATATAATCTAGGGCACGATAATTTATTTTGCATAATTGGATTAGTATTTATTATAAAATTAATTTAATTAGTTTTACAACCAAATTAAAAAATATTGATTTTGAGAAAAACACAATTTTAAAAATAGTGAGTGGGAGAGGAAATTATAAGAATAAGTCCATGTTCTCCATTATTAATTGACCTTCGAGAGGCATAGGAAGCCCCTCGTGTCGCCTCCGTTTGCGGCTTCCCTAAGGAAAGACTTCCGAATATGTTTATTTTATCTCAAGGTTGACTTCTCATAAGAGAATAAGATTAGTGATGTATTTCAAATTTGACTGACCCTAAGGCACACTCTTGAGTTAAGTCATTGATCGAAAAAATAATGGGTTACACTCCAAAGAGAAAAGAGAAAAAAGGTAATTCATCGAAAAATCTAGGCTTTCGAGCATGACTAGTACATCTTGACCAAACTAACGGTAATTCATAAGTCAAAAGAGAAAAAAAGAGTTTTTTAAGTTTTCACTTATGAAGTTGAGATATTGTCTCAAGAATAATTTGTAATTAGTCTCACCTACCCCATGGCGGTCCATTAATTTTCAAATTAATCTATCGTGGACTAGTAACTATTTTTTTTTGTTATTTTATGTGTTGCATTCATGCACCATATATTTACTACTCCAAATATAAACTGATATTTATTATATTCATTAATTCATTCTATTTTATTAAATTAATTTTCAGCAATATGTCCAATCAAAACCCTATAACTGCTTTACTCTTGCTATTGAAAAAGTTACTGGTGATAACTACATGAAATGGAAATCAAACAAGAACTTTGTTTTGATATGTGAAAACCACATGTTTGTCCTTAATGAGGAATGTCCAGAGGTTCCTGCTCTCACTGTTGCCAAAACTGCTAGAGAGAAGTATGACAATTAGATATTATCTAACAATAAGGCCAAACGTTATATGCTCTCTAGTATGAGCGATGTGCTCAAAAAGAAGTTTGAAACTATTGAAACAACCTATGAGATTTGGGAATCTCTATGAGGCATATTTGGCCAGCAATCTGATAAGTGTAGACATAATGCTACTAGAAGCTACTTGAATATGAAAATGAAGAAAAATGTTTATGTCAGAGAACATGATGTAGACGTGATCAACATATTGCACGATGCAGAAATCCATGGTGCGACCATTGATGAGCGAACTCAAGTAAGTGTGATACTTGAATTTATCACACCAGCTTTTGCGGCATTCATTACTGTTGACCGCGTTTTTGGCCAACGACGAGTAGACGTCAAAACAACAACAAACCTTCAAGAGAAAAAATATGACACATATAATTTTATAGTGGTTCAGCCCCAATTTGTTGGTAATAGCCTAATCCACTTGGAGTTGTGATATATTTAGCCTACACTTAAGATCAGATGAACTTGAGCCGACTGAGTTTCTTAAGTGCAAGTAGAGAAATATATAGTTTCTCTCTCTAGAGAATACAAGCTCTATCTCTTTCACCTCTCAGAAAATGGCCCAAGAATGCCCCAAGTAACAGTCCCCAAAATCTCAAAACCAGAGAGTTTTCTCAGTCTCCAAAGATCATATCCCCCTAAATGATGCCATGAGCCCTTTATTTATAGGCTCATGGATCGTACATCAATATCTCCCTTATACCGGGTCATTTGTTCTTCCAACAGACTTTAATTAATAAAATATAAATAAATCTAATATTACAAAAATATGGCTATTATTTCGGGATATCTGAGAGATTCCCGTGGTAGTTGAGAACGATTTGGGTTGAAGCTGTTACTGAGGAAATAGGCAAGCACCTCTCGCAGGCAAAGCACTCCTCTAGCACACCTCTGGTATAGCAAAACACTCTACTGGTCGGGAAAAACAAATGACTAGTCGGCCATGCACTCCATCGGTAGGCCAAATACTTCACTGGTCGGCCAAACACTTAACTGGTTGGACCAAGACCTCACTGGTCAGACAAGCACATGATTGGCAGACAAGCACATGACTGGTTGGACAAGAACATGGCTGGGCAGACAAGCACGTGACTGGGCAGACAAGCACATGACTGGTCGGTCATGACACTTGACTGGTCAGTCAAAAATCCTTATCGGTCTGACAGAATCTCTACCAGGTCGGTCAGATCACTTTATCACAACTCCGAAGAGCCAATACATTTATTGACTATTAATGTGTCATTTACGGACCATGTATTGCCACTTGTCACATCTATTTCAAGGTCATCGAACTCCAATTTTTGGGGATAACATTTTTCCCCCAAGTTTATTATACGATTTACTCGTATGATAAACTTTTTCTATAGCAAAATGTTTTTGAGGTCATCCAAAAGCTTCCATCCGGTCAGTAACCTTCATTTTTGTATTAAACCCACGATTGAACTTTTCCTTTCATGAAAACAGTAGTTATCAGTTTGTCATTTCCATTGCTCTTTCGGGTCCGCGGGTATAGGATAATCATTGATGTTATCTTGAAATTTATTAAACCCTTGAAATTCAACTTGATTTTTCGAACCTTATAGCTGATCGGTCACTATTTTTGGTTGATAAGCCTAGCTCCTCGAAAATAGCTTGATGGGAAAAAAATGCATATGGTCGATCAGTCATTTCCATCCAACCACTCGGACACTCGAACATGCCCCAAGCTGCTCGGATGCTCACCATCAATTTTCTTGGATGCACGCCTAAGCCACTCGGACGCAGCTCCATCCTGCTCGGACACGCACGCCACCCGCTCGGACGCAGTGCACACCCGGTCGGACGCAGCCCCACTACTCGGACACCAGCCCACACACCGCTCGGATGCAGCCTTGGCTGCTCGGACGCTCACTTAAGCAGCTCAGATGCGCACGCCACCCGCTCGGACGCACCCTCCAGGCGCTCGGCCATGCACCCCAACCGCTTGGGCGTGCATCTCCTCGGATGCGCATCCCCTCGGATGCACATCCCCTTAGCATGCCACTCGAGCTGCTCGGACACGAGACTCCTTCATCCATTTGGGCAAGCGGCATAGCCGCTCGAGGGCATTGCACAGACTCTTGGACACACGTCTGAATCACTCGAACAACTTGTGTGCATCTCTCATAGTATTTTGAGAGATTGATTTCTCTCAATCAATCTTGGGGAAAATTGACTTCTCTTCTCAAAAACATTTTTCCACTATGTAGTATTTACTTTGCATGCATTTGTTCATGTTTGTTTGATTCACTCCAGGGACTTATCGTTGTTAGTCATGCTCAACAACAGAGTTTCCTACTCGACCAATGATATATGCTTAGCTGACCAGGGAAGTTGTATCTGCTCTCCCGACCAGGAAAACTTTGCACCTGATCAACTAAACCGTGTACCTGGCTAGTAGTTTATTCCTTATTCTTGTGAAGACAACTGTTGCTTAGCAACTCTGATATTTTTCTCGTACAGCCGAGCTGTTGGCATTTATACTTTACTTTTCTTTGTTAACTTAAAACATTCTAAGTCTTTTTAGACTTAAAAAGTTATAAGTTTTTTGTGAATAGTAAAGTCACTCTGATGTATGCCTCATATTTTCGCATGAGTACTTAGTTTTCTAACTTTGAAATTCTCGACTTTTCATAAGTCCATACTAAGTATACTTTCTCACACTCTTATTGTTCTAACATTTTATGAGCATAATGTTTATTGTCACACGAATATCTGCTTCTAACTTGAAATTTTTTAAAAAAATTCCAAGTTACTTAAGCTTTGTCAAACAAGTTAGCTTAATGGCCTTTTTGGACTTCGAAAATTTACAAGCCAGCCTAAAAACAGATATCTTAACTCGTGCTCTCATTGCCTATGTTAAATTACATACCAGTATACCCCATGTGCCCCCCAAATGATCGAGGGTTGTAAGATCCTTAGTCACTTGCTACTTGACTAAATCTTTTTGAGCAGTTAATTACTCGTGAAACACATAGAATATATTGAAAATATTCGATCAGTTGAACACTGCTTGAACGTATCGACCAGTTGAACACTGTCCGATTTTACCGACCAGTTGAACATTGTTCGAATAATTAACACACATGCACATTTGTAGCAAGAATCGACCACGTTGCGTGTAGTCTCTTTTATTACTTGAAAATTAAATAGGAAAAAACATGTCTAATAATGAGTCTTAAACAACAAAAATTGTTCAAAAATAGTTGTCTGGTCAGCAAATAACCAGCTCATAAACCAAATTTAAATAGCAAGTTAAATAACTTGAAATTAAACTACCACTCTGAAAGCGGTATTTAGTGATAATATATCCTCCGATGCTCGCCGCTCCAATGGTTTCTAATCCTAGCACTCCCGCTCAACATACCTCTCCCTTGCTTCGTTGCTATCCTTAGCCAAGTGTGGTCCTCCACATATAGTGTCTAAGGTGAAGTCCACAGGTCCGAGATGCAAGGGTGGAGATCTCTGTCGTTTGAACCCAGGATTGCTGCTGCCATTTTCTCCTTGGGGTGTCTCTGCCCAGTACTTCCTCAACTTGCCCGACCGGAGAAGAAACTCTATCTTGTCCTTGAGGTAATTGCATTCATTAGTTTCGTGACCATAATCTCCATGGAAACGACAAAACTTATTCATGTCTCTCTTCCTCATCTCTTTCCTGATGGGTGGAGGTTTCTTGTAGGGAACCTCTTCATGACTAGCAAGATATATTTCCGCTCGGCTGGCCGAGAGAGTGGTGTAATTAGTGAACTGAGGCTTATACTTGGTTGGCTTTTCGTTTAAACTCAACTTTGCTTTCTTTTCCTCATGGTGGTCAGACCCGTTATTTCCACATTTCTTTCCACCATTATTAGGAGAGTCAGTTGATCCGCCCGGATTGTTTATGCCATTCTCCTTTTTCTCGATTGCATCATCCAATTTCATATACTTGTCTGCTCAGTCAAGAAATTGTTGAAGTGTTGAAATTGAATTTCTATGTATACTATCCCACAAAGGGCTTTGATAAGTTATCCCAGCAGATATGGCAACCATCTTCCCCTCGTCTCCTACAGCAGTTTCTCTATTGGCTTCTCTCATGAATCTCTGTATATAATTCTTTAAAGACTCATCTTTCCCTTGTTTGATATCTGCCAAGTGGTTGACATAAACTGGTGGAGTCCAGGAAGTGTTGAATTGTCTACAAAACTCCTTCTTGAATGCCTCCCAAGAGGTAATGGAGTTCGGCTTAAACTTCCAATACCATTCCTGGGTGGTATTTGACAAAGTAGTCGGGAAAACTCTTCACCGATAATCGTCACTTACTTCGAGCAATTCCATCTGGTCCTCAAATTTCCCAAAATGTCTGATGGGATCTACCTTTTCTGTATATACTGGCAGAACCGGTGCTTTATATTTTGCCGGCGGCTGGGCTGCTCTAATCTGGGCTTCCACTCTAGTGGTCTATCACATCTATCCTGAAAGGTCGTTTTGACAAACCTTGCATTG
The DNA here is from genome assembly GCF_963169125.1 of Humulus lupulus. Lineage (NCBI taxonomy): Eukaryota > Viridiplantae > Streptophyta > Magnoliopsida > Rosales > Cannabaceae > Humulus > Humulus lupulus. Next base: position 24,478,313 of record NC_084796.1, read on the forward strand.
CAGCTGTTAGCACGTCAAGCTGGGCTTGGATGGCTGGTGCAACTAACGAAGTTCCAGGGTCTTGACCGCCTGGTCAGGCATTACCATCTAGTGCACTGTTGTCAAGTATTTCTTCTTGACTGGCAGGGCAGTTCAGATTTTGCCCTTCGACCGGGACGGTCCTCCTCTTGTTGGTGATAACATCCCTTAGATCCTTCTAGTAAGCATGCTCTCCTGCCCGATCGAACACCGTACTCTTCGATTTTCCAGAGGGATTACTACGCGGGACTTGCTCTCTTCTACTACGCTGCTGGCCGAGGTGCAGTGAAGGCTTTTCCGTACGTCCCGGGCAGTCTTTTCCTCCTTGTTGGTCGTTGCCCTCCTTTTTCTTTGACTGGTCGGTGTGATGACTATCAGCCTCATCACGACGATGCCCATCTTTGAATTGTGAAGTCCTCTTATCTCGAGGAGTCTTGGTCTGATCCTGCCTGGGTGGAGTCTTTTTACTGCCCAATCGGTGACTCCCTGATCTAGAAGTTTCTGATCGGTGGCTCCTGGAGGGGGTTCTAGAGTGCTCCCTTTCCGTCGAGGCAGTTCTAGATCGGTCCCCATCATCTTCTCGACCAGGGGGGTTACTTCTACTTCTATCCAGTCCCCAAGAATTGGCTCTATCAGTGGTCCTTCGACCAGCATTATTATTTCTTACTCCCTGGGTGGCTGCTTGTGCCGCGGCTTGAGCATTGGCTTGGGCCAATTAGGTAGCCGCTTCTAGAGCAAGTGTTGCTTCACGATGACTCCGGTCGACTTCTTCCTGTCGCTGTCTGAGATCTTTGCTTCTGGCCTCCATATCGTGTCTTTGCTGCTCTAACACAACTCTTTACTTAGCCATCTCTTCAGCGAAAGACTCCTGCCGAGCATTGAATTGCATCATCTCCTCTTGGAAAGCGCCTATTGCTTCCTGAAGTTGTTCAACTTCTGGAGTGGTCTCCTCGAGAAACACCCTGGGCTCAATCTCTGGGTTTTGCGGTCCAGGCTCTTTTGATCTAGTAGGCTCCTTTGACGTGCCTGACTTTTTGGATGCCACATTGGTATTCTTGGGCACCATTTCGATATGATAGTCGTGTGCTTCTTCTCTTCAGGCTCTCAATGAAAACACCAAAATGTTGACCGCGTTTTTGGCCAACAATGAGTAGACATCAAAACAACAATAAACCTTCAAGAGAAAAAATACGACACCGATAATTTTATAGTGGTTCAACCACAATTTGTTGGTAATAGCCTAATCCACTTGGAGTTGTGATATATTTAGCCTACACTTAAGATCAGATGAACTTGAGCCAACTGAGTTTCTTAAATGCAAGTAGAGACATATATAGTTTCTCTCTCTAGAGAATACAAGCTTTATCTCTCTCACCTCTCAGAAAATGCCCCAAGAATGCCCCAAGTAACAGTCCCCAAAATCTCAAAACCAGAGAGTTTTCTCAGTCTCCAAAGATCATATCCCCCTAAATGATGCCATGAGCCCTTTATTTATAGGCTCATGGATCGTACATCAATATCTCCCTTTTACTGGGTCATTTGTTCTTCCAACAGACTTTAATTAATAAAATATAAATAAATCTAATATTACAAAAATATGGTTATTATTCCGGGATATCTGAGAGATTCTCGCGGTAGTTGAGAACGATTCGGGTTGAAGCTGTTACTGAGGAAATAGGCAAGCACCTCTCGTAGGCAAAGCACTCCTCTAGCACACCTTTGGTCTAGCAAAACACTCTACTAGTTGGGCAAAACAAATGACTGCACTCCACCGGTCGGCCAAATACTTCACTGGTTGGCCAAACACTTAACTGGTCAGACCAACACCTTACTGGTCGGACAAGCACATGATTGGGCAGACAAGCACATGACTGGTCGGACAAGCACATGACTGGGCAGACAAGCACGTGACTGGGCAGACAAGCACATGACTGGGTAGACAAGCACATGACTAGTCGGTCATGACACTTGACTGGTCAGTAAAAAATCCTTATTGGTCTGACAGATTCTCTACCAGGTCGGTCAGATCACTTTATCACAACTCTGAAGAGCCAATACATTTATTGACTATAGTGTGTCGTTTACGGACCATGTATTGCCACTTTTCACTTCTATTGCCACGTCATCGAACTCCAATTTTTGGGAATAACAATTACCAACTATGTTATGTGCAAGTTGGAGTACAACATGACCCAACTGGTGAATGAGTTGCAAACTTTTGAATCTCTAAAAAAAAGTTCCACTAAGTTGAGGAGGAAAATGTTGCTAAATCCAAGCCTTCCTCTTAAAATGGTAATTCAAAGAAAAGGAAGGGTGGCCAAGGAAAGGACAAAAAAATGGACAAACTACTAGAGAAGACCAACAAGTCTTCCAAGAAATATAATTATGCAAAGAACTCCAAAAATAAGACACCGAAAGAAGCATGCTTTCATTGTGGAGTTGACAGTCATTGGAAAAGAAATTATCCTAAGTACCTGACTGAATTGTTATTGGTTTTTTATTTTATTTTTAATTAATTAATAAAACATTTTAAAAGGGGTTTTAAAATGGAATGTAAGACTTTGTCTTTTATTATTATTATTAAAGATGATTATTTATTTATTTATTATTATTAATATGATAATAATTTCTATATATTCTATATGATAGAAAATAGAAACAACAAGTTTTTTACAGAGAAGAAAAACTATCATATTTTTCACAAAAGAAAAATATTTCTCTCTAGCCTATAATCAAGAGTCTCATGTGTTGAGAATACTTTTGATTCACAAAATTTATTCTTGTTCTTTATGTGCCCACCCAAATCTTGAGGTGTAGAGAACATCTTGGAAGATTTAGGTGTGAGTACTCTAGCGAGGATAGGAAGATCGAAATATATATGAAAAGATTCAAGGATTCTTGATAGGCTACAAGAGGTAAACGATTTCATATTATTTTTCTATACATATTATATATTGATTAACATATTGCATATTAAAGGATCCACATATAAAGTTGTTTATATGAAATTTTGTTGTTGTATACAATACTACCATTACCGTAATTTCCGCTACACACTAGGAACTGCTCCTTACAAATCTCACCTGCTCGGTGGAAGATTTAGGTTGAGAGGGGGGAGGAGGAGTAGTGGACTTGGTAGGAAGAGGAGTTTCCATTGATCGAGACTTCTTACTCGGAGGTTCCCTCCTGGTGTCTCCAGCCTCTCTCTTGCTCGATTTCTTTGAGCCAGTGGTTCTGCTTTTTGAGGTGTGAATGTTAAAAGTGTTGTTCGCCTGTATGACTAAAAAGAATAGGGTGAACAAATTAGTCAAAGTGTCCACAAGTATTATACCCGAACTAAGGATATTGGTCACTATGTTATCTAAGTTATTACTGCTACAAACATTATCCTCCTAGAATAAATCTGGATTAAAGCTACTTGTTGGAAAAATAAAGTTGTCATTCTTGTCGAACATACTACTAGAAATGGGCAATGTATTTAAAAGAGTTGAAAAATCCATACCATTTTCTTCCTCAAACAAGTCATATACCCGACAAGGAAGATCAAGTAGTATTTGTTTGCCCTTCCCGTGGGAAGGAGGAATAAGCTTTGGTCGAGTATTGGAGTCTGGTTCCTTGATGGTGACCCCCCTCGGACGGCGCCTAGGGGGTTGGGAAACATCTTGTTGTTGGGAGACGTCATCCGTACCTTCTCTTGTGGCACTCCCAGCAGATCTTTCTTTCACATCTTGGTGAGGCTCCAAAAGGCTGACTGACCTTAGATTGTTTTCGGTTACCAGTTCTTTGACACTCCTTCCTACAGAGGTCATGCAGGCCAGGGCCACAACCCTCTCTAAGAATATAAAGTGTTGATAACACTCTATACCCATTCAGTGTAATTTGGAATGGAGAAATGTCAAAATAGTTTGCCACTCCTAAAAAAAAATTGTGCAGAGGCAAGGTTGCCCCTCCCTCGATGTGATATCTTGACTTGGCACTATAGGCTCCACTAGGCACGTTTGTCCTCTGGTCAGGGGTTGACTTGAATAAAGTAATCCTAGGAAGGCCATATTTCTTAGGATACGTGGCCACCATCCTGTTTGATATACTACTAGGAGGGCTGATGTACCAGGTGTTGACCACGATTTTGGCGAACGACGAATAGACATCAAAACTACAGTAAGCCTTGAATAGAAAATATGACAACAATAATTTTATAGTGGTTCAACCCCAATTTGTTGGTAATAGCCTAATCCACTTGGAGTTGTGATACATGTGGCCTACACTTAAGATCAGATGGACCTGAGCCAACTGAGTTTCTCAAGTGTAAGTAGAAAAATACAGAGTTTCTCTCTCTAAAGAATACAAGCTTTCTCTCTCTAAGCTCTCTTCGATAATTCCCCAAGAATGCCCTAAGTAACAGTCCCAAAATCTCAAAATTAGAAAGACTAAAAGTCTCCAAAAGATCCGATCCTTAAAATGATGCCATGAGCTCTTTATTTATAGGCTCATGGATCGTAGATGAAAAATATCCCGTTTTGATGGGGTCCTTGGTTGTTTCAACCAACTTTAATTAATAAAATAATAAATAAATCCAAATTACAACAATATAGCTATTACTTCAGGATATCTGAGAGATTCACGCGGTAGTTACGAGTGATTCAGGTTGAAGTTGTTACTGAGATTCTATAAAGAAGTCACTGGGCAGTTAACTCCTGAGATTCTGACATATCCGGTTGGCTACTCCTTCAATTTGACCTAGCTGGTCGGATGAAACCCATTTCTAAGATGACTGGTCGGATGAAGCCCATTTCTTAGACGACTGGTCGGATGAAACCCATCTATGAGATGACTGGTCGGCTTTATCACATTATTGAAGTGACTTGTTGGCCAAAACACATTACTAGTTGGGAAAAACACATTACTCGTCGGCCAAAACACATAGGTCGGATAGCACTATTTTCTGAAGTGACTGGTCGGCCAAAAACCTTTATTGGTCGGATAACACTAAGTTCTGAAGTGATTGGTTGGACATAATTTTTTACTAGTTGGTCAAGAACCTTATTGGTCGGACAAAAACCTTACCTGGTCGGTCAAATTACTTCCTGACCAGATAAATCAATTTCGTGACCAGTAATATCACATCTCCAAAGATTAATTTCCAACATTTTCACTTCTTTAGTCAACACATTTATTGACTATTAATGTGTCATTTACTGACCATGCATTGCCACTTGTCCCATCCTATTGCCACGTCATCGAACGAATTTTTGGGATAACATTTGCCCCCCAAGTTTATTATATGATTTTCTCATATGATAAACTTTTTCTCTAGCTGATAATTATTCACGTCGTCCAAAAGCTTCCACCGTTCAGTAACTTTCACTTTTGAAGTAAACCCTCTATTGAACTTTTTTGTCCATAAAAACAGTAGTTATCAGTTTCCCATTTCCATTACTCTTTTGGGTTCATGGGTATTTGATGAACAATTGTCTTTCCTTAGAATCTTTTGAACTATTCAAATTCCACATTTTGATCTTGTTGTAGTACCTCATGATTAGGAAAACATGTTTGTGACCCATGCTCATGAGATTTGTTGCCTCCTCGGATCCTCTAGCCGATCGTTCATTTCCTTGGCCCCTTGAATACGTGTATGGCTAATAGGATAGGCCTAGCTCCTCGGTCCCTTCTCAACTCTTCGGAAATTTCTTGGTCGATCGGGCACACACCCATCTCTTCGAACCGCTCGGACACAGGCCTAGCTGCTCGGATGCACGCCTATCAACTCGGACATCATAGCTGCTCGGCCGTGCGCTTGGCTGCTCGGACACCACGTGTTGTTTGTTTTATTTTCAGAGTCTTGGAACCAATATCTACCTCTAATGGAGTTCTCGTACAATAACAGTTACCAGTCTACAAGGAATTTTGTATGAATGTGCTATGATGTTATGATGTTTATGTTATGATGATGTTATGATGCTACGTTATGATGATGATATGATATTTGATACAACGATGCTATGATGTATAAAGATGAACGATAGTGTGTGAATTTGTTGTACCTTACTTGCTTATTGTTTGTACTCCCTTACTGGGCTTTTAGCTCACCCCCTTACTTTCCCTTCCAAGTAGCAAAGAGGTTCCTCTGTGGCACGCGTGGTGACGTGAGGAGCTCTATCGTCGTGGGGTGTATGGCGTGGGGCATCCTATGGACGGAAAAATGATCACTTTAAGATGCCATTTTAATTATGCTATGTTTTAAGAGACTTTCTAAATTATCAGTGGGACTTAATTATTGGATTTGTTTTCTTTTGAACTTTGCATAAAAACTCATATTTTCTTTTAAAACTATTGGGCCCAACTTGCATTGTTTTAAGCAAGTCCCCACTGAGACTTTTATAATAAGTGGTTTTCTTTTATGAACCAACGAATACGTGAAGGTTTTATTAAGCACTAGTCTAGGGCGTTCTTTAAAAATTGTATCAGAGACGATCGTCCATATTTCCAAGGACCCCCCCCCCCCCATAAACGCTAAAGACGGGAAAATCTCACCTTACTGCGTCGTAAGTATTTTTTTATTACTTTCTTTTTCGTTTTATTTAATTTTGTTTAGTTTCGTAACTGCAGTAGTAAAAATGCCTCCTGTGTTAAGAACGACAAGGAAACAATTGCTTAAGGAGATCCGCATGATTCTAAGAGTCGAGCTTCACGAGGACCCTTATGATTGGCGCATGACGGTCTTAAAGACGACAAAGGAGGTCTGCGATCGTATCCAAGGAATAATGAATAAGAGGGGAGCCTTGCTTTGGCCCATAGAATAATTCTGGGTGATGAGTGAAGCTTTGTCGATGCACCCAGAGGCTCTTCGACAGTTAAATCAATCATGGAATGATGTTGTGCTAGATGACATGGAGTTTAGCACCATGGAGTTTACGATTCGCGACTTTCTGGTAAGATATGACCTTAGTCATCAGGAGCTGGTATTAGTAAAGACAGATGATGGCGAAATAGAGGAGCATTTAGAGACGGTGCATGACGTGGAAGGAGAATTGGTAGTTAAGGAAGTACTACAAGCTATACCGCGTCTGACCACGAGGATGGAGATAATGGCGAGTGCTCCCGTCTATTTCCACATCCCTGAAAACGTCTTTGATTACAATTCAGAGGACGAGTCCACCGTCGAGGACTAGAGTCCATTTCGTAATCGTCGCATGGGAGTGCCAATAAATAAGATGGAATAATAATAATTCTCTAGGACCTTAAAGGATCTATGTTTTGGTTAATTAAACACTTTTTGGGATTGTTTAATTTTGGAATAATTTAAACATTTTGAATGCTATGGATATTTTGTTGCAAACTTTAAATGATGAGATGTGAACGTATGATTTTACAAATATCCATCAAACCAGTATGCAATGTTCCTTCCTTATGATTTTTCCTTTGATTTAACTTAGAACTTCATCATGTCAACCAGAGGAAGAGGAGGAAAGGGAAGAGGTAGAGGCAGAGGAAAGGGTGCTTCCACCAGATCTGAAACTACGGCCACCCCTGACGTTGAAATGCCATCTGTTCAACCTGCAGCTCCAGACGCACCATCTGTGGACCTGGCTGCAGAGGTAGCAAGATTAAGAGAACAGTTGAGACTAAGAGAAGAGGAACTATCACAAGCTAGACAAGCACCATAGACATCCCAAACACACCAGATACCTCAAGTACCAGTGGCGCAACCCTAGCCCCTAGTACCACCACCTGCACCACTACCAGTAGCCTATGGGTTCGAACCAGTATATGAACGCTTTAGGAAACAAGCCCCATCGACGTTTGAAGGGAAAGCTGATCCAATGGTAGCAGAAGATTGGTTAAGGTCTGTTGAGGCTATTTTTGATCATATGGAGTTAGATGATCGCCAAAGGGTTTCCTGCGCAGTTTATCTACTTAAGATAGATGCACGGATTTGGTGGGACGTGACTAAATAGACCCGTGATCCAAATACCATGACTTGGGCGGAGTTTGTCCTGGCATTCAGTAAGAAGTATTACAGTCCAGCTGTGCTAGCAACTAAGGTTGATGAATTTATAACTCTGGTACAGGGGAATCTTTCAGTCACCGACTATGCATAGAAGTTCGATCGATTGGCCAAATTTGCCCTTGAAGTGGTGCCAACTGATGCATTGCGAGTCCAGAGGTTTGTAAGGGGACTCAAACCAATGATCGCGAGGGACGCTAGGATGACCAGCGCTGAAGTGGTCAGTTATGCAGAGGTACTAGATAGAGCACTTGAGGCTGAATATTTGGAGGAACGGATATGGAAGGATATTGCCACTAGAAGAGAGAACCACCGCAACAAGAGCTTCCATGAGAGCAACAAGAGAAAGGCTAACGAAGGGCAGAATAGTGGGGTTGATAAAAGACCTAGACCTCCAGTCACGAACAGCAACAACCACAACTCTCAGAACCATAGCAACCACAATAACCGCTTCAATGACCGGAACTGTGGTAACGAACAAGGAAACCGAGTCGAGTATCCTACCTGCCCTAAATGCACGAAGAGACACCCAGGAGAGTGTCAGGCCGGTTCCAACAAATGCTTCAAGTGTGGCCAAGCAGGACACTTGAGAAAGAATTGCCCACAATGGAAGGCGGGACAGAATAACAATAACAATCTGGTGCCAGCAAGAGTTTTCGCCTTAACCCAGAACGAAGCGACTCATTCTTATGTTTCCATGAATGTGATTGGTAGACTGAATATGCCTTATAAGATGTTTGAACATACCTTTAGTACATTGTTGCCATCGGGAGATATGATGTTGTCAAATAAGTGGTTACCGTCAACACCTGTGACAGTAGAAGGCAGGGAGTGCCCTGCAGATCTCATAGAACTGAGTATACCGGATTATAATGTCATACTCGGCATGGATTGGTTATCCAAACATGGGGCTACGATAGACTGTCGAAGGAAGACCGTGGAGTTTAGGCCAAAGGAAGGAGAGGTCTTTTCCTTTAAAGGTGAAGTAGCGAGCTTTCGAACACCCATAATATATGCACTAGAAGCACAGAATATGATGTAACATGGATGTTTAGCGTTCCTTGCCAGTGTAGTGGATAAGTCCAAGGAGTCAGAACTAAAGCCAGAAAATGTACATATTGTTTGTGAGTTCCCGGAGGTGTTTCCCGAGGAATTACCAGGACTACCCCCGAACAGAGAAATCGAGTTTGTAATCGAGCTTGCACCTGAAACTGCACCAATCTCTAAAGCACCCTATCGAATGGTGCCGGTAGAGTTAAAGGAACTTAAGAACCAACTACAGGAGTTGTTAGACAAAGGGTTCATAAGACTTAGCCATTCTCCATGGGGAGCACCAGTCCTATTTGTGAGGAAGAAGGATGGGAGTATGAGAATGTGCATTGATTACCGAGAGCTCAATAAGGTCACCATTAATAATAAGTATCCTTTGCCTAGGATAGACAACCTTTTTTATCAGCTACAAGGGGCTTCAGTGTTCTCGAAGATTGATCTGCGATCTGGGTAGCATCAGTTGAAAGTGAAAGAGGGAGACATTCCAAAAACAGCCTTCAGGACTTGCTCTGGGCACTATGAATTCTTAGTGATGTCCTTTGGACTCACCAATGCCCCAGCAGCCTTTACGGATATGATGAATAGGGTATTTAAGGATTTCTTGGCAAGTTCGTAGTGGTGTTCATTGATGATATCCGCATTTACTCAAAGACCAAGGAGGAGCACAAGGAGCATTTGAGATTGACTCTGAACAGATTACGGGAACATCGGTTATACGCCAAGTTCTCTAAATGCGAGTTTTGGATGGAACAAGTAACCTTCTTAGAGCACATAGTCTCTAAGGATGGGATTGCAGTAGACCCATCGAAGATCGAGGCCATTAGAGACTGGCCCCAGCCCAAGAATGCCTCAGAAGTTCAGAGTTTCTTAGGGTTGGCGGGTTATTATACGAAGTTTGTCGAGGGTTTCTCAAAGATTGCCACCCCGTTGACCAACTTAACCCGGAAACATCAGAAGTTCGCATGGACAGAAAAATGTGAAGGGAGATTTCAGACCATGAAGGATAAGTTGATTTCCTCGCCTATCTTTTGTGTTCCCACTGAGGTCGGAAAATTTATGGTGTATTGTGATGCATCAAAGAACGGCTTGGGATGTGTGTTGATGCAAGAAGGGAAGGTTGTAGCTTATGCTTCCAGACAACTCAAGGATTATGAGCAGCGGTATCCCACTCATGACCTGGAATTGGCGGCAGTAGTGTTCGCACTGAAGATATGGAGACATCACCTGTATGGAGACAAGTGTGAGATATACACCGACCACAAAAGTCTGAAATACTTTTTCACACAAAAGGAACTGAAGATAAGGCAGAGAAGGTGGTTGGAATTAGTAAAGGACTACGACTGTGAGATTCTATACCACCCAGGTAAGGCCAATGTCGTTGCTGATGCTTTGAGCAGGCGGGGACATGGGAGTGTCTCAGCATTACATACAATAGAGATGCCTCTTCAGAAAGAGATCATAAATGTCGGCATCGAGATTGTGATGGGAAGTTTGGCGAACCTTACATTGCAATCCTCTCTATTAGAACAAATTCGAGAAGGACAGAAATTTGATGAAGCCTTAGTGAAAGAAGAGGCTTTGGTACAAGAAGGTGGCAGTAGCGATTTCACAATATCTAATGGTGGATTGCTAAGATACAAGGATAGGATTTGCGTGTCTGACAATGTTGAAATTAAGGAAAGTATTATGAAAGAAGCGCACACAACGCCTTATTCCTTGCACTCAGGGTCCACGAAAATGTACCAAGACCTTAAGGCATTATATTGGTTGCATGGAATGAAGAGGGACATTGCTGAATTTGTTGCTAGATGTTTGACATGCTAGCAAGTCAAAGCGGAACACCAGAGGCCAACAGGGTTGCTTCAACCGCTTTACATTCCTGAATGGAAATGGGAGGATATCGCGATGGATTTTGTGGTAGGGTTGCCTAGAACTACCAAGCAGCACGACTCAGTGTGGGTGATAGTAGATAGACACACTAAGTCTGTCCATTTTCTGCCAGTTAAGACCACATACTTGGCGGATCAATATGCTGACTTGTATGTTAGTGAGATAGTGAGACTTCATGGGGTGCCAAAGTCGATAATTTCTGATCGAGGGTTAGTTTTCACATCGAACTTTTGGAAAGGACTACAAAGAGCTATGGGGTCGAGACTAAAGTTTAGCACTGCATTTCATCCTCAGACCGATGGCCAGTCTGAGAGGACCATTCAGATTTTAGAGGACATGTTGAGGTGCTGTGCTTTGGACTTTTCAGAGTCTTGGAACATATATCTACCTCTAATGGAGTTCTCGTACAATAACAGTTACCAGTCTACCATTGGGATGGCTCCCTATGAGATGCTTTATGGGCGTAAGTGTAGATCTCCTTTGCACTGGGATGACGTTGGGGAAAATAATATTTTAGGTCCTGAAGCAGTTAGGGAAGCCAGTGAGGCAATAGAGAAGATTCGCCAAAGGATGCTTACTGCGCAGAGTAGGCAAAAGAGCTACACTGACCTCAAGAGAAGGGACATCGAGTTTTCAGTGGGCGAGTTTGTTTTCTTGAAAGTCTCGCCGATGAAAGGTGTGATGTGTTTTGGAAAGAAAGGGAAGTTAAGCCCTAGATATATTGGTCCATTTGAGATATTGGACAGAGTATGGCAGGTTGCGTACCGTTTGGCACTGCCCCCAGTATTAGCTGAAACGCATAACGTCTTTCACATCTCAATGTTGCGTAAGTATGTGTTAGACCCCTCTCATGTGTTGAGTTACGAGCCGTTACAGCTGAAGCAGGACCTGAGTTATGATGAACAGCCTAAGCGCATTATAGAATAGGGAATCAAGGAATTGAGATCCAAAAGGATTCCACTTGTTATGGTCCTATGGAAGAATAGTACGGAACGAGAAGCAACATGGGAGTTGGAGGAAGACATGAAAGCAAGATACCTTGAATTATTTTGGTAAGAAAGAATTTCGGGACGAAATTCCGTTTAAGGAGGGTATAATGTAGTGCACCAAAATTTTTTTTTAGATTATTAAAATTTTGTGATTTATTTTATTTAAGTGTTATGTGTGATGAATTGTTTTATTTAAATGTTGTTTATTTTATTTAGTTGTTGTTTGTTTTACTTGATTGTTTGTCATTTTATTTAATTGTTAGAATTGGTGTAGAATATTTTTATAAAAATTACTTGTTAAATAATTTGTATTTATTTTATTTTAAAAATGTGATTATGTGAGATTTGGTTGAATGCACTAAGGTGCATGGTAGATTGTGATGCACCCTAGTGATTTAGTGTGTGCAAGTATATGGTAATAAGATGCACATGTGTGGATTTTCTACACATTTTATAATTGCTATTTATTTAATATAATTGAGTAGTTTTATTAAAAAATAAATAAATAAATAAAAGAAAGGGCAAGTGTAGGGTGGATGTCTTGCAATTAGGGGGATATTGATTGATTTTTCCAATATTTTTCTAAGGAGAATAAATTTAAATTGGATGAGGATAGCCATTTTGGGAAAGGAGTATGATCACCATTTATCTCCAATCAATTATCATAAAAAAAAATTAAAAAAAAAGGAAGAAAGGAAACTTACCATTTCATTTTGGAGAGGCTTTATGAGAGGATTAGGTTAAGAAGGGAAGGAAAAATTGGAAGAGCATATTGTGCTCTTGGCTGTCGTGAGTTGAAGAGAGGAAGAGAGAGAGGGTGGCGAGCTAGAGAGAGAGAAAGGAAAGGGCTGCCATTTTCTAGAGAGAAGGAAGAAGCAAAAAAAAAAAAAAAAAGAAAGAGGAGGGAAGAAGAAGAGGGTTTCGAACCCTAGGTATGTTCTATCTATTGGTGTTTTACATATTTGAATTAGAGTCTTCTCCTCTTCTCTAATCTAAGATTTATTTTGTGGTTTCTTTCTTTGGATGTATGGTGTTTGAAAATCCCCTATAGGTAACAAGGTCTTTCTTGCTAGAGTATTCTTGATTCAACAATCAAGAGAGGTAATGGTTTTTCTTAGCCTATATTAGTTTTGATGGGTTTATCCTTGAGGTTGTTTATGGTGGTGTTTAATGGTTTGATTATTGTAGGTTGGTGATGAGGTGATTATGATCTGTTTTATTTTTTTCATGAAAAGAATATGTTTTGTTAAAAGGGCTCATGAGAATGTTTGAGAGAAAATGGGTTTGATGGGATTTATATGAGGGTTGTATTTTATGTTTATGTTGCTATGATTATTTTAGACCATTGATTTATGTAAAATATGCACAAATGATGATAGATGCATACTTGGTTTTATGTGGAGGTAGATGAGAATTTTTGTGATATTTTATGGTAGATCTTGAGTGTTTAGGCCTAGGGGTAAAAGGTTCAATCATGATTGTTTTCTTGTATGTTTTGAAATAATGGTGTTTATGAATTTATGTATGTTGTTGTTATTGTTTTGTTGGATTCATGTATTAATTCATTGGAATAGAAAAATGTTTTATAAGATTGCATATGAATATGTGTTAGTGATATTCTTAGAATTATTTGTATAATAAGAGCATGAGAGGATTTTGGACATGTATGATTTTATGTGAAATTTTGAGATAAGGATGAATTTCATGAGTAATTATGCTTGCTGATTTTGTAAATAATTGGGTAAAAGCTTGATGAAAAAGTGATTTGCATGCATAAGTAATGTCCATAATGCTATGTTGATTTTATGAAATTAAAAAGGGTATTTTAAGTCACAATAAAATGATATTTTACTCAAATAAATACTTACAGAATTTTTATTATATTTTTAGAAAAATATGAGGTTTTAAATTCAATATGGTGATTTTAATGATAAGAAAATGGTTGCTGGAATTTTTATAAAAAAATGTGAAATGTGTTTCAATAAAATGAATTTGATGAGTGTTTGAAATAAAAATTAATACCCTAAATTATGGTAATATTAAAAATGGTATTTTAATATGGTATGAATGTATATTTTGATAATTATGATTTTTTCTTTATTTTTGATTGAGAAAAATATTGAATTCAATTTATTTGTGATTTTTAAAGAAATTAAATAGTGGCTGAAAGTTTGGTTTAAAAAGTTTAAAATGATTATTTAATTGCCACTTATGAATTTATGTTACATACAAACTAAGTCTTAAATAATTCAAATAAAATATATTTTTCTCACATCATTTATGTAACACAATTAACCAATATTAAAATTTATTTTTCTAAGGAGACATAGTAATCATAGGTATTTTAAATAAATTCCAAGGTTTTGTTAATTCTTTGTAATTTGAGAATAATAAATGAAATTATCGCATATTTTTTTTAAGCTAAATGAAATTATTTTACAAAATAAAATAATGTTTTGAGAGATTTAATCAACCTAGAAATTTTAAGAAAATAAAGCATGTTGCAAGTCTATTAATTTTTAAAACGATAGAAGTAAAATGTGTAGAATTATCGTTTTTAAACGTCACAAATACGCAATGTTCCCACGTATGCATGTTACATGCAAATCCACTTTTACGTCCAAAATTATGTCTATTATTCAACTATGTGGTTTTTATAGAAAAATCATGCATGCAAAGTAGGTAAAATGAGCATTATTCTTTTATGGCCTTATGTGTAATTAAGAAAAATTGCATGTTGTGTGTAACTCTTATTATGTGTGCATGGCCCATGCACACATGAGTTGTATGAAAGGGCAAAATAGTAATTTTATGAAACTAAGAAATGTCGTTTTGATTATGGTATATGCTCATTGAGAGGTTGTGAAATTACTTAGCTCGGACCTGAGGTAAGGAAGTTAGATAGAATTTATGATTGTTTATGCTATGAATGGTAAGACTATTGTGTGAATGAAATGTTATGAATTATGAATGCCATAATGTGATGATATGTTGGCTTGTATGAATATGTTATGTTATGTATGGATGTTAGCGTGATGAACGCGACACATCAAAATGGGTTGCTAAGGATATGAAGACGTAGCCCGAGTTACTAAGGATATAAAGACGTAACTCTAAGGGCGGACGCGCCGAGGTTATTCAAGGACCAAACACTCTTGTTTACCTCAAAAGGGTGGCATGGACAAGTTAGCGGGCCATGTTCATAAGGAATTTTGTATGAATGTGCTATGAAGTTATGATATGATGATGCTATGATGTTTATGTTATGATGATGTTATGATATGATGATGCTATGATGTTTATGTTATGATATGATGATGTTATGATGCTACGTTATGATTATGATATGATGTTTGATACAACGATGCTATGATGTATAAAGATGAACGATAGTGTGTGAATTTGTTGTACCTTACTTGCTTATTGTTTGTACTTCCTTACTGGGCTTTTAGCTCACCCCCTTACTTTCCCTTCTAGGTAGCAAAGAGGTTCCTCTGTGGCACACGTGGTGACGTGAGGAGTTCTATCGTCGTGGGGTGTATGGCGTGGGGTATCCTATGGACGGAAAAACGATCACTTTAAGACGCCATTTTAATTATGCTATGTTTTAAGAGACTTTCTAAATTATCAGTGGGACTTAATTATTGGATTTGTTTTCTTTTGAACTTTGCATAAAAACTCATATTTTCTTTTAAAACTATTGGGCCCAACTTGCATTGTTTGAAGCAAGTCCCCACTGAGACTTTTATAATAAGTGGTTTTCTTTTATGAACCAATGAATACGTGAATGTTTTATTAAGCACTAATCTAGAGCGTTCTTTACAGTTATTCTCAAGGAAATCTTCTTTTTCAAGAATAGGATTTAATGATATATTTCAAGTTTGACTGACCTTAAGGCACACTCTTGAGTTAAGTCATTGATCTAATATAATGGGTTACACTCACAAAGTACATTAGGCTTTCAAGCAGACTAGTGTTGTAACGCCCTGGTTACCCCAGAACAGTTACGGTGAACAGTGAACCGGAAATTTGACCCACTACCCGAGTCCTTTGGTTAAAAACGTGCACTAAGTGTTATTAACAGGCTAAGGTGGAAAACCAATAAAAAGGAAAGGATATATTTTATTAAATGCATAAAACTGTATATGGGCCCATAAAAACTTTTATAAGTTATTTACAACTCAAAATGGTCACTACTGTTTCAAATTTAAAAACCCGCCGACCTAAGCGACAAAAATAGGGTAAACCCCCTAGTTCCTCTGAGACCTCCTTGGCTGTGGTGGTCAAGCGGCCGCATATGTACACAACACCGCCTAAGCTCTCCACTCAAGGTTGGGTGAGCTTTTCTTTCCCTTTAACTACACCACATAGCACCCATGAGCCAAGGCCGAGCAAGAAAACACAATATAACATGATATAATATCAACAATGATCATAATAATCATTCAGGACTTTTAGTCCAAAATAGAGAGGTGACAGTCGCAAAAGTCACTAAGATGGGTACAACTCCCTTTATCCATGTGACGATAGGGTCACCGAGGCTTAATAGATAAGTGAACCTTTCACTAGCTTAAACATGATAGGTGCATGATGACTAGTCACCAACATAACATTCCTTATGACTCTAGAGTCATAACTATGGAACATTGTTCCCTAGCCATGTAACAAGCAGTCACCTAGTCCTTAGGCCCTGGCTCTGAGTAACTAGTCTTAGACTAGCCAAGCGCTTATAAGTATCATCGACCTTAGGGTCGGTCCAGCATTAATTCCTTAGATTCATTCAACGCTGATATGGATTAGATCTAATCTTCATTCGACCCTACGTTCAGGACGCTTATGCCGTTTCGGACTCTCAGGTCAGTAATATGCGACCAGTGCCGTCCCTGACTAATCAGTGCCATACACAAGTGAAAAACATCCGCTAGCATTTAATATGAAATCAATGTCCACATTTATCAATCAACATGCCTCAACAACAATCATGCATGTCATATACACAGGGTGCAGTTTTCTTACCTCAAGTTCGAGCGAGAAATAATGTAAGAACGACTCTGAGAACGATCGACCTTTTGATTCCTTAGCAGTTACCTAATCACAACCAGTTATAACCTCCATTAATGAAATTCAACAATAAAAGGGTCTTAACCTAAACCCCACTCTCGGGACCTCGAAACATGCCCACACAGTGAGTAGATTCGATCCCGGGCCTTAAGGATTGAAACCCCGAGCCAAAAACACTTAAAAACGCTCAAAACGGGACTTTGGAGGAACAAAGTAGCGCTACAGCGCTGCTCCCTAGCGCCCCAGTGCTATACTCAGAACTCCCAACCACCCAGAAAACAATCCTGTGTAGCGCTACCCTCATACCAGTTTTCCCCTGAAACTTCCTTCTTCGACTCCTTCGATTACAACCTGTTTCCAATGCTTCCAAATCCCATTTTTGATGCCAAATGAACCCAAAAACCATCCTCACATATCCCAAACATCACAACCATAAGAACCCTAGCCAAATCTCCCCAAAAAACCAAGTATTCAACCTAGAAATCACAACTGAAAACTAGAACCAAAACAGGGCAAACAAGAGAATTCAATGGCTAGAAACTTACCCCAAGCTCAACTTATGATGCTCTTCAATGGTGGAACACACTCCCAAGCTCACAAGACCTACTTCCCAAGCTTGAATCCTTAAGAATGGCTCAAAAATCACAAAGAACACTGAAGGAAAAAAAGTACGGGAGAAGCTTCAAGTGATACTCTGTTTTTCACTTCTTTCACAGCCTAAAATGGCTTATATCAATCCTAGGGGTGAAAAGACCAAAATACCCCTAGGTCAATTAAGGGTTTCTAAAGGCTCCCAAGGGAAAAATTGGTATTTCCCTCCTATCTCGTTAATCATAATTAACGCTATCCAATTCTCGCTATTCTCGATAATCTCAAACACCAATAGTTCATATCCCGTTACCCTTTATTGACCGATAACGCTCTAATCATTAAAATCACCTCGAGACCCAAACTTAAACCTGTTATGACTAGACCGCTAATTAATATTCCAAGATCTTCTCATGCTGAATAGCTCGAACAAACCCACATTATAATGTGGTCCCAATAATAGGTCACCGACCTGCATACAAATATACAATTACGTCCTCAACGGGCCAAATTACCAAAACACCCCTGTAATGAAATGTGGACCCACATGCATGCATTTAACATCATATTATAATATAATTCACATAAACATGCATATTATCAATTAATGGCATAATTAAATAGTTATGGCCCTCCCGGCCTACTAATCCAGCCATTAAACCGCATTAGAGATTTCAGGGCATTACAAGTGTATTCTTGACCAAACAAGTGGTTGTTTATAAGTTAAAAGAGAAATGTTGATTTAAGTTTTCACTTATAAATTTGAGAGGTTGTCTCAAAATTAATTTGGAATTAGTCTGACCTACCCTAAGGCTGGTCCATTAATGTTCATATTAATTAATCGTGGAATTAGTAATTAATTTTTTATGTGTTCTTTAATTTTTGCATTCATGCATCACGTTTACTATTCCGAAAATTACTGATATTTATTATATTCATAAATTCATCTTTGTTTATTTATTTATTTTCAGCAATCATGTCTAGCTCAAATCATGTATCTTCTTTACTTGCCAATGAAAAGTTGAATGGTGAAAACTACATGAAATGGAAATCAAACTTGAACATTGTATTAATATGTGAAACCACAAATTTGTCTTGACTGAGGCATGTCCTGAAGTCCCTCCTGCTACTGCTGCCAAAACTGTAAGGGAAAAGTTTGATAATTGGATCTTATCAAACAACAAAGCAAAGTGTTATATGCTTGCGAGTATGAGCGATGTGCTCAAAAAGAAGTTTGAGAAGACTGATAATGCTTATGAGATCTGGGATACTCATCAAGATATGTTTGGGCAGTAGTCAGATCAATGCAGGCACGAGGCCACCAGATCCTACATGACCAAGAAAATGAATAAAGGAGTTTCTGTCAGAGAACATGTGTTAGACATGATAAATACAATGGACGATGCCATAATCCATGGGGAAATCATTGATGAAAGGACTCAAGTAAGTATTATACTTGAATTTCTTTCTCCAACTTTTAAATGTTTCACAACCAACTATGTCATGAACAAATTATCATATAACATGACACAACTATTGAATAAATTGCAAACTTATGAATCTCTTAACAAAGGTTCTGAGAAAGAAGGAGAAGCAAATGTTGCTGATTCTAACCCATCCTCTTCAAAGGCTAAAACCAACAAGAGGAAAAATGGAAATGGCAAGGACAAGGAGAAAGAAACGAATACAAAGAAGCCTAAAAAGTCATCCAAAGGCAAAGAGAACAAGAACACCAAAAAATCCAAAAAGAAGACCCCAAAAGAGACTTGCTTTCACTGTGGAGTAGATGGTCACTGGAAGAGAAAAAGAAAGGTAAATTTGATTTACTTGTACTAAAAGCTTATTTAGTGGAAGACAATTCCTTAACTTGGATAGTAGATTCAGGAGCTACTAATCATGTTTTCTTTTCTCTATAGATTCTTACTTCGAAGAGGAAGCTTGTTGATGGAGAGGTGACTATGAGGGTAGGCAGTGGTCAGATTGTCTCTGCAGCAACATTTGGAACAGACCGTTTGGAATTTGAAAAGAATAAATTTCTTGTTTTAGAGAACATTTATTATATTCCTGGATTTTCTAGAAACTTAATTTATGTTTCTATGTTGCATGAACAAGGTTTTAAAATTTCTTTTCATAATAATTTGATTGTTATTTCAAGATATGGTTTTAAGATATGTTATGCAAAATCTAATGGTGGGCTTTATAAACTGCAAGCTAAAGAGGAATCTGCTTATAATTCTGAATTATTCAAAACAACTAATCATCGATCTATTAAACGACAAAAGACTGATTCTGATAGTGAAACATGTCTGTGGCACTTGAGATTGGGCCATATTGAGCTAGACATAATTAATTGGCTTGTAAAGGATGGTCCTTTAATAGAACTATCTATTGGATCTCTCCCTGTTTGCGAATCTTGTCTAGGAGGCAAAATGACCAAGAGACCTTTCTCTGCTAAAGGTTCAAGAGCTACAGAACCACTTCAGCTAGTACATATGGATGTTTGTGGTCCACTTAATGTACAAGCAAGAGGAGGTTATGAATACTTCGTCACTTTCATTGACGATTATTCAAGATATGGTTACCTATATTTAATGCAAAGAAAATCAGATGCTTTTGGAAAGTTCAAAGAATTTCAAGCAGAAGCTGAAAAGCAATTAGGTAAATCACTAAAAATTCTTCGATTTGATCAAGGAGGAGAGTACTTGGATTTTGAATTTGAGGACCATCTGCGTTAGCATGGTATTCAATCCAAACTCATTACACCTGGAACGCCACAGCAAAAAAGTGTTTCAGAAAGATCGAACAGAACGTTACTAGAAATGGTTAGATCAATGATGAGCTTCTCATCATTACCACTGTCATTCTAGGGCTATGCGATTCAATGTGCTCTATACATATTGAATGTTGTTCCATCTACGTCTATCCAGAAGACACCCATAGAATTATGGAATGGTTGCAAACCTAGTTTTCACAATTTTCGAATTCGGGGGTGTCCTGCACACGTGCTTAAAGGAAAGACCAGGAAGTTGGAATCACGCTCTGAAGTATGCATGTTTGTGGGATATTCCAAAGAGACTAGAGGTTGAATTTTCTAAAGTCCAAAAGAAAATAAAACATTTGTATCGACAAATGCAACTTTTCTTGAACATGACTATGTTAATAACCACAAACCTCGCAGTAAGGTTGTATTGGAGGAGATGGTCTCGAATGTAGTTGCAAAGTCACCAGCAACAACCAATGAAAAATGGCAAGAGGAAATTTCTAGTTCTAGTCAGAATAGTAGATAGCCTCGTCGTAGTGGGAGGGTTAGTAAGCAACCCATTCTCTATGAACACGAAGTTCAAATACTTGTCTCTGACACAAGCAAAGACGATCCATTGACATTTAAAGATGCAATGAATGATTCTGACAATGACAAATGGCAAGACTCCATGAACCAAGAAAAGGAATCAATGTATTCCAATTATGTCTGAGTTTTTGATGATCCACTTGAGAATATCAAGCCTATTGGTCGGAAGTGGATATTCAAGAAGAAAAGAGGAGTGGATGGGAAAGTAGAGACTTTCAAAGCAAGGCTTGTAGCCAAAGGCTATACACAGAAAGAAGGGGTTGACTATGAAGAAACCTTTTCTCCTGTAGCCATGCTAAAATCCATTCGTATACTCTTATCCATTACTGCGTGCATGGATTATGAGAATTGGCAAATGGATGTTAAAACAGCCTTTTTGAATGGCTACCTTGACGTAACCAATGTCTCAACCAGAAGGGTTTGAAGTAAAAGGTCAAGAGCAAAAAGTTTGCAAGCTTCTTAGGTCCATCTATGAACTCAAACAAGCTTCTAGATCTTGGAATCTTAGATTTAATGACACAATTAAAAAGTTTGGTTTTGAACAAAACGTTGACGAAGGTTGTGTCTATAAACAAATAAAAGATGGTGTAGTAGTATTCCTCGTTCTTTACGTTGATGATATATTGTTGATTGGAAACAACGTAACATCATTATCAAAGGTAAAGAATCGGTTAGCTGAACAATTCCAAATGAAATATTTGGGAGAAGCCAAGTATGTTCTGGGCATTAAATTCTTAGAGATAGACAAAACAAAACTTTGGCACTGTCTCAAGCAACTTATATTTATAAGGTGTTAGAACGCTTTAATATGCAAAACTCCAAAAAGGGTGATATGCCAACCAATTCTGGAGTATTCCTTTTCAAGGAGAAGTGTCCCAAAGCACCTCATGAAGAGGAAGATATGAGACAGTATCCCTATGCCTCAACGGTAGGTAGTCTAATGTACACCATGTTGTGTACAAGACCTAACATTTGTTATTCAGTAGGGATAGTAAGCCGTTATCAATCCAATCCTGAATTGAGTCATTGGATTGCAGTAAATAATATTCTCAAGTATCTTAGAAATACTAGAGATTATATGCTTGTATATTCAGGTGGAGACCTGAACCCCACTGGTTACACTGATTTTGATTTTCAATCAGATAGAGATAGTCATAAATTGACTTCTGGATCAGTGTTTACTCTTGGAGGGGGAGCAGTAGTCTGGCGAAGTATTAAACAAACCAGCATTGCAGACTCCGCCATGGAAGTCGAGAGTATAGCAGCTTGTGAAGCAACTAAGGGGGTTGTTTGGCTTAAGAAGTTCTATTCCGATCTGGAAGTAGTGCCAGATGTGGATAAGCCACTAGTCCTTTACTATGACAACAGTGGGGCAGTAGCTAACTCAAAGGAACCACGGAGTCAAAAGAGGAGAAAGCACATCGAGAGGAAGTTTCACTTGGTAAGTGAGATAGTTCATCGAGGAGATGTTGCTGTTATGAAGAAAGCTTCAGAGCATAATCTTGCAACCTTTCACAAAGACTTTATCCATAAAATCTTTTAAGGAGCATGTAAGAAGCATGGGAATGAGAGAGATGCCTCATTTGCTTTAGGGCAAGTGGGAGATTGTTGGGAATTGTGCCCTGAAAGCATATGTAGTAGACATTGTTTCGAGAAATAAATAAATAAATAAACTTTGTTATGCATATATTTTTATGGACTATATTATTCACTGATAATATTAAGTAAATATCAGAAAAATTCCTAAGTTCATATATGTGATCTCAACCACGTATTGGTACGAGAGGATTCTGTTTGATATAAATGAACTTGAATGGTTTGCAGTAAAATAAAGTTATGAAATCTTTAGATTAATTACTGCAAGTACGGTCCACTAGTATTATGAATACATGTGATCTAGATCTAGATCACTAGTGTAGTAGGACACTTTAGTGAATGTACTTTAAATATTAGAGAATACATAGAACTGGACCAGATATTTTTATTAATACTTAGTTAAATACCGTTTTGAAGTATTAATTAAATATATCAACTGATGATCATATACAAATAGATCTTAATCCTGAAGTTTTCATGAACTCTTGTTTATGTTATATGAGTTCTTTGATTCACTCGTTAGGGTCTGTCAGAATGATCAAGCTAGAAACTTTTGTTTTGGGAACTCATTCATGTAAATGGCTGGGGACATAGTATACAGATATGGAATCTATACATTCTCGAAAGAGATTGAATAATGGTTCTCTTAAGGGTTGACTTTTGGGACTGAAAGGTTATTGAGCTCAAATTCATAATTTAGTTATGAATTAACCTTTACTAAGTTAATGGTACTTAAGGAAACAAGAGATAATTAAATGGGTAAAACGATAATTTTATTCCCGATTAATTATGAACCATTATTAGAGGGTTAATTTGTATGTAATGATTATATCAATGGACACTTTATTGTTATAAAGTACTCAGTAAATGAAATGTCTATAATTACAAGAGTGCAGTCTCATATTTACAGTGGAATAATCATGAGATTAATAAATTAAGATTATTTAATTAAAGAGTTTAATTAATAATCATAAATTTATTGGAGCTTGGAATTATAGGTCCATAGGTCCCCACAGCAGCTCTATCAACACTATTCAAGGTAAGAATTGATATTTAAGAAGAAATTTGTTCTTCGGGCCAAATATGCAATTATATGATAATAGTGATTAATTAATTAGTTACAAATTATTTGTAATTAACAAAATTAATTATTATGTAATTTTTGAAATTATGTTTAATAATTAAATTAATTTTTGAAAATTAATTAATTATAATTTTTAAAATTATAATTAATTAAATATTTAATTTTCGAAAATATTGGTTTTAGTTAATTGGTAGAATTAATTAAATATCTTTATTTGAGTAGGAGATAATAATCTGATGAGTTCAAATTTGATTTGAATTTAAAAGATAGATATTTATTCAAATAATTAATTATATTTTATAATTAGTTAAAAAGATATTTAATTTAAATTTGAATTAGTTATCAGGTTGTTAGATTTTATCTAACAAGGTAGCTTGCATAAATAATTAAATAAAAACAGAAAAATCAAATATCCCTAAACTATAGGGTGGTACACGACCACACACAGTCCAGTGTGTGTGGCGTGTACTACATGATTTTCAGGGACAAATTTTTCAATTTTATTTAATTAATTAATGGAAGATTCAAAAATTAGTTTTTGGATATTTTTATTAATGAGATAATTAATTAATTAAAAGATAAATTATAAATTGGTTACAGATTTATTTTTTAAATTTAAATATTTTCTATTTAAGTAAGACTTATCAGAAAATAGAAAAGAAAAAAAAGAAGTTTTTCCCTCACAATAAGAAAAGAACGTTACTTTCTTTCTCTCCCTAAAAAAGATAAATAACCAATCTCAGGTCTATTCTCTTAATCTCATGTGTTGAGTACATCAAGTTGAATCAGAAATTAACCATCATTTATTCTCTAAGTGCCCACACACTTCTTGAGGTGTACAGAATGCTGTGGAAGATCTTGGTGTGAGTACCTGAGAGTAGCTTGGATAGGAAGATCGTTCTAATTACGAAAAGATAGCAATGACACTTGATAGGCTTCAAGAGGTATGATTTCTATCCTGATCTTGCTTATGATTAATGCATGTAAATTAATGGACCCCCATATTTAAAGGTAGTTTAAATATGTTTCAAAAATTTTTTTTGTACACTAGGCCAACCCCACCACCATTCCGCTGCGCATTAGGAAACTTGTTCCTAACAAAAACTGGGTTCACAGGTCTAAGCTACAGCCCGCATGAACTCAGAGGCTTGGAAGCCTCAGAAATTTTACTAGGCACCACTACACAGGATGCAGCGCACCGCGACCCATGCCCCTTTGATGAGAGCCCAAGCCTCAATGACTTGAGTGCGGCCCAGCCCTTAAGGGCTGGGCCACGACTCAAATAGGAAATGTTGACCATTTTAGGGTTTTAAGCTGGAGAACTCAAATCTTAAGGCTTGAGAAGGATTCTACTACCTGGTTTAGTAGAATTCGAGGTCTCGGAGGCTAGTATGTTATTGCGAAGGCTTTTAATTGATTTAGATCATGATGAATATTTATCATTACATTGTGACTAGGTTTTGCTGCTCAGCTTCAAGTTTAAGGATTGTGCTCAGGATCGCTTTGGGTTGTCAGCTTGGGACACAAGAAAAGAAAACTGTTTGTGCCCATAGTGTTATATTGCACATAGTATTGTGTATGGTTTGCAACTATGATGTCATATGTGTGTTTGTGACAGGATCAGTGAAGGCCGGAATCGGCAAGGGTCACAGATGACATAGGTCGGGATCGGCAAAGTCCGATGTCGGCAAAGGGCGGGATCGACAAAGGTCAAAGACGACATAGGCTGGGAACAACAAGGGTCGGGAGCAGAAAAGGCCAAGTACGGCTTTAAGCATGTTGAATTCAGGCCGCCAGGGCGAGACCCTCAAAGGGTGTTGTACTCACCCGCTCTGTTAAGACCGTGGACTTTGTACCGGTCAATTCACCCTGATCAGCGGAGGTCGCTATTGTGCGGTTATGCTGCTATGATGTGGTTTTATTATGTTGCTATAAGGTTGTGTTGTTATGTTGCTATAATGTTGTGTTCTTATGCTATTGTGCTATTGTGAATGCAGACGGGAACTCGTAAATTTTTTGACGTGTTTGATTAATTATATACCTGTTAAAGTAAATTATTATATGTTGTGCTGTGAAGTTTTCTTGCTGGGCCTCGGCTCACGGGTGCTCTGTGGTGCTGGTAAGGGCAAGGAAAAAATCGATCAACCATGAGTTCGAGTGCATGGAGCGAGCGGTATGTACATGTTGGGCTTACTTGGCCGCCACGGCTGGGGTTGTCTTGAGGAACACATTGTAAACGTTTGATTTTGTCGCTTAAGTCAACTGTACCCACATATAACTTTGGGATCCCAATGTAACACTTTTATAATTTTAATAAATGTCCAACCCTTTATACTTAATTTTCATTAAATGTGTCTTTATTTCAATTTAAGTATACTTTTTAACCTAAAACCTCAATTAGCGAGCTAATGGCATATTTATAAAATACATGGTAACGACTCTAAGGTAGTAAGGCATTACAACTTGGTATCAGAGCGTGCCAAGGTTTATGGTTCCTGGAGATTGACCGAACATGCACGCTAGCTGCGAGAGACAAGCTCGACATAGGGTTGGTTGGTATTAAGTGTAATATTTGTTTAACTGCTTATCTAAATTTCCTTATCTGTATTTGTATTTGTATTTGTATGCTCGACCGAGCATGATGTATTTGTATGTATTTTGTGGGAATGAAGCTTGGTAATTGATGCATAAGTGTTATGGATTTGCGTCCTGGTATGCATATTGTTTATGGAAATTGTGTTGTTTGGCCTAGCCATGGTATAGTTCTAGATAAGAATATCAAGGCTAGTAGGCTAGGTTTTTCGCTGCAGATAGATTTGGAAGTTTTTATCCAAGGTAGTCGATTGGATCAGACAATGTTAATGATGGCAGCTAAGGCCAGAATCATCCGTCAACACTGGGATTGGCAGCAGGTGTTTGCTGGCATGAAAGCAGGATTGCAAAAGCAAGAGAAAGAGATTAGGTGGTTGAGACAACAGGTTCTGTCAGGGAACGCTGCCCTGTGTGTGTTGGCAACAATGGCACTAGTTATGATTTAATCAGAGGGTGGAAACAGATGGAAATTACTATATGAAAGATTCTGGAAGTGTCATCCTACAGTTTATGAGGGAGGTTTAGACTCATTCATAGTTGAACAGTGGACGGGCATGGTTAGCTCCGTCTTTCGCTATATAAGACTAAAAGGCAATGATAGAGTGGCTTGTGCCATATACGTGTTGCAGGAAGATGCCCGAACATGGTGGGAAGTCATATCCCAGACCCTGATAGGTTGGGAGGAATTCAGATAATGGTTCAATAGGAGGCATTACTGTGACACAATTTGAATGACGAAGACCAATGAGTTTATGAACTCGGTTCAAGGTAGCAAGACAGTGATAGAGTATGTCAGTGAGCCTCGTAGATCGAACAAATTCGCATTTGATTTGGTACCAACGGATGTGGCCCGGAAGGAGTGAATCACTCAAAGATTGAACCGTGGGATGGCCCAGAGTGTTAGGATCGCTCTAGTATATGAGATTGTTACCTACGCTTGGGCAGTAGGGAGGGCCCTTGTTATAGAGGATACAAGAGATGTGGCATGGAGTAAGAGTGTCATTGGGTGGAAATCTCAAACAATGGTATCTCCATTTGCGGGATCAGGTAAGGGCAGAGGCCCAGTAACCAGGAAAGAAAGACCCCTGATAGTTATATTACTCCGGTCCTGACGGTAGTAATCAGAGCGGCTGCTAGGACAACGATGAGATCTGGAGGAGTTATTTAGTATGCGCTAGGTGTAGGAGACGTCATGAGCGAGGATGCCGAGCGAAGGCATGTTTTCGATGAATAATGGTAGGGCACATCAAGAGAAATTGCCCAAAGAAAAATACGGAAGAACCAAAGATTACAGATAACCCTACCCTAGCTCGAGTGTCCATCTTGATGCGGCCAGAGCCTGAGGCTAGTCCCTCAGAGGCAGCAGGTCAGCTTTCTAGTTCCTGTACTTTTATACTGAGTTGGTTCTGTGAGTTATTCAAGGTGATCTTGAGTGTTGATTTGTCTGTTAAATAAGGGACAACTATGGACTGTAAGATAAGATGGTGACTTATGGGGTTAAAAGGAAAGGACCCGGTTGTGGTTACGGGGTGCCTAGCTGTGAGGAAGATACCATTAGAGTTATTTTAGTGAGACTAGATGAAATCTGGACCAGCTAGTAAGGTTTCAGAGGGTTCCACGAGGATTCTTTGGGATTATTGTCGCATCTAGGGAATTGAGTGTGCTACGGGAATAAGGAAGGTCTAGAATTGGCAATAGAAATATTATGAAGAATGACACTAGCTCAGCAGAAAGAATTAAAGGTTCAGTCGAAGAAGAAGCTATTTGACTTAAGGGTTGATTAGACGGAGCACCTCATCATGGGATACGTCAACAACATTTGTCAAGAAGAAGGCCAAGTCTATGAGAATATGTACTGCATATGGATAGCCAAATAAAATAATTGCTAAGAATAAGTATCCATTGTCAGGAATGAAGGATTCATTGCCCGGTTGCAAGGGCAGGAAAATGCTCTTAGGAATTGACCATCGATCTGGTTAATCCTAGTTGAGGATCGAGGAAATAGACATTTCAAGAATTACTCCTCGTACAAAGTAGGATGTGATGGATTATCGGTGAAAGTTCTTAAACTAACCAATGCTTCAGCAGCCCAAGTAAGTTCGACAAGCAGAGAGTACATGAATGGTATGGACAAGTCGTATTCAGATTAATTAAGGATGTTTCGGACTACTCCCAGTTAGCAGCGGAATGAAAATAACAAATTCATTGATATTACAAGGCTATGGAAGTAAGGTTACTGTAACGCCCCAAAAAGCACATAACTCAGAAATAGTTACCTTTCCCTTAGTGAAGTTATCTTCAGTGACGAGTGTACATGCCCAGCTTGTCTTCAGGAACCCATAAACCTTGGCTCGCTTTGATACCAAATTGTAATGCCCCAAACACCAGGGACTGTTACGGTGCACATTTTAAACAGCGCTAAACTCGCTAACCGAGTCATTTGGCCATCATCGTGTAACTAAGTATGATTAGCGGTTTAGGGATTAAAATTTTTGGTTAAGATATAACTTTTCATTAGAATGTTTACTGTGTACAATGGGATCCAAAAAATAGAATTTAAAGGTCTATTACAAGAAAATATTTAAAACCAACCGATCTAAGCGGCAAAATAGGGTTTAACCCTAGTTCCTCTTTCAACCCTCGGCTGTGGTGGTCGAGCAGCTGTATATGTACACATCGTCACCTAAGCTCTCCAACTCAAGGATGGTCTAGCTTTCTTTTGCCTTTACTGTAACGCCCTACCTCCTTAGAGCCGTTACTAAGTGAGTTTAAAAAAAACGTGCTTTCATCCCGCTAATCGAGGTTTTAGATCAAACAGTGTAATTAAGCTATAAACAGAGAGAAAACCTTAAAAATATTAATTTCCATAGAAAAGCATAAAAGGTTTATACTTGGGATCCCAAAATACAGTTTAGAAATGTTTACAACATATTAATTAAACCAGGTCGACTAGATGACAAAATCAGAGTTTATTTACAAGCATCTCCCAAAAATCCTCTGGCTGTGGCGGCCAGGCTGGCCGAACATGTACACGCCGCCTCACGCCCGCTATACTCATGGTTGGTTGATCACCTCCGTACCCTTTACCTGCACCACAGAGCATCTGTGAGCCGAAGCCCAGCAAGAGAACCCACAAGCAGATAACATATGCAACACATATAACAAACATATATACATGCCACCAATGGCTAAACACGTACGGCCTAGCCGTCCCAGGCATCTACCAAGCCCTGGATACGCGGACCATGCCGTGAGGATATCCCAGGTATCCTTCTAGGAACTCGCCCTGGCAACTCGCACTCCACGTGCTCAGCGCCGTTTCCAGCCCTTCACCGCCCTCGGTCTACACCGTTCCCGGCTCTTGCCGATCACTCACATATTATCATACATGATATAACAACAAGTACAGAATTCTAGCATAAACAGATAAAGGGCTACGCCCCGCAGTTCTAACATATTGGGCTCAGCCCTGCATATTAATCCATTCAATCATACTGGGCTCAGCCCTGCATATCAGTTCATTCAAACACATTGGGCTCAGCCCTGCACACAAGCTCTATGGGAACAAGGGTTCTTTTACCTGAGTTCCGAGCTTTCTGAGCACCGATGTCCCGAGCACAGTATCAAACTGGAGCCTCGTCAAAATCCCTAGTCACAACAAATCACCAATATTCAGTCATCAAACTCTAGTCCAATGAATAACTTCAAGCCACAACCCTAACCTCCGGAACCTTGAATTCTATCAATCCGGGTGATAAAATCCATCCAGAGCCTTAACCATTGAATTCCCAAGCCTAAACACCCTTAAAAATACATACTGGCACTAAGGGCCGCGGCCCCACCCTCCAGAGCCGCGGCTAGCCTCAAAACAGAGGCTAGCAACACACTGATCCCCACGCGGGCCGCGGCGCGCATGAACCTTCTCAGCCTCCCATGGCTGCGCGCGCACACGGGCCGCGGCACACCCCGCTGAACCCAGAATTCTTCATCAATTTCCTCCCCTTTCATCAAGCCAACCCTCACCAAAACTCACCTATCTACCCCAGATATTGAACACATACTTCAGCCCAGCAACAAATCAATAACAACATCAAAATCCATCAAAAGCTACTCCAAAACCCATCTAAAGTACTCAAGAACACATCAAACTTAACTAGCATGAAACTCTTACAAACCGGCTGCAAATTAAAGCATAAACCCATAATTAAAACTTACCCTCTTGCTGAACTCAATCCTTGAAGTTGATCCTCAATTCCCCAAGCTTCAAGCTCCCAAGTTTCCTCAGCCCAAATCCTTGCTTAAACTAGCTTACACCAAATTCCCTTGAGTTGCTTCTTAGAGAGTGAAAGAGAGAGATGGAAATGATAAAAGATACTATCCTTAGCTGAAAAATAGAGACACAAGTCGGTTCCCAAAGCTTCTACATATTTCCCCTTTTTGTTTTATTTGAATTAAGTCTAAAGGGTTACCTCAAGGCTCGGGGTACCAAAATGTCCCCGAGGGTAAAATGGTAAAATTCCCCAATATTCCTTCCTAGACATTCTATCCTCAAATATATCTCCAAATATTTATTTTCATGTCCCGATAATCCCATAACACCTAGTACCCAAATTACCCCTCGACTCGCCCCGAGTCGGAATCTCAACCCCGTTGTGACTCTCTGGCTAACCGCTCCCCAGAACTGTCTCGGATCGTGCTGCATAGACATTTCACATATATACAACATATATCACACCCATGCCCCCAATATCCAGACGGGGCCCACATGTGCATTTAACTCACTAAACATGCATCACTATCATATATTCACATTAATTCACCCATTAACACATAAAGCATAATAAATCATTTATTGCCCCTCCAGGCACACTAATCAAGGCCCTAAGCCCGATTAGCAAATTCGGGTCGTTACAACTATCCCCTCCTTACGGGAATTTCGTCCTCGAAATCTTCCGAACAACTCGGGATACTGCTCCCTCAACTCTGTCTCAAGTTCCCATGTCGCCTCCTCAATCTTGCTGTTCCTCCACAACACTTTTACCAAGGCGGCAGTCTTGCTCCGCAAGACTTTGTACTATCCCCTCCTTAATATAATTCCATCCCTGAGATTTACTTAAGCACATCAGGCTGTATACCTCATACCTCTGATGACAATTCCCATGGTCCAATGCCTTTATCCTTATTCATAAATAATACCCAAGCGCGAGTACAATCTTGTTCCACAAGGTCTTGTCTGATAACCATACCTTCTTTAACTTTTACTTATACGTTAAATCTATAGAACTCCAGTGTCTGCTTGATTCTCATCAGTCCCTTCCTTAATTATTCTTAATGCCAGAATACTTATGAATCATCATCCTTGCCAGGACAAAATCAACTTATAGGCCCGCGGCCAAACCCTTAGTACAACTTTAGAACTCCTGTCGAAACGAAGATCATATCTCCCTTTCTGGAACCCCGTACTCCTAAGTTAACAGTTACAGGTTCCTATAAACTGTAATGTCCTAAATACCCCTTGACTCACTCCGAGTCAAGAATAAATCTCGTTGTGACTTTCCCACTAGCTTACCTCCTAGGATCGTCTCGTGCTGAGTAACCCTAGCATAACCACACATATATCACATATATGCCTGAAATGGCCAAAATATGAAAATCACCGCCATTAATCATAAATGGGTTCACATGCATATTTGATACACCTAAACATGCATATAGTCATTTAATAGCATAATAAATCAATTATGGCCCTCCTAACCTCCTAATCAAGGTCTAAACCTTACTAGCAATTTTGGGGCATTACAACTTTCCCCTCCTTACATAAATTTCGTCCTTCAAATTTATCTGAACTACTCGGAATGAGAATCCCGCACAACTGATTCCATTTTCCCAGGTCGTTCCCTCGAACTCACTATTTCTGTAACATACCTTAACTCAAGGTGTAACTTTATTCCTCAGAACCTTATTCTTTCTGTCTCATATCTGGACTGGCTATTCCTAACAGGATAACTTAGCCTCAAACCCCCAGATTCTCATAACTCAACTTATGAGTTTCCTTTAACCCATGTCCTCAGCATGGAAATACATAATACACTGTATACAACTGACAGTGCCAAAGATAAGGTCGATCCAAAGTCAACCTGACCAATCCTATCCACGATTTGAACTGTTATAATAATCTAGGGCTCAACTTACCCTTATCTCCTCACCCTTTTCTATGGTGATACTTTAAGGGAGATACAATCTTCTACTTAGAACTCCATGTTCCTGCTTTTCAATTCAATAAAACTTCTCCATTTACTCTGAGAAGCGAGCTTCCAAGCTCCAACCTTTTCAAAGCACAGTGATCCTTTGAACTACCTCAGGATCCTGATATAATATCTCATTCATCTTATGAGATGTTCTTCCAATAAGAATTGGATAACTATCTCTCTCTCTCTGATTTACCATCAATCTGAGAGTAATTAAATGTGTATTCATCACATTTTGTAACCCTTCCAAAACTTGGAAGTAAAACTGAGTCCTCATCTAATAAGATAACCCTTGAATTCCATGAAAGTGCACTATCTCTCTCACATAGAGATCTGAATACTAAGCAGCTGTATTACTTGTCCTTACCGATAGAAGTGAACTCACTTGGAATACTGGTCCATGATGACCCAATGCCAACTCATACTGACCCACTAACCTGGGAAAACCCACCGCGAAACCCATTGTGATGCTTTCTTATTTCCATTATAAAATACTCAAAGGCTACAATGGCCCCACTGACTTCTGATACTCTGTCTTGACCTGCTAACAGGTTAAGAACTTTACCACGTATTCTGTTATACCCCTCTCCATCTCAGGTCACCACTATAAAATTTTCATATCCTGTTACATTTCCATGATGCCTGAATGAAGTGAATAAAAGACTAGCACGAGATTCACCCAGATCTCCCAATTAATCCCATTGTCCATCGAATTCCAAATCCGATCCTTATACCTCAATAAATTCATACCTGACACTGTTTAATCCTTAGCTAATCCAGCTAAGACTTTCCAATTAATCTTTCCTATCTGTGGTTCACTTAACTATTTTCCTTTTGATCTTTTATGAAATAACAATCTCAAATATAAAGCTGGCCACCTGGCCCACCAGAAACTCTACCCTAGTCCTAGTCAAATCCTTTAACCAACATGATGCATAGGCAATCACTTTCCCCTGTGTCACTGAGGTGTCATAACAACCTCCAAACTAATTATGATCTACAAGAAGACTCATAACTATTTCCCAAAGGTACTTGTAATATCCTGTCCATCCAAGGAAACTCTTACCTACCGAGATGTTCCTTGACCTTGGCAAACTTCCGCAGAGAATTTACCATAATACCATTGATCAAGATGATCACAAATCCAATTCAGATAATCCTTGAATACTTTGTTCATCTAATACATTAAAACAACTTGGCATTAATCAAATCCTCAAAATCATACTCAGCACTCCCAGTGCCCTTATATAATATAGAAACAATCTGCTGCATATTCTTCTCCCTGATCTCTAGCTAGTAATAACCAGATCAAAGATCTACCTTGGAGAACACCATCATACTCAATAACTGAGCCTTTAGGTTTTACCACTTTGCTAAAGTCGTTCAAAATAGTGCCCTAGGCCTGATTCCATCTTTGGCATAAATCCAATCACCATTCTATACTCTTTGCGAAAGTAATCCTGATAATCTCATGTAAGCATATCCAGAAACTCATAGACTAATCCAGTCTGTCCAAACCCCACTGACACAACCTAAGAGGTATCCACCACACTAGCTAAGAGTTTTATGCATCCTCCCACAATAGATCTCTAGTATTAAGTACAAATATCATTAGCTTACCAAATCCATTTACCGTGCCAGCTACCACAAGGCTTCCCACTCTCAAGCTCTAGAGTTACTATCCTTTCCTTGCCATTTAGCATTTCCCCATAATTACTTAACCAATCCATATCCCAGATCATACCAAAGCCAGTCATAACCAACTTTATCAAAATCACTGATGAGTCCTTTTCATCATAATCTAACTCATCTCTTAAGTCACCAATACAGTATTACATTCCCATCATAACATAACCATGCAATCTGTATAACATATCTATGCCTCTATAGAAGCATAAAACAAAGAAACAACATGGTACCAAACCAGTCAACATAATACAATAATCAAAACTAGAAAGCTGACCTGCCATCCCTGAGGAGCTAACCTCAGTCTCAGTCTCTGAATCTGACTCCTTCAGAATGAACACTCGACTTGGAATCAAGTTGTCCACCCCTTTTTGCTCATCCTTCCTTAGCCTTGGGCAATTCTTCTTATGATGCTCAACCATTCCATAAAGGAAACATGCCTTTGCTCTGCATACTCCCAGATGACGCCTCTTACACCGAGTACATTCTGGATAAGTCCTCTTGTTCTTATTCTTGCTCAAACCAATAAATGGAGGTGTCACTATCTGAGCTCCATGCTCTCTGACACTCTTCTTCTCATTTCTTATGCTCTCAACAGCAAGAGCCTTCCCTACCAACTGACTGTAGGTGGAGATTTCATGCACTGGGGCAACTCTAATGCCCTGAGCTATCCTGCAATTCAATCCCTGGATAAACCTTTCCTTCCGAGCTACGTCTGTGGGTACCACACCAAAAGCAAACTCAATGAACCCATCAAATCTGTTAACATACTCGCTTACTGTTGCATTGCCCTGAACCAGGTTCATAAAATCATTCATCTTAGCAGTCTGGGCCGCTTCACAGTAATACCTTTCATTGAACAGCTGCCTAAAATCTTTCCAATCCATCGCAGCTATATCTCGTGTTTGGGATACTAATTCCCACCACGTCAGGGCATCATCCCGCAATAAATAAGTAGCACAGATCACCCTATCGTGAACCACCAGCCCCATACTATCAAGAATGGAACTGATCATGCCCATCCATTTCTTAGCTCTGAATGGATCTAGGCCTCCCTCAAAGACTGGAGGATAATACTCCTAGAATCTTCCACAAAGAAATTCCCATCTACTCTCAACCATAGAGTCATAACTGTGGGTTCCGTTCCCTTAACTAATTATAGAACTAGGCAAGAGAGAGTGACCATAGGGTCACAACTGTGGGTAACGCTCCCTTAGCCATGTGACAATAGGGTCACCTGGGCCTTTGGCCCAAGCTCTGAGTAACTAGTCACAGAACTAGGCAAAATCTTTTTAGATTTCATTGAACTTAGGGTCACTCTAGCATTAATGCTCATAATGAGTCATTCAATGCAGATGTCGATTAGATCTACTATTTTATCGGCTCTACGCTCATGATGTTTATGCCACCCCTGACTCTTAGGTTAGTAACATGCGATCAGTGCTCAAAACTACTGTCGAACTTGACTAGTAAGTCACAGCTACACAGCTAGTTTTGACACCATTACCGATTCTGACTAGTAAGTCAGCGCCACACACAAGTAAGCAATGCTACCAGGTATATATCATATGTCAAATATTCGAATACAGGGCATTCAACATGCTTACTTAACAATTGCTTGCATAATTAGGATCATGCATAAACACAGAGACTCAAGCTCTGATCAATCTCATATTCAACATTCATGGCATGCCCTAACCACATGTTTCTTGTGCATCACATGCATCACATATTGGGTGCAATTTTCTTACCTTTGATCCAAGCACAGGTTACGAATAAACAAGCCACAAGCATGATCCTGATTCCAAGCCTCTAGTGATAACCTAGTCTCAACCATAATATAAAACCTCATCAAAATGAGAAATAAAAGGTTCCCGGACTAAGACCTAGCCTCCGAGACATCGAATCCTAATAAACAAGGTAGTAGGAATGATCCCGAGACCTAAGGTTAAGTTCCCATGATCAAAACATTGATTTGGCCACAAATGGCCTAAAGTGTCGCGGCCCCCCTGACAAGCGCCGCGGCCCTCAGGCCCATCAGCACCAACACCTGCTTCATCGAGCATGGGCCGCGGCGCCCAAGAACAGGGCCGTGACCCAACCACGAACCAGCCATATTTCCCCAATTTTACCATTTTAAATCCTTCCAAAAACCTACCCAAACATCTCCAAAACCAAAAATCAAAGTTCCCAAACATCTCCATGATCCAAAACCAACAAAACCCAAGCTTCAATCCAATCAAAAACTCATCAAAACACAAATTCCAATTCAAGCTTAAAAACTTTAAGAACTTAAAACTTAAAACTTGAATTACCTCTGATTATTTCATTTCCGAACTAAATCCTCCGGCTAATAAGCTTCTAATATTTCCTAGAATCGCTATGCCTCGATCCTCGATTGAATCCGAGTCCTAGAACTCAAGTTTCCTTTGAAAATGCGATCGGGAGACAAATATGGAACTTTGAGGGAGAGAGAGCTTACTGAACATTCTTTTTATTTCTTAACATGTTACTTCAAGCTTAAGTAGCCTTAAACAAATCATAACGCTTGAGGTCCCAAAAACGTCCCCGGGGGGAAAATAGTCAAAACTTCCAGAATTTCCCCCTGATCTTATTAACTCCTGATTTATCATCAAATATTTATTCCCATTACCCAATAACCTGGTAATGTGGTTAATATCCTTTGACTCACTCCGAGTCAGGAATAAATACTGTTGTGACTTTCCCACTAGCTTACCTCCTAGGATCGTCTCGTGCTGAGTAACCCTAGCATAACCAAATAATAATAAAACACCACACTCATATCACATATCACATATATGCCAAATATTCCCGAAATGGCCAAAATATGAAAATCTCCCCATTAATCATAAATTGGTTCACATGCATATTTAATACACCTAAACATGCATATAGTCATTTAATAGCATAATAAATCAATTATGGTCCTCCTGGCCTCCTAATCAAGGTCCTAACCCTTATTAGGAATTTTGGGGCATTACAGTTATAGGTAAGGTTCCGGAAGAGACAAGTTCCGATTTCCCTAGAGGATATTCAAGGTCACGTTATGGGAAGTGATGGGATCGTGTATTAGGTTGCTAAGATGGAAACCGTAAGGGAATTGCTAAAGGAACACCTTAGGGTGAGAAGCATAATGAGACCAGTAAGACACATTGGTTACTATTTGAAGCATCATTGAGGACAACCACATCTTAACTGAAGCAACGTAGAAACTTAAAGTTTATCCGAGTGGATAGTTGTGTGCCAAATTTTCAGAAATTGAAGTAAGGGTTGATTCACACACCATGGTATTAGAATACACACGTGATGGACTGGTACAGGAGAACGATGCAAAGGAAACTATCCTTGCTTAGAACGTAGAATATTCATGAGGCATATCAAGAATTAGGGTGTGCTCGTGTGTAGAAAAATATGGTTGTTCATTCTTTTGTCGTGGAAAGAGGAATGAGGACGTAGATGCTCTCTGTGGGACTTTAAGTTGACAGTAGTGGACTACAATTAGAATGAATTAATGACCGAGATTGGTTTGGAACCTGTGGTTGATAATTGGCGGATACACCTTTTATGAGGAATGAAACACAGAAAGAAGATCTTGTTGGAATGGTTAAGAACCCTACCACTTCGGTATAGAGGGGCTAAGATATGCAGATTGGATGAGTGATCCAAAGAATGCTGACATTGAGGGGAAGATGCAGGGAAGTTTGAATGAGTGTTAAGACTACAATTTATACACTGGGAGGCGTGTAGCCTAATCATTTAGTAAATGAGAGGCGATAATCAGAAACCAGAAGGGTTATTATGACTCTTGGGTATCCTGGAGTTAGTATGGAGGAATGAAATTTTGGACCCTAAGGGTGGATCACCTCAAACTGTAGATGAGATAGTGGATGCAATAGTGGTGATTTGACCTATTGGGTTAACACACCATGGTAGGTGTGAGTGAGATATCAAAATAGGGAGTGTGTACAAGAGGAGACCATACATCTCCATTGGACACCAAAGTCGATAGTGTCAGATTGAGACCCTTAGTTTCCCAAGTTCTAGGGAAAGGTTCATGGAGTGGCTTTGAGTAGGATATTGTGAGACAGGGAACAAGAAGTGTTTATTTCAAAAAATGAAACCAGGGACAAGAAGTATGCTGGCTAAGAATTGGCTTAGAGGACCAGTGAAACTATTAAGGATCGTTAGGGCAGGAGTGTCTGCTATATTAAAAGGACATAAGAGTTTGCAAATCTAAGTATGGGAACGTGGAGTTCAAGGATTAAGGACTTTTATTCTTCAAGTATTATGAACTAACAAGGATAAGATGGTTCAGAAAGGAAAGAGGGATTTGACTATAGTTTTGATACAAGTGTGAGATCTTAATAGGGATTAGGTCAGGGCCTACAGATTGGTCTTACCCTAGCATGGGCAGAGGCTCACAAACTATTACTGGTGCCAATGTTAATGAAAGGGGTGGCGAGTACAACCCCTGATTGGGTGAGGAGACCCTGGAAATTCAGTGAAACTTACTGTGTAAGGAAAAGCCAGTGGGAATTCTGGATGGAAGGGATGAAGTCTTACAAATTAAGACTATCGTTCTTGTGGAAATGTTGCAAAGAAGTGGCAAGGTAAAGGACCTGACTTTGGAGGTATAGTCAGGCATGTGGAATCAGTATTCTGAGATGTTTGAATAAATTTCGAGAATGAGAGTTTAATATGGAGGGGATAGTTGTAACATCCCGAATTTGTTATTTAAGATTGAGTGCCTTGATTACTATGTCTGGAGGGCCTGTTTGGAATTTTTATGTGTGTAATGACCCAACTAATTCTAGACTTTGGACCATTAATAACTACTATACATAGATACTATTCTTAAGAAAACATACATATGAAATAGTCATAACTTTATTAAAAACTGTAAAGCAAAGGTTAAATACATAAAAAAAAATTCAGGGTAGGATATGGGATCCCATTGTTTGAAAATAAAATAAAACATAACTTAAATCTTAAAATTCGTTACAAAACAAAGTGCGGAAATTACATAGAAACGTAATAAAATGCCTAAAAACAACTTCGTCCTCGAATCGTTCACGCAGTCCACCGAATCCATTCTCCCTCAATACATAATCCCAAGTCGCTAGGAATCTTCCCGCCGCCATAACTATTTTCCTGCACATATAAAATAAAGGAATGAGCCTAATGCCCAGCAAGGAAAATCTACTACAAGTATGAAACATAAACATAACCATAAACTATAAACATATATCATAATTCTAACCCATGTACATAGTAATCATTGGGGTTTGCTAACTAAGCAACTATAAGCCTCAAAATATAATGAGGTTTGCTAGCTAAGAAACTATAAGCCCCAAAAACATAAAAGTGTTGGGGTTTGCTATCTAAGCAACTATAAGCCCCAAACCAAATATATCATAACATTTAAAAACATATCATAACATATTATACATTATACATAAACATAACACATGGAGATTATCCTATTTTCCTTACCAAATACCGGGATGTGAGAACAAGGACGGGACTTTGGAACACTCCTAAAAATCATTAACGCGAAGGTGAGTATTTCTAAAAGAAGAAGATGAAAAAGAAATGAATCTAAACGGCCGAGAAGAAGAGCTTACTAAAATGAAACCTCAAGTTCAAAGAACGTAATTGCCTAACCATGAATGGAAAACAGCGAGTTAGAATTTGAGTAGAGAAAAACTATAAAAACTAATGAAATATACAGAAATGAACTAGGAATAGGAATACCTTTGAAATTGCTATCCCCGAACTACACCTCTATAGAAAACACACTATTAATCCTTACTTCCCAAGTGTTTAATAAGCTTAAGATGATAAAGCTTATAACCCCAACCCAAGTGTTTAACACTCTAAAGTAAACCTAGCAACTTGAAGGCTCTGAACTCAACTTGAAGAATGAAAGAAATGGCTGGGTACTACGTCCTATTTGTAGAGTTCAAGAATGAAAAGATCTTTTTTTAGCTTGAATAAAAATAATGACTTTTTAATTGAAAAATATTTGAATAATCATTCAGCAGAGGCTTAAGACTCAGTCAAAAAGATTTCGGGCTTATCAAGAGGTTATGGAGTAAAATGAGCTAGGTTTCAAAATTATTCAAAAATTATGCCCTAGAGCCGATATATCGCCCATGGTAGGCGATATATCGCCTGGGCTTATGTTTCTAAGGCTCGTCGAAGTGTTCGTGCGAAGTTACGTGTTCTTCGTATTCCCCAAGTGGCGATATATCGCCCCTAGAGCTGCGATATATATGCATATGCTGAAATATTATACACGTAATTGCACTTTTTCAGCCTAATTTGAATTAAGTAAACAACTTTGACTGAGTCCTATAAAGATTTCAAAGCTGCTGGCAGACTCAAATATTACTCTTAATAAAATATTCCTAAAAAATACTTAATTTCTCAATAAACATGCACACGAAAAGTGTCATTATCTTATTGGTTCTATCTAAACCTTATTTGATAATAAATATCATCTTCATAATTAGCTATATTAATAAAACCTTATGTTATAATTAATATTCTTAAACTATAGGTTAAACTTATAAAATCTATAAGTGTTGCTACAAGTGTTCAACTAAGTCCCGACTTGAACCAAAATCCACAGTATTAAACATACTATAACTACTACTAGCTATTATTACTACTACTACTATCTAACTAGCTAAATAAAGTTCTTGGACTCAACATAATTTATAATCCCAATCTTTAAGCTCAAAACTCTAGAACACCCAAAACAAACAAATCAAAGATTAATCAAGATAGAATTAAAACATACCTCCACCAGGATCATGACCCCTGAGCTAGAATCACATCCCAAACTTAGAGTTTTGAGTTTTAATGGTTATATGCTGGTCATGTTGTGTTGTTATAAGATTGGGATGTGATTCTAAGTTTGGGTAATTTTAGGTAGGAATTGGTCATGTTAGCTTGAGAAAACACAAAGGAAAAACTGGGTTTGCAAGTCCGAGTCGTGACCCTGTTCTTCAGGCGTCGTGACCCGCATGAACTCAGGATTGGAAGCCTCAGAATTTTGCCCAGGAGTCGTGGTGCAAGCTGTAGCATGTTATGTCCCATGTCCCTTTGATGAGAGCCCAAGCCTCTCTGACTTGAGCGCGCCGCGACCCTTAAGGGCAGGGTTGCGACTCAAATTGGAAATGTTGGCCATTTGAGGGTTTTAAGCTCGGGAACTCAAATCTTAATGCTCTAGAAGGATTCTACTATCCGGTTTAGTAGAATTCGAGGTCCCGGAGGCTAGTATGTTATTTTGAAGGCTTTTAACTGATTTAGATCTTGATGGATATTTATAATTACATTGTGACTAGGTTTTTCCACTCAGGAGAGGGTTTAGGGATCGTGCTCGAGTTTTTAGCTTGGGACACAAGGTAAGAAAACGGTTTGTGCTCGTAGAGTTATATTGTACTTAGTATTGTATGCCTGGTTTGCAACTATAACATCATATTTTTGTTTGTGACGGAATCGGCAAGGGTCGGAGACGGCATAGGCCGGGATCAGTAAAGGTCGGAGACAGCATAGGCTGGGATCGGTAAATGTTGGTGTCGGCAAAGGCCAGGATCGGCAAAGGACGGAGATGAGATAGGCTGTGAATGGAAAGGGCCAGGAGCGGCAAAGGCCGGGTACGGTGTTAAGCATGTTGAATGCAGAGTGTGAGGGCGAGACCCTAAAAGGGTGTTGACTCACCCGCTCGGTTAAGACCGTGGACTTGGTTCCTGGTAATACACCCTGATTGGCAGAGGCCACTGTTATGCTTATGTGTTGTTATGTTGCTATGATGTGGTGTTGTTATGCTGCTATGAGGTCGTGCTATTATGCTGCTATGATGTTGTGATGTTATGCTATTGTGTTGTTGTGAATGAAGATGGGAACTTGTAAATGGTTTGACGTGTTTGATTAATTATATATTTGTTAAAGTAAATTATTATATGTTTTGTTGTGAAGTTTTCTTGCTGGACCTCGACTCACGGGTGCTCTGTGGTGCAGGTAAGGGCAAGGAAAGAATTAATCAACCATGAGTTGGAAGGCATGGAGCGGTATGTATGTGTTTGGCCTACCTGGCCGCCACGGCTAGAGTTATTTTGAGGGACACGTTGTAAATGTTTGATTTTGTTGCTTAGGTCGACTGTACCCTCATCTTTGGATTGTAAATGTATTTCAAAACAGTATTTTGGGATCCCAATGTAACACTTTTATAATTTTATTGAATGTCCAACCTTTTATACTTAATTTTCATTAAATGAGTTTTTATTTCAATTTAATTATACTTTTTAACCTAAAACCTCGATTAGCATGCTAATGGCACATTTATAAATCACATAGTAACGCCTCTAAGGTAGTAGGGTGTTACACTGTAACTGAACCTTTAGTTCCTTCACCTCTGCTAGAGTCGTTCAATTCAGTTCCCTAGACCCTGATTCCATCCCTGGCACCAACTTAATGGCAACTCTATCTTCCTGTGTAGAGGTAACCCTGCTAGATCCTCTGGAAACACATCCAGAGACTCACTGAATAATTTAATCTGTCTTAGTCTCACTAACACGACCTCAGTGGTATCCACCACTCTAGCTAAGAATCACATGCATCTCCCTTGCATTAGGTCTTTAGCTTTAAGTATAGATATCATAGGTATACGGGGTCCATGCATAGTGCCAACAAATATAAAGGGATTCTCACCCTCAGGTTCAAGGGTTACCATCTTTTTGTATCGTTTCCCCATACTTGGCTACCCAATCCATAACCAAAATCATATCAAAGTCAGTCATAAAAACCTCTATCAAGTCAACTGATGAATCTTTTCCACAATAATCTATTCCATCTCTTAAGTGTTATCAGTAGGGTTCCAAATTCTCATCACAACATAACCACGTAATCCACATACTAATTCAGTGCTACTATTAGATACAACAAAACAAAGAAAACATGGCACTAGAACCAATCAGCACAATATAAGAATCAGAACTAGGAAGCTGATCTACCACTACTGAAGGACTTGCCTCAGCCTCAGCCTCTGACTCTAACTGCGTCAGAGTGACCACTCGAGGTGGAGTTAAGCTATTTGCTCCATTTGATTCTTTCTTCTTCAGCCCTGGGCAATCTCTCCTGAGGTTCCCAACCATCCCACATAAGAATTACTCGGCATTCTCCTAAATGGCGCCTTATGTAGCAAGCACATTTCGGGTAGAGCTTCCAATCGTCATCCCTGCCCTGATGGCCTATCTGAGCAGTTCGGAACCCTTTTTCCAATCCAGGGGTAGTAAATATGTTGATAACTTTTTTTTTCTTATCACTGGGGCCTCTGCCTCTGCCTCATCCAATAAATGGAGGTATCACTGCCTAAGCTTCATGCTCTTCGGCACTCTCCCTCCATATCTCACTTCCTGTGCCCTCAACAACAAGGGCCCTCCCTACCACCTGAGCATAGGTAGAGATCTCATGTACTGGGGCTATTATAATGCCTTGAGCTATCTCGAAATTCAATCCCTGGATAAATTGCACCTTCCGAGCAACATCTGTGGGTACCATATCAAAAGAAAACTTGGCCAACCCATCGAGTTTGTTAACATACTCTATTATTGTCGTATTTCCCTAAACCAAGTTCAGAAATTCATTTTCTATGCAGTCTTAACTGCATCACAATAGTATCTTTCATTAAAAAAACTACCTAGATTCTTTCCAGTTCATCGCAGTTGTATGTCGTGTCTAGGATACCACTTCCTTCAAGGTTCAAGCATCCTCCCATAATAAATACATAGCACAGACCATCCTACCGTGACCTACCACCCCCATAAAGTCGAGGATGAAGCTAACCATGTCCATCCATTGCTCAGCTCTAAATGGATCTAGGCCTTCCTAAAAAACTGGAGGGTAATATTCCTGAAATCTTTCATATAGTAATTCCCACCAGTTCCCAACCCTAGGCTAAGCCAAAACTGGTGCCACTCCTAGCATAGCAAAGGAAGAGGTGTTCCTTAACAGAACCTATTGTTTTAAACACCTAATATCTTCCTCATGCCTCTACAATATTACTTGCATATCTGTAAACACCTACTACCCATTCTGAGGTGCAGGTGGAGGGCATAGGCCCTGCCAATAATTTCAAGCCTCAACATAAACACCACTGGGTCCCATTAACTGCCTTGGGTACATAACCTCCGAGTTCGTCTCCAGTCAATGACTTGACCCATTAAGCATAATGAGCACATCCCAAAGCCTTCCAACAGGAAAACCAAAAAACACCACATCACACACCACTTTAGTGCTAAATACATGCCCATAAAATTCATGCATCAATCAATAAGTCCTGCTCTTACCAACATAAATATCATGCTCTCAACTATAGCATGCAAATAATGTATTCATATATCAATTAAGCAGGAAAGCACATAATCATAACAACTTTCAAGGGCCAGACCCTATCAGAATATCTTATGCTTCCTAATAAGGCAGACATATAAGGCATCTATATCTATTTAAGCAGTTAAACACATAACCACATAAATAGTTACCAAACTCTAAGTGAAGCTTGAATTTAGTGACGAGTGTACATGCCCAGCTTGTCTTCAGGAACCCTTAACCTTGGCACACTCTAATACCAAGTTATAACACCCTCCTAATCAAGGACAATTTCACTATGTGTTTTAAATAGTGTTAGACTCGCTAAACGAGTCATTTGGCCATAACCATGTAACTAAACGTGATTAATGGTTTAGGGTAAAAAAAATTGTTCAAAATGTATAATCATTTCATTAAAACGTTTACTT
Organism: Humulus lupulus; assembly: GCF_963169125.1. NCBI lineage: Eukaryota > Viridiplantae > Streptophyta > Magnoliopsida > Rosales > Cannabaceae > Humulus > Humulus lupulus. Next base: position 24,523,295 of record NC_084796.1, read on the forward strand.
CCATACATGGGATCCCAAACTACATTTAAAAAGGTTAATTACAATTGAAAAGTTACAACCAGCCGACCTAAGCAGCAAAATAGGGTTTGACCCTAGTTCCTCTAAGAAACCCCGACCGTGGTGGTCGAGCAGCCGCATATGTACACACCGTCACTGAAGCTCTCCAACTCATGGATGATCCAACTTCCTTTTCCCCTTACCTACCCCACATAGCACCCGTGAGCCAAGGCTCAACAAGAACACTTAAACATGCTCGTAAGTAGTTAATAATATATTACCAAATCATAATAAGCATGCCTAGAAAAAATAACCTTACTCATGCATGCATACCATTTGTATAATGACTACATCATCATATGGGACCAACTTCCCTAATTAAATTATTAATGGATCATACCGGGGCTTGTTACCCAAAATACATGATTAATGAATCATTCTGGGGCTCAGTGCCCTAGGATATAGGACTAATAAGTCACCCCGGGGCCCTTTGCCCTATCCTCTGCATAACCATCCTTGGAGCTGGCCCAGCGTACTTGACACTGAGTTTTCCACGACCATTAGGTTGGACAAGCGTATGATGCGCTCTTGGTTAGGTCTAACCGTATCGACCAGCGCTCAGGGCGCTGTTGTCATCCTCGACTTATAAGTCAATGCTTTCGACCAGCATTCAACATGCTATTGTCGCCCTTGACTCATAAGTCAAGTCTAGGGCCCAACCCAAGGATATGGGACTAATAAGTCACCCTGGAGCCTATTTCCTTAACCTCTATATAACGAGCCTTGGAGCTAGCCCAACGTACCTAGTGCTAATTTTTCCACGACCAATTGGTCGGACAATCTTATGATGTGTTCCTGGTTAGACTTAACCATATTGACCAGCACTCAGTGCGTTATTGCTGCCCTTGACTTATAAGTCAATACTTTTCGACCAGCGCTATTGTCGTCCTTGGCTCGTAAGGCAAGCCTTTCTCAATCAGGTAATGCAGTCAAGCATATATCATATATCAAATATCCAGATACAGAGCATTCAACATGCTTAATAACCTATCACAATCATAATCATAATCATGCACATTCTCAGAGGCCCAAGCTCTGATCAAATTTATATTCAACATTCAGGCCAAGCTCTAATCACTTACATCACGTATTGGGTGCAGTTTTCATACCTTTAGTCCAAGCACAGGTTAAGAATGAATGACCCTCCAGCACAATCCCAGTTCCAAGCCTCTAGTGATAACGTAGTTAAAACCATAATATAAAATCCCATCAATAATGAGCGAATAAAGGCTTTTGGACCGAGTTCTAGCCTCCGGGACATCGAACTCTACTAAATCGAGTAGTAGGATCGATCCCAAGCCCTTACGTTTGTGTTCGCGTCACTAAAATCCTAAGGTGGCAAAAGTTGCCCAGGCAGGCCGCGACTTGACTCTAAGGGTCACGGCGTGTCTCCTAGAACAAATATCCCCCTATTTGGAATTCAAGACACGGACCGCGATTTGCCCCTGAGATTCGCAGCTCGCCTCCAAAAATGAAACCCCTCTTGGGCCTTGGGTTCACACGGGTCGCGGCGCGACCCTACGAACTTGGAATTCCCTTGTTTTCCTTAGCCAAAAGTTCACTAAAATCATTTCCAAAATATCGCAAAATCACACTGCAATCCATGAACAACATTAACACTAATCCAACAACAAAACCAAAGCTTAAACACACTCAAAACACCACCAAATACTCAAATCCAAAACCTTGAACTATGAAGCTCTAGAAAAACAAAAACCAAAACACAACTTAATCAAAACAGGGATTGATGCTTACCTTAACTGTGGATTAAATCCTTTTAGCTGCAGCTAATCAATTCTAAACCTTAAGCTTTCATTCGCCAAGCCTTGAATTCACTAACCTTGCTCAAATATCAAGCCAAGAAAGAGAAAGAATGATCAAGAGAGAGAAAGAGCTGCTTTGTTTTTGGTTTCCTTCAGCCATGGGAAAGAGTGACTAAGTCACTAAATTGGCACAAAATTACCTAAATGTCCCTAGGGCCAAATCTTTCTCTCAAAGCCCCTCAAGGGAGGTTTTTTCATTCGCCACATACCCAGTTAACCGTAATTAATGCCTTATAATTCTCGTTACTTCCAATATCCTCAAATAACTACCAAATAATTTCCCCATTACTCGATCCCGGTAATGTACTAAATTGCCAAGTTACCCCTAGGCTCACCCCGAGCTCGATATTTGACCTCGTTGTGACTTTCCCGCTAACTTGCTCCTTGGGATCGCCTTATGCCTAGTAACCTAAATATATTAACATAATAATGTGGTCTCACACATATATCACATATATACCAAATATACCCATAACGGGCCAAATTACGAAAATTTCCCTTTTAATCAGAAACAGACTCACGTGTATATTTAATACACCTATACATGCATATAAAATAATATTATAATATAACTCACATAATCATATAATGATACACATATATATCACATAATTTTCCATAATTTGCCATCATGACCCCCTAATCAAGGTCCTAAGTCTTATTAGGTAATTTGAGACGTTACAGTTTTTCAACATCCAAACATGTTTTTGAGCTTTGTAATAGGTATTGATCGTTAAATATTTGATTTATATTTTTTTTTTATTTTCCCTTATTATTTCAAATTTATTCTATTTTTGATAATATAGGTTTTAAGGGTTGATAATCTCGATTTGGAGTAATATTTGACTATTTAAGAAGGTATGAGTCTTCCAAAAATGTGTTTGTGATAATTTTCTTTATTAATCTGAATATAATATTAATTTATTAGTAAATTTCTAATTTTTTATTTCTTTTATAAAATTTTATTATTTATAATAATTATTTGGTTTATTAATCAAGTTAATATTTTTTTTGTCACAAAAAAAATTAATAGGTTGTTGTAAAAAAAATCAAGTCAATATTTTTTTCAAAGAATCATTTGTATAAATATGCTTAAATATTTTGTTTGAATTATTTAAATTACATTACCTTTTAATGTTTGGTACTAGTTATATGTAAACTCAATAATTATAATACTTTATTTTTGTTTAATATTTTTAGGACGAATATTGTTTTGGTAGTATTTTGGTTTTGAGTTGGCGGTTACAATCTTGAAGATTAATTTGAAGGTGAGTAAGAATTTTTTAGTTTTATATATTACTATTGCTCGTAGTTATAGAATTCTAGTTAAATCTTATTGAATCTAGTGGAGATTAGGTTTGAAAATTAGTGAAGAATGTTTTGAGAAATTTGTGTGCTACAGTAGTATAAGGACAAAATTATGCATGTTGATTTTTGTGTTTGTTTGTATTGAATTTATATGTACTTATGAAATTGAGATATAATAAAATAGAGGAAACTCTACCCCAATATTTTTAGAATTTATTAATTGAAATTTTTTTTAATTTGTAATATTGTTTTATTTTAAAACTTTTCAGGAATTGTTTTTATTATTATTGTTGATAAATCGTGGACACGTGAGAGGAAAGAAACACCACAATTTTGAGATGGATTCAACAAATTTTTAGAGTTTTCATAAATAACTGTAGTGATCCTGAAAGAATCCCTTATCCATGTGTACATTGTGGTAATGAAACAAAAGGAAATATTACCATGATAAAAGATCATGTATTTTGTCGGAGATTCATTAGAAGTTATACTACATGGTATTGGCATGGATAATTATCAAATAATGACTCATATCTATTAGAGAGGCGAGGGGTAGATGATTTTGATGATCATCCTATGGAATTAGTTGATGAAGCACAAGAGGAGTTTGTTGCTTTTAAGGAGATTTTAGTAAATTTTTAGTTGTTTTTAAGGAGATTTTGTATTTACATAATTGCTTCTCGAAGTCTACATATGAAGTGAAGAAAAATTTAAATTCGATAGGGTTTGAGTATGAAAAGATCCATGCATGTCTGAACAATTGCATTTTATATCGTAAAGAGTATGCAGACATGGACACTTGCCTAGAATGTGGTTTACCGCGGTACAAACCTAACAAGAGTAAGGATATTAAGAGACTTATTCCTCAAAAAATGTTGTGGTACTTGCCTTTGATTTTTTGACTTAAGCAGTTATATCGAAGTGCAGAATACTCTAAATCCTTAATATGGTACGAGACTAGGCGAGTGAAAGACAAAAAACCCCGACATCCTGCTGATTCACAAGCCTAGAATAAAGTAAAGTACATGAATCCATAATTCAAAACTAAACCAAGACATCTTTTCTAGGTTTATCTACCGATGAAGTAAACTCACATAGATCTCTGAGTAGTCAGCATAGTTCGTGGCCAATATTCCTTGTTATGTATAATCTCCCTCCGTGGTCAATCACGAAATAAAATTTTATGTTGCTTTCGTTAATGATTTCAGCCCCAAAACAACCAGGATACAATATTAGTGTTTATTTGGCATCATTAATTGATGATTTGAAAGAGATGTGTATGAAAATGCTGTTGAGGCATATGATGGTTTAAAGAAAGAAGTCTTTGATTTGAAGGTTGTATTGTTGTGGACTGTTGGTGATTTCAGAGCATATGGTAATTTATTAGTGTTAAGCAAAAAATGTTATGAAGGTTGTCCAATTTTCTTCACCAACACACGAGCTCATTCATGCCAAATGGACACAAAAATGTGTTATATGGTTCATAAACGATACTTGCTTCTAAGTCATACTGATATAAATAATAAAAAAAACATTTGATGGTACTGAAGAACGAGATGCTGCTCATTTTCCACTATCAGGGGAACAAATTCTGGATTATTCCACACTAGAAAGATTTACTAGTTCGACATTGTTTAGATGTCATGCACATAGAAAAAAATGTGTGTGAAAGTATTATCAGTACCTTACTTGATATCCTCGGTAAAACTAAGGATAGTTTGGCTAGTCGTTTAGATTTTGTTGAGATGGGCGTAAGACATCGTTTGACACCTGAAGATAAAGGTAAACACACAAATCTACTTCAGGTTTGTTTTACATTGTCTAGAAAAGAGAAACAAGTCGTATGTAAATCATTTGCGAAGATGAAAATGCTTGATGGATATTCATCTAGCCTTCAAAACTTGGTGTCTATGGAGGATTTGAAGTTAATGGGAATGAAATCTCACGATTATCATATGTTAATTGAATAATTACTCCCAATTTCCATTCGCTTAGCCTTAAAAAAATGTTCGGGATTGTGTGACAGTTGTTTGCATCTTTTTTAATCAATTGTGGAGAAAGAATTAAAAATGAAGAAGTTGGATGCATTGCATGATGAGTTAATCAAAACTTCATGCAACCTTGAAAGATATTTATAGCCATCCTTCTTTGACATCATGATATATTTGATGGTTCATCTAGTAAGAGAGCGAAGTTGTGTAGGCTAGTTTGGGCAAGATGAATGTATCCATTTGAAAGGAATATGAAGGTGTTGAAATGTTATGTGCGTAACACTCCAGAGGTTCAATCACATATAATGTAAGTCATATTTTTCAATGGCTTCTTCAATCTCATTTTTATCCATTGTTTAAATTTTAAACCATTAATGTTTATTTGTAGTGAGCACATGGAGTTATTATAATCAATGGATAGAAACAAGATTAAAGATAAACAAAAATGAGTTATAGTTGAACATCATAAAACATTTATTTGGTGGTTGAAGAATACCATTCTAATGAAGTTGGCAGAAAAAAAAATCATGGATTATCAAATGTGTTGAATCATACACCTCTTGGAGCAAACATCGAAGTAATAAAGCATCATGCTTATATTGTCGGGGGAAAATGATTCATACATAGTAAAGAGATTATGCTGGAATGTTTCAAAATAGTGGAGTAAGTATTGGACCTGTTTGGCATAGCTTTTACTTTTACTTTTAGACATAAGAAGAAGAGAAGTAAAAGTTTGAGCTTTCTAATTCCTATTTGGATTTATATTTTGAAAGAGTTTTTTTCTTTGTTGAAGAGCTTTTTAGAGTGTTTGGTATATACTGCCTAAAAGCTCTTATAAAATAAATATCAAATTTAATCATAAATATATGTTTATAATAATAATAATAGTATATGTTATGTCTATACTCATTTGAAAATTAATCGTTCTTTTGAAGAAGAAAAATCTGATTGCATACATATATGAATTAATATTAATTAATCAATAAAAAATTCATAAAAATCTAAATGTAAATAACAAAAAATAAAAAAATTTAAATTGAATATTCAAATATAAAAATCTAAATGTAGTTAGAGAAACAGATTCTATATATAAAACAGTAACAAGAAAAATAAAAACTAAAAGAAATCGCACATAGTTTTTTTTAGAAAAATTAGATAGAATACTTTTTAAGAAAAAAGAAATCGTATTCTATAACTGTTATCTACACAATTTAGGATAAAGATGTAATTTTTTTTTATAAAAAATAGGAGTAAAATAGGTATTATGAAAGATTCATTAAAATAAGAAAATAGCTTCCTGTGTTTTTTTAGAAGTCCTTCCTGAAGAAGCTGGTGAGTCATTGCTTCTCTAAAAAGATCTTCTAAATTCAAAAAGCTCTTTTTATATTTCATCCAAACACACCTAAAAGTACCTTTAAGACTTAAAAAGCTCTTCCCCAGTCATGCAAAACATGGCCATTGTCGCAGAAGCAATGCATTTTGTAAGTGGAAAAGTCAATAACATAGTTTCAGGTACTATGACATATTATAGGGTTGTTGAAGAAATATGAGAACTTGATTATTTATTGTTCTTGATTTTCTTTCTTAAATGTTCTTGGGTAAACAGTAATGTTGGAATTAGAACAAACGAGCTTGGATTTACTTTGGTTGATTTATTAAGTAAGAAAGGAATCAAGAACGATCATTTCAGCTAAAGAATGAAAGAGCTAGACAATCAAAGGAGAATGAGAATATTGAAGAAGAATTCAATAATGAATAGGAATTTGAAGAACAAATCTATAGTGAAGAGGAGAATGAGAACATTGAAAGAATAATTCAAACTTGTTATGTATCAGTTCCCTCTACAACATAACAATGTTGTGATACTGTGTTGAGATAATATTCCCAACGTAGTGACTTAGGTTGTCATCCTTGATTCAGAAGGCCCTGTGACTATTCATACAGTTGAACTAGATGATTCAGTCGTGCGAGTTTTGGTCACCAATTTTATATAAGAGGATGCCCAAATCCCAATTGCAGATGGTGAAGTACGATAAGTTCGTGATACGATCGACACATTCCTTCCTTAGCCCAAGCATTTAATTATGACTCATTAGGTATAAAATAATTATTTTCATTCATTTGTTATATAGGTACATTGTATTAATATTTTAAATGATATTATTCAAGGTCCCCTACAAATAAACCCTCCAATGTCAAGAATCACGTCTAAAGGGAAACACATATCCACGCCTAGCCCACATCTGTCATTAGGTGGATCTCACGTCAATGTTAGAGAAGCTAAAACAACACCCCAACAATTCAATGATCATATAATGAATCACATCCACAATAGTCTTAGATTTATTATGAAGGAATTTTGTTCGATTAAAGGAAAAAGAAGAGTTGTAGTAATTTATGTTGACCAATCAATTATGAGTCGTGAGTCCGTCTTCATCATTTCTAATGATGTAGAGCAAGTAGCGACTTTGGATAATATTGGAGGCTCAGCCATGCTTTTTGGTATGAGGTATCCTTTCAACTTCAACTAACCTTTAATTTAAGATAAACTTGACATGATTTTGCTTATCTACTCTTTGAACTATGTAATATTTTAGTTGTAAATTGAATGTTAATAGATTTGGGTAGTCCTATTTATAAGGGAAACTTTATCAAAATTTTAAAATAATATTTAATACTTAAGAAATTTCTATAGATGCATTTGGGAGTGCCTTTCTGAAAATACATGTGTCCATTTCAAGTATTTTGATACTAAACTTCTTAGTACTATAACAATGCACGAGATGTAGAACATACGACTAATATTATGGTCAATTGTTGATGACTATGGAACGTGAGTTAAGAACTACCTGAAACTACTTTAACTACTCTTTTCATATATTCATTTAATTAATTTAACTTAATTATTATTTTAGTAAACATTGGATGCCAGTGATCGCTATGCCATCATGAAATGTCATATTTCTTGACCCATTGAAAGTACACAAACGACCTCGACAAATTTATGCAATGATGATGAGGTAGAATTTATTCTTAAAATTATGTTTCTTAAAGTATAAAGTTTATATTATTAATTTCTTACATTTTTTCTTAATATATCCTTCTCAAATTCCATGCTTGGGAAGTTTACAATGATATTCAATATTCAATGCTTAAAACAACCAAAGAGTCATGAATGTGGTTTCTATGTATTAAATTACATCTGAGATCTTTTAAGGGCAAAAAATGCAGTGGGAGTCCTAAAAAATAAAGTAGGTTTATATTTTTATAATTTATTTTGATTTAAGATAAAATATAAAATAATTAATATGATCATGAATTTTTATTTCTATATTTTATAGCTTGATGAGATAAATGAGTACAGTGAGATCGATGACCTTTTTCCCTTTACAACATGAATGATTAGCAAGATTGACAATATTTATTTATTATTAGGGACTTATTTTGTGTATATGTAAATTAAGTTTTATAGCTACTTATAATTAGGTCAATGTCTATGAACACTGCGTTTTTTTTTTTATATAAAAGTATGAACTCTATGTTTAGTAGTATATGAATTGTTTTATAAGTTTACAAACTTGGTGAATTTTATTTATGGAAATGATAAATTAAAACATAATAATTTTAATAAAGGAAACACTACAAGAAAAAATGCTTTTAATAACACCAAAATTGTGTTATCAAAACATACCATAACACTTTTTGATGTGTTAAGACCGACTATGTTGTCGTAGGTTAGGGTACTTTACATAACACTTTATCATTGTTATACATATGTGTTATTATACTGTCAACGATAACACTTTCTGTGTTATTTTAATAAATAGATAAGTGTTTAATTATATTATTTATAGTCGATTATATAGCACATTTCAATACTTATAAATTTGTGTTATACTACACTTTAGTATAACACATTTTTTGTGTTATACTACACTTTAGTATAACACATTATTTGTGTTATATAATGAAGTTTGCATAACAAAATTCTTTACATAAAAAGTGTTATTGTAATAGATATTATAACACAATTTTTGTATTATTTTAATATTTAGATAAGTTTAAATTCTCATTATATATTCATTTATATAACACTAATTTATTCTATTATATTTTAATTTTTTTTATATAATTAAAATTAACTTTCTAATATATACTAGCATCATCAAATGAACTTGATTTTCAAATAACAAAAAGTAAAAAATTCAACATTGTATTAACAATCCACAAATTAGTTTAAAACATTCAACATTGTATTAACAATCCACAAATTAGTTTAAAACATTCAACACTGTCATCAACAACAAAATGTTCTTTAAGTATTCAAGTAGTCTTAAATATTCAACATATTGAAAAGTTACTACTTTCAGCAAAAAATATTCTACAGCTGCCCAACACAAAGCCTTCAAAATTAAGTATCCTTTTCTCCTCCAATTGATGGGGAAAGAGACATTTTTCTCCTACAATAGCAGATAAAAGGTAAGGTATATGCTTAAAAAAATTAAATAATGTGAATCAAATAATAAAACTATATACAATATAAGACCTAAGCAAGCAATACCAAGTGAACATACTTCAAAATTCAAAATACTGCTATCACACAGTGAATAGATACATATTATACAGTAAACAAACATTAACATTTTCAGGTAAAAGGGGCCTCAATTTCACCCTAAAGACATCTCTCGTTCAGGTGCTTAATTACTGAGACAACATGTTAAAAGTTTGGGAGATTTGAGTTACAAAAGCATTTAGAATGATACTATTATTTCTAGGGTAGATCCATCGAATCTCATATCTCATTTAAAGGAGAGGTGTAATAGAATATGGAGCTCAAATAGGTACTAAACTCTAGACCTTAAGTTATTTGGGCACTAACAAGTAATTACAAAACAGTGATACATATTCGTAGAGGATGTTATTTCAAAAAGATGGATTTGGCACAGTTATTTTGTGTTAAAAATCCGTCTTTTTGACCCTATATAGGATAGACCAGAACCTAGCTCCTTAAAAATTGTTCTAATCAAGTTTACAAATCTATAAGTGATGATCTCCAATGAAGAACATCTCATTTAGTCAAAGACATGCCTAAGATACAAGCTAGATACTAAAAATCAAACACAAAATAAGACAAAAAATCTTTCAGATCAAACCACTATATTCACACAAACATATAGAAAAACATAAACAAAATAAAAGAGAGAATTGGTAACTAACAGCTAGCTGGGCATAACTGTGATTAAATTAGTTTTTAACCAACTAGTACAAGCCATCCCTTAGGTGCCTAAACTCACAACTAGTTAAGTCTATCGATCTCACAGTGTCTATACATGCAATTTATGCCATGAAATACTCCCAAATAGACGAGACAACAACAAGCTAATAACAATATATATACCAAATGTGTCATTAAATAGAAATTCTTATTTCTTCAAAGTAATCAGACTATAGACAATCAATAGGCACAAAGATGTACATATATATTTATAGAAGCTAAACCCACAAAGGATAAGAAATTAAATTAAAAGCAAGAGAACAAACGTAATTAAATTATAGCCACTGCCAACTGTCTCAATTCATTTAGCATCAAATGCAACTTCAATAGGCCCAATACCAATTTAATAACAGTACTTACCAATTTAAAATCAAATCCCAAATCCAAATGATAATTTAGATTCTTTGAGAATTATCATCAAACGCCTGGTATGCAACATTTTCATATGCACTTTCTTTTCAGATACCAAAATACATAGCAGAAATAAAATCACTACTAAGATACCAAAATGAGTTAAAAAAATAACTGAAGCTTGAGAAGATGAGATTTTCAGATAACCAATAGTAGACTAGTTAGAACCTCACATCCATTACTGGAGGAAGAAGCCTAAATAATTAAATAATTAAAAAGAAACTAATATATACCATAAACAACATGACACAGGCATTATTTGAAGTAAACAAATAAATTATAAGAATTAATTACTAATCATGAAGTTACGATCACATGTTTGACTCTGCAGGATCATGAAATAAGTAAAAAAGAACACCATAAAAGAAAAGTCCCATCCTCCAGCAAAAAAAAAAAGGAGAAGCCACATCATTTTTCTTTTCAACGAAACTTGTATTAATGAAAAAACACGTAGATATGAGTTGCAAAGAGAAGCCACCTCATATATACACATACCAATCATTAACCAATAAACTAATCTTATAACAATGAAATAGTACAACTTCGAATAAATAAACAAATCTATGCTATCTCCATCAAAAATAGGGAACAGATATCAATGCCAATAACATGTTATGGTTACAAATTGTTTAAAGTTGATTGTTTCTCAAATCATCTCAAGAAGGGAAAATCTTAACAGTAGTTTTAATAAAACATTTTGCAATTGAAATAGCCAATTGGCTTCTTGCTAGAAATCATAGAGAGATAATTTGAAGAAAAAATTGCTCATGAAACATTACCCATGGCTGGCTAAAGCATAAACAGGTTAAAAAGCAAGGCAAAAACATATATATTTGCATTGCTTCTCTATACAAAAAGCATGGGATTTCCATAAATAATGAAAGTAAGAGATCTCAATTCCCAACTAGAAAATCAAAGCAGAAATATACCAACTAGAATAGGAAGCAAGGAGGATTTTTTTAAAGATGTTTAGGTAGGAACACAAGTCCTTGGCAACCTAGTAAATTTCAACTTAGTATCAAGATGATAATTAGAAAATTTTTTGGTCACAACAAACCAAGTATTAATGATACAATAAGAAATATTACTGACTATCCCTATTGAAAACAGAACATAGAACTATTGATTGGCCTTTCTTTCAAAAAATTTAAGTTTTGTAACTTTGTACAGTTTTGAGTTAAGCTATTTTGTTGAAAGAAGAATCAAAATATAATTTATCAGTCACTTTTTCTGTACAAAATGAAATTTCATTTACTGAGACTGTCAAGCAAGAACACAAAATCAAAAAGAAAAAATATATTTATAAGCCATCCATAAGAGTGCCAAGAAGTAATGTTTCAAACAGAAGACACTTATATATGTTAAAAGAATAAACAAATCCTATACTATTGTCTATGACAATTGCATGTTCCATTTGTGGGGCATGGGATGAAAAGTTTTATAAATACACATATACAAACTATAAAAAATTGAATTAAATGCAGCCAATATATGCTGAAAAATACAAACCACTACCATGTCAAACACAAGGTAGAATGTACCAAGTTTTAGTCAAAAGCAAGAAATGTAAAATATGGCAAGAATTGTGTGACTTGGCAATAGCAACATAATGGCTGGCCAAAAATAGCTATTATATATGCTTCAAGTACAGCCCATCAACACTTGCTCAAACCAAAAGCTTAATGACTATGGAATGTTTTGTTAAGAAGTCTATTTACACTTATAGATGTTATGATAGTGTTGACCAAGACTTAAAAAGTTCCAACAAAATGAGGCAATGAAAAGAACTAAATCTAAAAGCTTGTCTACATATGCTACTGTATATTTACAAGCATTTTCCCTAGATCCAAATAAAGTTAAACAATCCAGTGTAGCTAAGAATAAAAAAAATCCAACTAAGAGGCATAAACAATTAAAGCTCAGTAATAAAAGAAAAATTTCCCACTTAAAATAGTTTTCTTTCAAATAAAACTCAATATATAGAATAGAAAACAATAACAAACCATATTTCAAAATAAACAAAAAAAGGTACTATTATCCACCTCATATAGAATGGTAGTAGTTGTTCAATACCCTAATAAAAATAATTATTCTTATGAAAAAGTAAAAAATAAATAAATAAATAAATAAGTAAAGCTTCAGGACCTTAAACAATGAAAAGAGGCAAACCCATATCAACATTATGACGAAGGAGCCCGAATTACATGCTATAAAGTCTATTTTTTACTTGGTAAATTATTTTATTTTGAAAAATAGACAAATCATAAAACAAGAAAAGTGATAGAAGTCAAAGATAAATTAAAGCATAGTATTTACATCAAGTAATATTTGATAGAAATTGTTCTTCTGTGCTGTTCAAATCAGAAAGCTAATAGCCCAAAAGATAGAATTGTGTTAAACCATCAAAAAACACAAAAGAGAAACAATAAGCTAAGAGATGAACGAAGAGAAAATTCCACTGCCAAACAGAGCATCCGCTATCGTTGAATTCCAAGACCACTAACAATAGAGGTACAAAACTAAAAATTAGCTTATAGGAAAAAAAAACAAAAATAGAATAGAGCTTCTTCTATTTTTGTAAGCAATTAGTAGATTGAAGCAATACAAAATAGCAAATCAAACTCCTAGACATGCTTCAACCATTATCAAATATAACCATTATAAATAAGTAAGCAACAACATGAGCAAATTTAAACTACCTTATGATATATAAATGGAATACTACTAGGCAAACTAGGACATATTAACAGAAAATAAAATAAATGCAAACCTAATTGTTTGTTGCTAGTTAATTAATTAGAGTTTTTGGAGCTCATTTTGGGGTGAAAATTGTAGATATATATACAAGTCCTTTAATAACATGAAGAGAAACAAAAAAAGAATAATACAAAAATATAGAAAGATTTAGTGCAAATCTTATTCCTTGTTGTATCTTAGATCTCATTGTGCCTATTCTAATATCAGAGGATTAGTTTGAATCCTCACAAGTATATAAACATATATATAATTGTAGTAATGGAAGACATGAAAACTAATTTCTTTAAAGGCAGGATTTTTGAGCATGACCTTAGAACATTAAGTATTCTTCTCAATGTATGGAACGATCAATTTTATATGAAATAAAAGATATTAAAAATAGATTTCTAAAACCCTCACCTCATCTATTACGATTATGACCACTTGAAACAACAAAATAAAAAATAGATAAAAATCTAAATCATACAATTTCTAGGCTAAAGTTGTATATATTAGATAAAAATAGAAAAAGGCTTCCCATTGGTTCAAAAATAGTATTTTTGTTAACATGTTTTTATATCTCTTCAACCCAATAGAAAACTAAGTATAACTAAGATAAACCAAATCCAGAGAACTCTATCAATACCTAAAACTTAATGAAAATGAAAGAAACATTCAGCTACATAATTCTAAAGCACAACAAAAGACTTTCTTCTTTATGCCTTGACAAGGGCTGATGAAAGTCATCTTTTAATTGGTCGTTCGTCTTCTCACATGGTCATATCAGCCTATTAAGAAAGAAAAATCTAGGCATATGAATTTTCCACAAAACAAACAATTAAATTCAGAAATGAAAGTGAATGAGAAATCAGAGAGGATAAAGAATGAATGAACTGAACTTTATTAAAATATATAGAAGTGTTAAATAGAAGAAGAGAATACATCACTTATAATGAGCTAAAAATTAGAGTAAGACTAACAGATTCATAGAAAACCATAACAGATCTAGCAGCTACCACTTAATAGATAAATTTTGTAGTAATAAAAGTACTACAATCTTTCCATTAATCATTTATAGTGTGCACAATGGAAATAAAAAGCCCACCTGTTCAGATGATGTTAGAATGCCCTGTATAAAGCCCTGACAGTATATCCATGGAGATCAGAAGCATTGCTTGTCTCAACAATAAGGGCAGGCCATACATCATCTTTTACATAATTTCTAGCCTCCTAAGCATGGCATAAAAATCAGAAACTTCTTAGTTAAAACAAAAACTCATCTTATATTAGTCCAATTAAAGTTTATTACATTTATATTGAGAGTCAATACTATTATGCTTAGATTCACCATTGCAATTGCTCAAAAGGGAGCACCGCTGTCGGGTTTTATTTGCATAGAAAAATTCTAGTTCTAATTTACATAACTATAAGATAGAAAATGGTACCTTAAGAAGAGAAGTTTAAATAGAAAAAATTAGAAAAGCATACATAACAATTAAACTGTATGATTTTCTACAAATAAAAGAAATAAAGAAGGAAAGTCATGTCTATAGAAATCAAAAGTGCAAATAGGCTTGTGAGAGACTAGCTAAATATAATTGGAATTCTGCGTTGATACTTAATTGAATGCTCGTGAGAAAGCAACCAAAATAAAAGGCTTACCATTATTTTGTACCAGCAACTACTATTGATATAGTCAATCATATCATCATATACTTTTACATTCTTATGAGTTCAAAATAGATATTAATAAATCAAAATAACTATTTTACAAGAGCTTCAAACTAATTATAGACCACACTATTTTCTGTTCCCTGTTTTTAAAATAAAAGCAAAAAGTACTAATAGCCTCAAATTTGATGTTCAATTGTACTTTATAGACCAGATTTTTTTTGGTATGAACTGAAGAGAGCACTAACACTTCATTAATTAAATAAACATAGTGAATACTACAAGCTCCTGAGAGATTTGGTTATGCAGATTTAATGGCCTTCTCCATAGTGGCAGCAAGTGAAGTCCTTGATGATGAACCTAAGAGTTTTAAAACTGCTATTGCTTGTAAGGAAAGAAAAAATTGGCTTCCAGCCATGGATGAGGAGATGAAATCTCTATATGACAATAATACATGGAGTTTAGTAAAAAGGCCTACTGGTTCTAGATTGGTAAGCTGTAAGTGGATTTCCAAGATTAAAAAGGGAATTCCTGGGGTTGAAAAAGGCAGATTCAAGGCTAGGCTTGTTGCTCGTGGGTTCACACAAAGGGAAGGCATTGATTTCAATGATGTTTTTTCTCCAGTTGTGAAGCACGGATCTATGTGGCTGAATACATTGCTCTCACTGAGGCGGATAAAGAAGCTATGTGGCTTGAAGGTATTGCTAAGGAACTGAAGCTACAGAATGATGTCATTATTGTTCACTGTGCTAACCAAAGTGTTATACACTTGTCTAAAAATCAAGTGTACCATGAAAGAACAAAACATGTAGATATCAAACTACATTTTGTGAGAGAAGTTATTGCTCAAGGATTGGTTAAAGTTAAGAAGATTCATACTGAACATAATCCATCTGATATGTTTACTAAAGTACTTCCCGGCAGCAAGTTTTATCACTGCTTGGATCTCATTCAATTACAAGATGGATAGGCCCTACGGGGCTATTTGGGCAGTCACTAGTTCAAGTTTAGTTTCTGAACCAAGGTGGAAATTTGTTATATTGGTCCAGGCAACTAACTTCTAACTATTTCTGTTAAGTTTGTTCGTTCTATTTCTTTACTTGTAATACTTTGCTATATAAGTTTGTATTACTTTAGTTTTTTCACTGGTCGTGAAAAAGAACAAGTTTTATTCTCTAAAATTGTAACATCTTGAGAGGAACAGAGACAAGAGTGTTTTAAAGATTGTAAAGAGAATTGTATAACAAAGAATCAATAATAGTGGCTGCCCATTAGATGTAGACTAGTAGCAATTTTGCTCTAGTTCGAACCAAGTAAATTATGGTGTGTTGTTTCCTGTTATTTTGTTATTCTTTGTTTTACTGTTATTTGTTTGATCAATTTTTTTGGTCTTTAAATTTGTATCTTGATTAAAGCTTCTGTTTTGTGGTGTTCTTCCTGATATACTTGGCACAACAAAAACTATCTCTTTTTCAAGTTCCTCTACCAGAATTAGATACTATATGACCAAACCAAAACAACACTCAATATTGATAACCTTATACTAACAAGTCTATGCTCCTTTCTGCCTCAATTCAATATATGACATATCATATTTGACAACCACTGTCATTTTTACAGATTGAAACTTAGAATCAATAAAGAGATTGTCAAGCCCTTGGGGCTGGTTTTGGCCGTGGAGTAGAGTGGTGTCTAGCCAACACTCATTTGAACCACATATGTGTTTGTTTTTGTGTTCCTCTTTATGTTTCATTTCTGTTTTGATTTGATTCCTTGATTAAACCAGTTTTGTCTTTAAGATTGATTATCGATCAATTGTTTTCTAGTTTATGGTGTGTTTTCTGGTTTATGGTGTGTTGATTTTCACTACAATTTATCAAATATATATCATCATTAGGACTATATTATTATTATTATTATTATTATATTCATTTTCATTGGTGCATTTTTCAAAATTTGATCTCATCCACTAAACAAACAAAAGAAAACACTTTCTTACATCTTAATTATAAGGAAGATCAATGATCTGGGTTTTGGAAAGACAACAGAAAATCTTTAGGATTACATTGACTAATACCATTTAAATTATGAAAAGAACAGGTAGGGTGTTTAGTTTTCTTTCCGAAATTTGAGACAGCTCCCAAACACTTTTCACACTAGAATTTTATCCATGCAAAACTCATTCTACATCAATCAGTTGCTAAAATTCGCTGATCGTAGTAATAACTCTAACAATATCATGAGAATCCTAAAATCCATAATGGAAAACATCACTGTGCTAATTATGGAAAATTAGTTTACCCATTATAGGCCATATAAATACCAAGTTTAGTTTGAATAAAAAAAATTACACTTTTCCCATAATAGGAAACAAATTTCTTATGTCCAAACCAACCGAGATAGTTTATAAATATACAATCAGAGAAAGGAGTTAAACCTGGTTAGGATTAGCATTCTCAGGTTCAAAATGATACTCATGCATGACCCATTCAGTCCCTTGCCCAAGGCAAGGGCCTTTATAAAATACCAAAATCCTCTTCCCCCCTATGACACCTTTGGTTGATTTGAGTCTTCTGAATGCTCTAAAGCCTACCTCAACTCTGCCATTCGCTTCCTTCTAGCTCCTCAAACCAAGCCCTGGAGTGAAATTGAAACAAAATGAACATAAAACAAAGGAGTCATTTTACCAAGAATTTAACCAGATAAAACTCCACTCTAATCATATCCCAGAAAGACAAAACACATAAAACTCAACCAAAGATTTTTATTTTGAAATATGCAAAATCTGATTTTATAGATTCTATGAGACCGTACCAAAACAAATGTCCAAGCAATATGCAAAATTGAAAACACATATGCAAAATCGAAAATTAATTTTGAAAACCACAGATTTGATAGATTCTATGAGATTCAAGATGATAAATCTAACATCTACAACTAAATACTTACCTGGATTGCGAAGACCGAATAGAAGAACAAATTTGAGAAGCCCAACGACTGGAAATCGAAGGTTGACAGAAAGATAGAGAAAGACAAGAGAGAGAGAGAGAATGAGGGGTTTGGAGACCGTACGACAAAGCCGAAGAAATGGGTCTCTTCTTTGTGTCGATATGTTGAAGGAAATGGGCAGAAATGTTGAAGGAAAGCTCAGAAATGGGTGTCTCGGGTCTCAAATATGTGGAAGAGAAAGGAGATGGGTGTCTCGGGATTCTCAGGTCTCAGAAATGAAAAAAAAAATTCTAAGTGGCGGGATGGTGAAATATATTACCGCCTTTTTACATAAAAAGTTGCCCAATATAATACTCTACCATAATACTTTTCTATTAGTATTATATTTATGTGTTATGGAAATGGGTATTTGGTGTAGTGAAAAAAATTATTCTTATTAAACAAAAATAGATTTCTAAACACTACTACAAAAAAGGGTTTTTAGGACTAGCATTGCGAGTCCTAAAAAAGTTTTTAGGACTCGCGGGGCGCAAGTCCTCTATTTGAGAGCCCTTAAAAACTGGGGTTTTTTAGGACTCGCATTGCGAGTCCTAAAAAGTTTTATTATTAATTTTTAAAAAATGAATTGGTGGCCAAAGCTCCCGCAACAGCGGCGGCGCCACCACCGGCGACAGTGGTTCGTGAAAACAATGATTGGCTTTCGAAGCCTAAGGCTCGGGGAACATCATGGTGGTGGTGGTTCTTCGTGGAACGGAATGTGGTGGCCGAATTTGAGGTAAAAAGTTTCGGACTCCATAGATTTCGACGAACACCAAAAATGAAATCCGGCGAATTCTAACACGATCCTTGGTTGGGTTTTGCTCGCATGAAAGTGTTGAGTACAATGGTGGTGGTGGCTCGACTCACAACGACCCAAGGTGGTCGGAATCTCGTCAGAAACTTTGGGAAAACCTAACACCGAGATCTTCTCTGTTGTCCATCTTAGGAGGCGCGTGAGGGCTCGAGCTCGCGAGGGTCGAAGCTTCGATGGCCTCCAAAGCTCCCTGGCCAGCGCGTGTTGCAGGTGGCGGCGGGGAAGGCGGTGGTCGGGCTTGGCAAACTTTCAGGTGAGAGAGAGGGAAGGAGAAAGAGGAGAGAGAAAGAAGAGGGGGCTGATAAGTGTGGGTTTTTTTTTAATTTATTTATTTATAAAACTTTAATTTTTTTTAGGACACGCATTAGTTTTTAGGACTCGCGTTGCGAATCCTAAAATAAATTTTTTAAGGACTCTCAACGCCAGTCCTAAAAAGTCCAGAAGATTGGAGGGAATTTGTGATTTTTTAAAATTCAAATTTTTAGGAGACATATAAGTTTTTAGGACTCCTAAAAAGTCCAGGAGGTGTTTTTTTAAAACCCAAAATCAAACTTTTTTAGGACTCGCAACGCGAGTCCTAAAAAGTCCAGGAGGTGTTTTTTTAAAACCCAAAATCAAACTTTTTTAGGACACACTGAGATTTTAGGACTCGCAACGCGAGTCCTAAAAAGTCCAGAAGTTGTTTTTAGGACTCGCATATATGTGAGTGTCCTAAAAAGATGTTTTTGTAGTAGTGAAATATTAAATCTAAAATAAAATAAAATTTTAGTTATATAATATAAAACAAACAATATATATTTACTTATTAAAAAAATAAATAATAGATTTCGGTTATTTCATAACAACTGTAGTATTTTTATACCCTTCAACTTTAGTTTTTATAAAATAACTAAAATTAAATTTTTTGAAACTCACCACGCGACCTCGTTGAAAACCTTTAACTTCGGTTTAAAGGGTATAAATAGATTTTGGTTTTTATGAAATAGCCAAAGTCTATTATTTATTTTTAATTCGATTTTGTAAGACCTTAACTTTTCATGGATACACTTCGGTTCCCATTACACAGAGAACTAAAGTCTTTTTTTTTTTTTTTTTATATTTTCGCATCCTTACATGTGATTTTGTTACAAAATATTATTCTAAGTCACATTAAACATCCATAAAACTAATTATTAATTGAATTATTTTATTAAATTATGGAGAAAATTGTTTTTATAGGTGCCGGTAATGGTATGTATTAATGTTTATTCTTATATATTTATTTTTGTTTTGGAAGGGACTTTACTTTAGGGCATATTTGGAAGTAACTATGTAATTACTAGGTTGTATAATTACTAAGGTAGTAATTACATATTCTAGTAATTACACTATTATTTAAAATACAATGTGTGTTTGGATGTCAAGTAGTAATTACTTATGAATTCCTAATGTCATGTTTGCCAAAATAGTTAGTAATTACATTGTAAAATGATATTATGTAAAATACTATTTATGGCATATTTGGAAGTGACTGTATAATTACTAGACAATGTAATTACTAAGGTAGTAATTACATATCCTAGTAATTATACTGTAATTTAAAACACAATGTGTGTTTGGATGTCAAGTGGTAATTACTTGTAAATTCCTAATGTCATGCTTGACAAAATAGTAAGTAATTACTTAGTAAAAGGATATTATGTAATAAATATTATTTAAAATTGATAGTATTAGAGTAATTACACAGTGTAATTACACTTAATTCTCATGGGGCTATGAAATTTGAATAGTGTAATTGTGACCCCTCAATTACCTCAAATTACATATTTATTGTGTAATTATATAATAATAAAAACACGCCAATTCGAGTAATTACTCCGAATTAATCTTGATTACCGAGTTTTTAGGAAACTATAAATATATATATTGAAGGATAAGAGGTAGGTAGAAAGGCTAAGAAATAAATAAGATCATAATTTTTACGTGGTTGGGGCATTAATGAGCCTTAGTCCACAAGTCACTAGTATTAGTTTTTAGAGAGTTTTGACAATGGAAGTTTTCTGCAAGTTCAGCAGCATTTTGAGTACAAGAGAAAATTTGAGATCCTCGCTACAGTGCACGAATGACCCTATTTATAGGCAGTCATGTGACTTGGGCTGAACTAATTCGGGCCAAAGAAGGATATAATCACACATGCTCGCTAACAGAGCCATAATACAATAAATGTAACATAATTAAAGGATGTTAATCTGGGCCCATTGGGCTGACTTAGGTGTGATAGAGCCTTACAGTTGCCCTTTCTACACTGACACAAATTGATCCGCGTGGGCTACCAAGGGAATCCTGGGGATAGGATCTGTCAGAGTAGTGGTAGTACCGTTTCTTAGGAACAGTGTACGTTTCGTGCGTACCCCATTTTGTAAGTTAGTTAGGGAGACCAACTGCCGGATTTCTCAGGGATATGTCAACTGTAGGAAGGACTGGGCTTTTTCTATCCGACTTGGTGATTCGAGTTCATTTAGCGATATCTGGGTTCATTTACCTAAGTCTTGGTTTGTTTACCAGGACCAAGATTCATTTACCAAGGCAGACATCTTGATGGCGATGTCTTCTCCTTGATCCCACGTGATAGGATCTGTCTCCTGGAATGGATCGTCCACCATCATAATTTACATATCGAAGGATGTAGACTGAGTATGATCAGGAAGGTGATTTGGGTCCGCACCTTAGTTCTGGCCCCTTCGCTATGCTTGCGCTACTTGCCAATAATTGGGTTCGGTATGGTCTAGGCTGACGAGGTTTCCTTGTTCATTGTTCACTGGGCCCAGATTAGGCCCGGGCCTCTTCAATGGGCCCATGGACCCGTTTGGCCGTGCCATGTATCATAGGTTGAAAATATGGATAACAAATCTAAATTCCAAATCTATGGTGGTTTTCCAAACACATCCTTAAAATTAATAGTATCTGAGTAATTACACAGTGTAATTACACTCAACTGTCATGGGACTATGAGAAATGAAGAGTATAATTTGGATTCATCAATTACCTCAATTTACATAACTAATGTATAATTACATAATCATACAATATGCCAATACAAGTAATTACTCCGAATAACGCTAAATTCTAATTCCACAGTGGCTTTCCAAACACACCCTAATGATTGATATGAGTGAAATTAACTTCATGGTTTGCTGATCATTTATATATATATAAGTAATTAAGTGTATAAAAAATGATTAGTAATTTAGACACCACCAAAAAGGAATCAATAAAGATTTTGTAAAAATTAAGAAAATGAGTAAGAATTGTTGGAGGCAAAGAAGAGCCGAAGAAAGTAAAAGAAATTTAAAAAAGAAGACAATGTTAAATTAAACCATTTCTAACTTCCAAGGGGTTTGCCGATTCCTTCCAAGGGGTGTGTCAATAGATTATTGTTCTTGATCGATCATGGTAATATATATCCAACAGAATCACATATATATTCTCTCTCTCATACATTCATGTTTTTCTTGTTGTCTTTCGATATTGAAAAAGATTTATGACGCATCCATGTCTCTTTCATATCTGTTGGTATCATTCAATGTATTTCAATATATACGATTGTATTGCGTAATTGAATTTTTTTTTTTTTTTTAAGATTACTAACTGAATTTAATAAATAATTTAATTAATACGTAATGGTTAAACAGTTGTTTGAACAAATAGATATTCTGATGTTCAAGATAGATTGTTGATGAATCAGAATATACAAATAAAATGTAAATAAACTAAAAGTAATGTGACATAAAATGTTTTTTACGTGGTTCGGAAAACTTAGTTCATGGGATAAAACCTAGAGATAACATCAATTAGCAAAGTCTCAAGAATACAATAAGCAATTAACTTATACAAGTTTAGACTCCTTATAAATCTTTGTCACAATCTTGAAGTACTCCACTTTAATAATATGATTTTGATAAACATCAAGAACAAGAAATCTCTTCTAAACTTGATGAGTGTTCACTTATTCTTGAAGTGAGTCTTATGGAAATCTTCTCCCGAAGATTGTGTGTCACGTTCACAAACTTTATGACATGTTTAAGAATAAACAACACAAAGCAAAACAAACAAACAAAGAGATAGTTGAACAAAGACTACTCTTTACATAAAAAAAAATCTCTTCAAAGCATGAAACATTAGAAGGGTGAAGAGATGAGAATGACTGCTGCTTAGGTCTAGTATTTATAAAGTTTTAGAAACCATTAAGACAGCTGATCTCGTTAATGGCCTAAATCATACCAAATAAAAAAGTTATTCAAAATAACTTCTCATTTCATTTACTACAGTAATTTCCTGATGTGACAGACAATCATTATGTAGCATCAGGAAATGGACGAACCTGAACTTAAAACCCAACTAAGTTCATTTCGAAATTTCCTTCCTTTAGACACAAGCTTCATTCATTTTCCTTATTTTAGACAGATAAAATCAAGAAAAAATATACAGAGAATTTTTTTTTAAAACACATACTCGTTATAGACAAGATTAACATAAATAATTAAGGAAATTTGACTATATATAAAATGCATGTAATAAAGAATTGATTTTTACCAAAATGAGTCACAATCACATTTAAATTTCCAATATATAATTTCAAAAAATATCATTTAAATAATATAATATATTTATTAAAAATGTTAGCTAATAATAAGATTTTACAGTAATGTTCTCTAAGATTTGTTTTTATAAGTGCATAAAATCTTGGTAGGATCCATCTATCCCGAAGTATTGCAATTATTGAGATAAGTTTTTTCACTAATTCTCCTAATAGGGGCTTCGCTTTAAGCTTTACCGGTGGAGCTCTCAGTGTTCCTGACATTTGAACAGTTTTCGGCGTGATTTTTTTTATGATCGTGTATATTGTAGAGCATCGGCGCGATTTTTAGAAAATTCTGAATAGTTTACAGTACCGAAAACTAGGTTCAAACATATTTTTGCACGCTTGACTACTTTTTTTTATGCGCGTGGAAATCAACATGTTTGAACCTAGTTTTCAGTACTGTAAACTATTTGAAGTTTTTTGAAAATTTGCAGGATGCTCTAAATGACTACAATATACACGGTCATAAATAAAATCGCGCCGAAAACTATTCACGAGTCGAGAACAGTGAAGAGTACTACCAGTAGAGCTTAAAGTGAAGCCCCTATAAAAAATTGTTGGATAAATATATATATATATTTATATTGAGATGTTGATTCTTTTATTTAATAATTTTAGTTGTTATTTTGAATTTGACAATAATATTATAGATTCTGGAAATCCAAAAATAGCACTCATTAGATTTGGAATGTGTACGATGGCGTTTCAATCTTTATATTTTTTTTTCAAAATTAACTAATTTTTTCCATTTGAAACTTTATGGTTCATTACAAATTTAAGTTAGTATTAATATATTAATTTTTTTTTGTCAAAATTAATATATTATTTTTTTATTATATCATTATTCCCATCCAAATTTAAATTTGAAATTATCAATGGGTGTTTTGTACAATTTATAGGTTTTTATCAACTTCTCAGTCTTTTTTATTTAATTATAGTAACTTTTCAGAAAATTTAGTTATTTTTTAATTTATTTTGGAAGGAAAAAATATAAATATTAGTTATTGTAAGAATATTTTATTTTTACAAATGATTCAATAATATCTTTATTTATTTTTTTGTTACTTTTTAATAGTGTGTTTCGTTTTATTAATTTTCTCTTAACTTTTTTTTTCTTCTTCTTCACTTTCTATTTATCTTTATTTTATTGTAAGAGTTATCTTTATTTTATTTATTTTTTTGACAAATGATTCAATAATATCTTTATTTATTTTTGTGTTACTTTTTAATAGTGTGTTTCATTTTATTAATTTTTCTCTTAACTTTTTTTCTTCTTCTTGTTCACTTTCTATTAATCTTTATTTACAGTCTATGATTTTTTTCTATTACACATTCTTTCTATTTTATGTATTTATTATTTTAAAAATTATATTATAAGAGGTGGACACATACTTATTTTAATTAAAATAATAGTAATTATATTTTGCCTACATGTATGCTTGTAATTGGTAATTTGGCTTTGGTTATTGGGATTTCCTCACGACATCAGAGCATAGATCAAATGGTAACCTTCATGAACTTCAAAGATAAATTTTTTGTTTCTTTGTTCTTTCTAAATCACAAGAATAATTTTCTTATATAACTTATATTGGAAGACTTTTCTACTAGTGTAAAAAATATTAATTATTCTTATTGTTGACTCTCTTTTTCGATGTCAACTTTATCTGAGATATTAATGAAAAAACAAGGAAAGAACACAGGGTTTCAAGTGGTTCAGACTATAAAAGAGCTCTAGTTCACGAGTCTCTATTATTTAATGAGCTTGAAGCATGTAGTAGCAAGCTTCAGTGGTGATTCTCAGGTAGTGTATATATTGCACTGAGTATAGAGTTTCTCTCTCCAAAAAAACTGAACATTTTACAAGGAGATACCCCAACCCTGTTTATAGAGGCTGGGGTCATTAATTCTTATCATCTCTTATTAATATCAGGGCATTAGTGTTAAGTTAATACATAAAGGGTTGTGTTAAAATAAAGACTATGACCCACATGGATTCTACAGGGCCCATTGCAGAAAGTCACACACCAACTTTATGGAGAACATATATGTGACTGTCATGGTGCGGTACACGTTTGCCCATGTCATGCTGCGTTGTGGGAAATGTCGATTGTCGAGTGTACGAACTCGACACCACTAATCAAGGATCACCAAAAGTTGTCAGTTGATCTTCTCAAGGCCCACACCTACAATGATTGACACCTGGCATCAATTCCGGGCCCGAGGACCAGAGTCTTGCACTTGGAGAATGGCCGAGTGAGAAGGACCCCTCGGGGCATGACCTCACCTGGAGACATCCTCTCCCCGAGGGAAGACCTCAAGGCATGGCCTCACCTGGAGGTATCCATGATTCAGAAACTAGCTCGGAACGTGGTCTCAATTGGAGACATCCTCGCTTGAGAGAAGACCTCGGGGCGTGGCCTCGCCTGGAGACATCCCCGACTCAGCCGGAGTGGACTACATTGAGAAACTTGCACCCCGAGGACTTCATGGCATGTTACTAATTACTCTTCATTGCCACGTGTCAGATGACCAAAACACGGACAACATTTGCCCCCCTAAGTCTTCACTCGTCCTTGGACAGTGGAGACTTAGATTGATGAGTAATTCAAAAAGATCTTCGGGGGTTGACATTTGGGCTTCCTCTAACTTCTCTTAAAAGTCCGCGCCACGTGTTGACTCCCTATTGCTGGGCCCATCAATCCGTGCAATGAATGAGAAGTCCATTCCACTACTCAAAATGTCTCCTCCATACCTTAGGTGTCCTTTTGCTCCATACCCAAGACGTCGTTTCCCAAGGCCAATGATCACGATCCATGCCTTTTAGATACTAACCGTTGGATTACTCTTGAGTGCCCACATCATGGGTAATCCAACGGTCGGGGTGTAGTTGCTTCCCCTCCAAGTTTTGAGTGTAAAACTCAACAACTGCATCTAAGCAAATACTCTTACCAATCAAATTTTGAAACCCCAAACACTCTCTCTTCTTCCTTAAACTTCCTAGTCCTTCAACCATCCTGGAGTTTATTCTGCAAGTCTAGACAATTGACGAGAGTCGTCTTACTTCTGGGCGAACGACAAGCGATTCTTCATCGTCCGAACTCGTTTCAGCACTTACCAGCACTACATCTCGAGTAAGTACTTACTGGTTTTGTGTTTGCGTTGGGTTTAATTTGGGGGTTTAGATGCATGCTTAGGAACGATCCTTTTGTGGTATTTAGAGGGGAAGATTTGACCTTTTACATGTCTTTTTAGGCACATTTTGTTGTTAGGAGTGGCCAAAATGGCGTATTTTTCACCTTGGGCAACTTTTGCCTTTCTGGACACTCGACCAGAATCGGGAAAATTCCCAGACTCCGGCAGTATTTATAAGTTCCAGTGGTGTTCTCCTGTGCTGAGTTTTTGGCCCTAAGGGCATCCCAAGCCTTTACAAATTATTTCCTCTCCTCCCCAACCAGTAGTCTTAGGGATTCTCGCTTTATCCCATCTTTCTTTGAGACAAGGCACTAAGTGCTTGGTTTGTTGTTTCAAATGTCCGAGGAGCTTCACCAATTACATAAACAAGGATTCTACGCCTTTGACGCCAAGATCCTCCAATGGCCCGAGAAGCTGGACAACATCCCGAGAAGGGGAAATAGGTGGTTGGTAGCATTCAAGCCCTCGTAGTGCCTCTCATCTCTAGGCTTGTACAACCCTGCCATTGCACCAATACTATGTCGATTTCCTCAAGTTCGTCATCATAGCTCCCTTATAGTTGTCCTTGAATGGATATCAGGTACTGGCCGGGCTTTACGTTTTGTACAAGAGGCAGAACTGGCCCACACCGTCCCCCACTGAAATATTGTACGTCTACAGCTTTCGGCAGTGCCCGAAGAAGGGGGAAAAGGATGGGTACTACACCCTAATGAAGCACACGATTCCAGGGAGAAGCTACAAGGCTCCGAACGACAATGTGAATCATGCTCAGAACTACAAGGATCAATTCTTCTGGGCGAATGGGTTCCCAATGAGGACCAATCCCACCCTACTCCTAGACTTTGCTAGAGTTGGTAAGCACCTTCGTCCTTGTATAGTTTCATCTAATAGTATTTGGCTCGTAACTGATCCTTGATCTTAAAAACGTCTCTTTTCAGGTCCCTATTGCTGCACACCTTTCGTTGACTCCTTTGACGAAAGACTTAGGGCGATGAACACCCTTCATGACGAGGAGTTGGAACTCCCATTCCTCGTCACCGATGCCCATCTTTGGCAGTATGGGCTACTGCAGGCGAGGCAGAGCATAAGCCTGGTGGTCCTTACCAAATTCTGGGATTTGAAGTAATCTCCGTATGAGGTAAGGCTCCACACGGACTATGTGGCAACCAAGATGCAATTTTAATACACGCAACGCCTTCGTGAGGAGCATGCGGAAAGTGTCCTCGCAATCAAGGCCGCTACGAAGGTGAAGGAAGACAAAGAGCTCGAGGTAGGGAATGAGTCATCTTCAATGCCTCAAGGTAAATTCCCTATTGTCCTTCATTATGCTAAGCATGTAGGGGAGAGAACTAGTTATGACCATTCGTCATTTTTGCCATCGCTTCTTGAGTGCGACCAAGTCTCGAGGCATCATTGGTTCAAGGAAGAGTATCAAGACTACCAGGACCTCATAGACATGTTCTTCTGCAGTCGTGCCACTTGGCGAGATGACGACTATGTACGCCATGTGGTTTTGTTAGTTGGAGACCAATCTGACGCAGGATATGGGTTAGCTCATCCGCGAATTCGCCCATTTTTTCCTCCACTTCGAGGAGCCTGATTGCGGTGGGGCTCACGGGGAGATTCATACTTAGCCTTGCACACGTTTTTACTTTTTTTTTTTTTGGTTTTCCTTCCCTTTCGAGGGACTAATCAATTTGTTTCTTTTGTACAGAAAGCATGGGCCTGCCCAAACTGGTTAGGTTGAAGTGTCAGAGGGTGTTGGGACCCTCTTAGATAGATTTCCCGAAGGCATCAACTGCGGTGCCCACACCTTTGGCAGCTGCAGCTCCAGCCCAGTTGCCAAAGCATCCTCCGCAGTTGCTCCACCAGTCCTCACCTCGAGGACAGTGGCTCCGGATGAGGTCATTGACCTCGAGGTTTCCTCCCCTCAAGATGGGTGATTCTCTGGGAAGGATAAGGAAATCCCTTCTAATGTGCCCGACTCCCCTCCAGTTAAGGTACCTCGATTGATAGTCTTCCCAGAACAGTATAACTGGGAAGACTTGGAGGCGCATAAATGGATCGTGGAGTACTACAACGCCCGCATTGATGAGGGCAACGAGGACTTTAAACTCCTTGCTGAGTTTCTGCGCGAGGGCTGGCCAAATGATCCCATTGTTCCTCCTTACCGGAAGGAGTTGGAGCTTCTCCTCATGGGGAGAATAGGAGATAGGGTCATTCTGCTTGGCGTAGAGCCTCTTCAAAGGTTAGTAGGGTCCCTGTACGAGATTCCCTTTAGCAGCTTTGCCCGTTGTTGTAGCGATAACAAGGTTTTGCTGATACCCACCATCCGTCATTCTTCCTTGAGGGTAAGTCTTCTAATTTTTACCTCCATTCAGTGTTTATTTCTCTATCTTTTTGCTAATTTGATATTTTGATTTGGCAGATGCGGCACTCAACCAATGGCTCAGGGACATCGTGCTGATGCGGTCCTTTGAGCTGAAAGGGTTTCGGGAGGAGTTGATCCTAGCTCAGGAAAATATGGCTCAACTCTAGGAAACTATAGTCCTTTTGGAGGAACACTCGTGGCGTCAAAAGGAAGTGGAGGACACGAGGGCTCGTGTCCACGAGGTGGAGGATCTACTGGCCACTGAGCGGTCAAAGTTATCCACTTTGGAGGAAACTTCCTCTATGTTGCTGGAGGATGTTGTAGGCCGCACCTGAGTCGTGGCGAAGGAGCTGACCAAAGCTCATGAAGATCTTCGGTTGAGCCAGGCAAAGTCTTTGGCCCGTGCAAGGAGCTGAAGAAAAGCAGGAAGGACGCTGCACGGGCCACCAAAGAGGACGAAGAACTACATCACTGAGCCGAAGAATAGGAGAAGGACCTCGATATGATAGCCGATGATACACTCTTTGTTGCGTTTCAAAGCAATAGAGATACGGATCTCTCATTCACCGAGGAGACTAACATGAAGACAATGCTCAAAGCGCATCTTGAGGCAGAAGAGGCGAGGGCAGCCCAGGAAAGGGAAGCCTTGGTGGCGGGTCGCATTCCTGAAGCCGAACCTATGATCAAGATGGTGGAAGAGGTGCCCTAAGGCCAAGGGCCCCAGTAATTTTTCCATGTATTATATTTTAGCTCAGTAGGCATGTGTTCCATAGTTTATTGAGGTATAGACAATCAACGCTCAAGCCCTCGAGCACTGTTGTAACTATTTTTTCCATTTAAACTTATGCAGCATGCACTACCTTACTACCATGATTACATTATTATTATCGAACTTGACCTTTAATAAATAGGAAATATGGACTTGGCTAACTCAGCCTACTGTACTCGTGAGAGTCCCAAGTTGCCGATTCAGGTCTTATGCTCAAGTCTTGAAGACTCAAATTTTTATCGACTTCTCTTAGTACCTAGACAATGTTTATACGCTTAGTGTTACTCTGCAGGCTCGCAGTCCTTGAGAGCAACTTTAACGCTAGGTCAAGCGACTACTCGACGCGGCCCTATGTCCCTGAGTTCCAACGACTCAGGACAGGGCCTGTCTGTGGTACTTCAAGCTTGAGGATATTCCTACCAGTGTTTAGATGCATCTAGTGTTTCATCTTAGGCTCTAGGTCATAATTGTAACTTTGACGCGGTGTCAAATGAGGGCACTCGACTATCTTGCACCTTCGAGTTCCAATGACTCAGGCTTTAAGAGGACTTATACTGTAGGGTTCTGCCGTAGTGCTCGACACTTAAGACTTTTAGTATTGCCTTCCAGGCTCATTATCCTTGAAACTAACTTTAATGTCATCCTGTGCCTTCGAGTCCTGATGACTCATCGTTTTAGGGGGTCATTCATACTAAGTTATCTACCCGCGGGAACGTGGTCACCGGTGGGCCAGCTTAGGATTCTTGATCCCCCCCAAGTACACAGCTCGAGACCTAATCATTTGGAAGTCATGAACTCATTATCCCAAGCCTTGGAGGTTGAGTTCCCCGCCCTTTGACTAGGTATATCGTGACACTCGATTTTAAGCGCTCGAGGTTTGGCCCCGAGTTACAACAGCTCGAGCCTCTGTTTGCATCTCGAGATCATAGGACTGAGTCACTTCTCCTTGGGCGCGATGTCCTTGGGAGGTAGTATTAGTCCATACTCACGCTACTTAGGTTTTATTTACTCTTAGGGTCAGTATCTCGCAGAGCACTCTTCTTAACTATAAGGTGACATATGCTCGTGCCCGAGTGTCGATGACTCGAGCTTCCGTTCACATCTCGAGGACTGGAATTTGTTCATTACTCTTCGGGTGCACGCCATCCTCGGGAGAATGCACCACATCCAATCACGCGTTGCTTGGATCTTTCTGGCCCCATCTTCTACCAGGCCATTTAGCTATAGGATCCCATTACACTAAAGGTGCTTCACTTGTCGACTAGCCAAGCTCCCCATGTCATGGACTTCCCGACGCTACATGCTCGAGGCATACGGAGAACTTGGGAAGAACTCCTTGGGAACAAACACGAGGCGTCCCAAGTCTACCAGGGGACCAAGCACAGAGTACTCGGTCTTCCGTTTGCATCTCGAGATTAAGTACAGAGTACTCGATGTTCCGTTCACATCTCGAGATTAAGGGACTTGATTAGAGCTCCTCTGGCGCAATGTCCACAAGAGGTGATGTAGGTCCGTTCTCGCGCTACTAAGATTCTTTGTCTAGTCTCTAGATGCTAAGCCTTACTCCGCTTAGAACAATCTTAGCCTCTTAGGCCAAACTTGAATAGTTTCATAGGTTTTTATATTATTGGGGTAGCTACACTAGGCTTAGTCTGATTTTGACAAGCTTAGTTTCCAAGGTCGTTCCCCGCCAAGCGTGATGCGGCCCCCAAGTGATCAGAGACTAGTCTACATTCACTTGTCCAGGACAGTGAACGGGTGCTCTTATACATAACATTAACAGAATAAAGGAAACCATAAAATATAAGCAGACAAAAATAAATCTTCCTTACCATGTTTTATATACACGGTTTCCTTTAAATGTGCCCAGAGGCGACAAGGGAGATTACATAAATTAATAAAGTTCACTGCTAATATTAATGGTAATACTGGCGAAGATGGTCGACATTCTAGGCATGGGGTATCAACTCCCCATTTAGTTGGGCCAATTTGTATGTCCATGAACATACAACGCTCTCGACTTGGTATGGACATCCTAGTTATGTCCCAAAACTCCTGCATCGGGGTCTGGGGTGGCTAAGAAGACTCTTCACAAATCCAGATCTCCGACCCCAAACTATCTATCCTTCACTTTAGAGTTGAAATACCTGGCCACCTTTTTCAGGTAGGACGCTACTCGAAGCTGAGAAGCTTCACAGAGCTCCTCCACTAGGTCTAGAGATACTCAGAGTAAGGTGTGGTTTGTGGTCAGGTCATATGTGTCCCACCGGTGCGTGGAGATTCACTACAAGAAAAACTACTTTCAATAAGACCGAAAAAGTATTATCAAATATATACCATAACACTTTTTGAAGTGTTAAGGAAAGTGGTGTTATAGTAGGTCGGAGCACTTTGCATAACACTTTCCCATAGTTATAGACATGTGTTATGGTATAGCCTACGATAACACTTTTGTTCTGTTATTTTAATAGTTAGATAAGTATTTCATTATGCTATTTATAAATAGATTATATAACACTTTTTTGTACTTATAAAGTAGTGTTATGATACACTTTATAATAACACACTTTCTGCATTATAGAAAATAGTTCACATAACATAATTTTATGCTTATAAACCAGTGTTATTGTAAAAGATACAATAACAAATTTTTTGTATTATTCTAATATTTGGATAAGCTTAAATTATTATTATATAAACCTGTACATTATAATTATTTTTTATTGCTTTAATTCAAACTCGCTTCATTTAATATACTTAAGATACCCTTAACATTGTACAAATATATTTTTTACTACCAATTATATGGTTCATAACACATATAACCAAATAATTGTGTCACAATACATTCAAGATTATCTAAAAAACAATCCAAAAGTCTCAAGATATTTAACACTGCCTAATCAACATAAACAAAACATTCTCACAATATTCAACAAAATAGTCTTAAACAGTTGCATATTCAAAAGTAATGGTAGGAATTCATGATCTTCCAAATGTCAGCACACGAAAGCCTTCCAAATCAGATTTTCTTTTGCACTTCACTTGTCGAATCTGGTAAATAAAACATAGAAGAAAAACTAACGAGGTCATGAAATATCATATCATTCATCTAAAATAATCAATAATATCATGATGCATAACCAAATTTACAATAATTGAGTTTGAATAATAAACAAGTTATTATATTACACACATTACTACAACTATCTATACTCAAGTGACCTTAGAACTTTAATTAAATGATGCATAATATTAATTCAAGTGACCATGGACGCAGGCACCAACACTTCCAAAAAACATCAATGCATAGTCTACTCTATCAGCACCACTAAACAAGACAAATAGTGAAACAGTGCTGCTGCTGCTGCTAGTTTTATTTATTTCTCTTAGAGCCATATTAATAAAGATTCTTTAGAAAACTGAACTAAGGATTTATTTATATATATATATAAACCGAAACTCTAAGCGTAAAAGACTTACCATCCAAAGATCTGAAGCCTAAACTGTTCGGGGACTGATGAGGAGAAGCCGAGAGGTGTGAGTGCGTGATTGTGTGTCTCGGGAAACTAACTTCAATGAGTTGTCTATGGAGTGGCGAGAAGAAACATCAATTTAAGAATAGAGGGACGATAAGGCTTTGGGGTGTTGAAGAGGGAAAGAGGAAAATCATAAATAAGGTGTCACCATAAATATAAGCTTGTGAGATGTATATTATAATGAAACAAAAATGATAAAGAAGAGTCGGAGTGTATGCGCACAGATTTGGGGACAAAACCAACAGATCCAGGTCTATACAACATGTACTGAATTATGTTGTCAATTGTTCTGGCTGTGTACAAATTTTTTGAAATAAATTGTTTGATTCTAAAGGCCTTAACAAATGCTTCATATTTTTGCTCCAAAGAAAGGCAATCTCATTACCTGCAGATTGCAAATTTGATCATTAAATTATTAGCAAAGCATGAAGTAAATTGTTATATTAGAAGCAAAACTTATATGAACAAAATGGACCAACTAGAGCTAAAAACTAATTAACAGCGAACAACATACAGTGATATTTAGAACAATGATATCCAACCGTGATAATGCATGAAGAATAACTTATGTGCAAACTATATCCCCAACCAACCTCCTCTTTCATTAGATTTAATTCACAAATCAATCAATACACAAATAAATCAAAACATATACCCACCAAAATCAAATATTGTTCAATATTGTACATTCTTAAAAATATATAAGTCTTAAACACATCATTTATTCCCCTAAAAACACTATACTTATCCATAAAATACTATAAAGCCCAAACAATCTCTTTAAGCTTCACTGGCATAGATAAAATATTTGAAATATATATGAGGATACTCCAATAAATTATTCTATATAGTTTCCTTCATAATGGCTAGGTGCCTCAATTTAACATTAAGAAGCAACAAAATAAAAATTAAGATTCATATGATCTTTAGGACTAAAATGTTTTAAAATATTATCTCAAAAATTCATCTTCAAAGAATTAACTATTTAGGTCATTCCATAATATATACTTTCAAATTTAAAATTGAAATTAAAAAAAAAAGGCCTAGAGAACAATAAGCAACAACCCCATTAGCCTATAGAAGAATCATTCACTAAATTTCACAATCTTAGTCCATTGATGCATTTTCACACACACTTGGTTTGCATCACAAAAAAGGAAAGAAAAATATAAAAATAAACACAAAATCCATAATCAAGTAAGAGGTTTCTACAACATTCAAGCACATAAATAAAATAATTGTTACTGCTGAATCAATAACCAAGCAATTGATTAAACACCACACTCAAAAGAAAGCCTTGCATTCTAATATTGAAAAACAACATAGTTGGAAGTACAGAGAAAAGAAAAGAAGAGAAATATGTAGAGCTTGCAAAATATGTAAGACTTATCAAAGGTTGGCTCAGAAACAATCAATCCATAACAAACTATCCATGTAAACAATAAGAACATGCAAAAAAAAAACAAGGAAATAAAAGCACAAAGTTAGTAAAGTAATGCCAAGAAAGCTAACTTATGATATAAAACTAAGAACACAAATAAGACAAACCTCACAACTCTATTAAACACCAACAAGTATACCATCTATTATATTTTCAATAAATAAATAAATAAAAGCATTCCATCTATTATGCTAGGTACATCTAAGTTCTAGAAAAAAAAAACCAACAACTTTATCTGACCAGCAATAAGAATAGAGAAACTCCATGCCAACGGAAAAGTTTTTTTTCTTAAATCTATTATACTCCTTGCCATATATATGTCGGAATCTACCACCCAATGTTGAAGTGAAATAATAGTATTTAAAGTTATAACTCAAGGAATTTCCATAAAAAATAGAGGGAAAATACCCCAAATTTAGGAAATCCAAAAATAGAAATCACCAAAACCAGAGTAGGAAGACAATTGTAGAGAAGGCCATTAAACAAAATAAAACATGAAAAAAATGATATAGATGACAATTGTGAGTTGCTATTTCATATAAATAGCTTATGCAAGCAATAATGACAACCTACACTAACCTATACAAAATCCAAATTTCTAACTTGGAACCATAAAGTTTAAGGAACATATAACTTGGAGTTCCCACATAGATATATCAAAATATTTACACAAAAATTTTAACTTGCATACAAAATTATCAATGGGTTATTCTCTATATGCATGAACTTTCAATTCATTGAATCAATCACACAAAAAGTAGTGAATTCTATCTTTACATATACATATGTACTTTATAATTATTTATAAATATTTGGCGGACATGAGATGACATGGAGTATGAGATACTAACTCATATGCCTTATCGATTACAAGCGAAGAGTCAGACATGACAAATAATGAGAATACATAGATACTTGAAGGTAGAAAGTTCAACAACTTTATAAGACAAATATATATAATGAGCCAAACATGGAATGAGTCACAAATAAAGAAACATAGGCATATATAAAAGATTGACATCATCACAATATATATATATATTTTTACCTCCTCCTTTTGTGTGAATGCATTATCGTGCATCTCTCTTGGGGACTCATCCTTCAAAATCTACAATGTGACAATTAAATTTCAATTGTCAGCGACAAAAGGCATAAATTTAAATTATTAGTCATTCAACATGTTATTTCATAAAGAGTCATTGTACACATAACTAAAGCCTTTTGCCAATAATCGTGGTCAAAATATATAGTCTAACATGATCAGGTGCAAGTCTTTCTCAATCATTTTTAAAAAAAACTTGACAGCCAATTCTATATTTTCAACCTTCATATTTTTTTGTCTCTTGTTAGTTCAGTGGCAAAGATACATTACAGCAAAAACAGATACAATACCACAAAAAAAATGTGTAATTAAAGATACAATATATTTTCAGCCTTCTTATTTTTTGTCTCTTCATATTTATTTTTTATAATATTATTGTAGTGACAAAATTCTGTATGGTATGGTATCTAATTATAAACAAGTAGTTCCAAGTATTGGGAACACCCCTCATCTCATTTTATGTGCTACTGTATATATACATAGTATAAATAAATGATAGAAATATGTTGCAATCACCGTGGAGCTCACTCAAGTAGTCACATTAAAAAACTAAAAGACATCATCAATATGGGTACACAAAAATATTATATAAAATAATATAAGTATGAAATAAAATTGGAGAGTGAGAAATGAAGTAGGTCTTATAATTATAAGTATGCATAATGAAGAAAGCAAGTTTACCATACATCAAAAGCAAAAAGTCATAAGATATGAGCATTGGAAAAAGAGATGACATTGTTCTATAATTAAGTGGTTCTTCTCAATAATTCATGAAATATAACCAAGAATGAGGCATCAGCGACATAGGTATAAATCAGCAAATAGATGCAATTTTTGGTGAAATGATAGATTAATTCATAAGATATAGTTCCACTAGAATATTAGCATCAAAAGTAGTTAGTTCTAGTACCTATATTAGAAATGATAACGTAGGACAGCAATCAAATAATGTTAAAGCAATATTAAATAGTGCGCAAACTCGCATCTTACACATATATACATAATATATATATATATGTTATATGCTATATTTTCCAAAATAGCTAATTGTAGAGCTACAAATAAAATGAAGAATGTCAAAATGAAAGAATAATGATTTTAGCTCAGACTTTTCCTCAAACAAATGGTATGTTAAAAAAAATTTAGTACACTTAAATGAATTAATCCATGCTATAATACACACCTAGAAAGCACTAGTCGTGTCCACCCAATAATTCAGCAAGCAAACAAAAATATAAAGACAATATACAAATATAAATTCATAAATATAGCTCTACCATCATTTGATTAAATAATACCACTTTATTAATTTATTTTGTTCGGATGTCACTCATAATATAGAGCAATAAATGGAAAAAGTGAGGATTCCTTCAATGAAAAGGAACAAGTTTCACACTCATAGAATGCATTATGTATCCATCCATGACACTCGAGTCATCTTCCAAGTCTTTGAGGTAAAAGGGATTTTTATTGCAATGCAATATATCCCGATAACTGTTGCCTAGAGAACAAGAAAAAAATAGAAAAAAAAAGAAAACATGGAAATATATATATATATATATATATATTTATTAGCAGGAGAAAGCTATACCAACATAATCATGTTAATATATTAGAGTTGTTCAAATTATTCTTCAATATGAAATTAACTAGCAAATGAGGTAACTAGGCATGAAAGTTATAAAACTTAGTTGGATCTATCCGTAGCTTTTGATGGGCGCTAACATAAATTTTGTTTTCCATTTAGGAATTTTTTGCTTAATGAAAACAAACAAAACTTGCATAATTTTTTTCAAAACATATTTTCCCTCTAGAACACTACTTTTCCTATGATATATATGTTATAACTACTACAACAATTGCAGCACA
The DNA here is from genome assembly GCF_963169125.1 of Humulus lupulus. NCBI lineage: Eukaryota > Viridiplantae > Streptophyta > Magnoliopsida > Rosales > Cannabaceae > Humulus > Humulus lupulus. The sequence goes on from NC_084796.1 coordinate 24,561,273, forward strand.
AATAAAACACATAGCACAACAGAATAAAGCATCAAGAGTTACCCTATAAATTTTATCATTTGTATAGGAGCTTCACTTTAAGCCCTAACGGCAGGGCTCTCAGTGTTTACAATCTGTGAACAGTTTTCAGCGCAATTTTTTTTATGACCTTTTATATTGTAGCTATTTAGAGCATCTTGCAAATTTTCAGAAAATTCCGAATAGTTTACAATACCGAAAACTAGGTTCAAACATGTTGTTGCACGCAAAACTAATTTTTTTTTTATATGCGTGGAAAACAACATGTTTGAACCTAGTTTTTGGTAATGTAAACTATTCGGAATATTCTGAAAATTTGCAGAATGCTCTGAATAGCTACAATATATACAGCCATAAAAAAAATCGCGCCGAAAACTGTTCATAGGTGGAGAAACACTAAAAGCCCCACCGATAGAATTTAAAATGAAGCCCGTGTTGAAATTTTTTCCAATAAATATATATATTTATAAATATTTATATGAGCCACTAAACAATCCCAAAACTTACCACTATATCTGTTGATACAAATATAGATGGAATCCAGATATTTTCAGTAACTATGATGGAGATAGTTATGTTACAACAAGTACTTTTGCATCCGTTTGTTTTCTCTCTTTGCTTCCTACCGCTTCTTCTTTTCTTTATGTTCACCACCAGAACCAGACTATCATCAAGTGGCAATAACAATTTGCCACCATCGCCACCGAGCTTACCGGTGATTGGAAACCTTCACCAGCTAGGCACTCATCCGCACCGGTTCCTTCGAGCGCTCTCGGACAAGTATGGCCCTCTTATGTTCATGCACTTGGGCCAAGTTCCAACTCTTATCGTTTCATCTGCGGATATGGTCAAAGAGATCATTAAGACTCATGACATCGTTTTCTCCAATCGACCAAACACTTTAGGTGCTGAGATCATGCTTTATGGCGGCAAAGACGTGGCCTTTTCTTCTTATGGTGAATACTGGAGGCTAGCGCGGAAGGTTAGTGTTGTTGAACTTCTAAGCCTCAAACGCGTGAAACTGTTTCAATACGTCAGGGAAGAAGAAGTCGATTTATTGATCAGCATAATACGCAAGGCTTGTTGCTTTGAAGGGTCTGTAAACCTCAGCAAGATGCTTATTGCAACCTCTAATAACATAGTGGCAAGGTGTATGCTTGGGCAGAGAGTTGAGGATGAAAATGGTCAGAGTCGATTTGGGGAGCTGTCCAGAAAGATTATGGTAGATTTTATGGCCTTCAGTGTGGGAGATTTCTTCCCTTTTTTGAGATGGGTTGACGTTCTTAGAGGCTTGAATGGTCGTTTTACAGCAAGCTCTAAAGCATTAGACAGCTTCTTTGATAAAGTGATTCAAGAACACAAGGCAGTAATGAAAAGCAATGATGGTTCTGGTCAAAATTTGAAAGATGATTTCGTCGATATTCTTCTCAGAGTTCAGGAGGAAGAGAATCTGACGCTAGAGCACTTGAAAGCAATCTTACTGGTACTTTACATCTCTCTTTCTCTCTGTCAAACACAAACACTTGGAAAACTAAGTCCTTTTGATATATGTTAAATATTTTATAAGTTACAATTAATAGTATTAAACATCTGCAGTCATTGCAGGACATGTTCGTGGGTGGAAGTGATACTACTTCAACAGCATTAGAATGGTTAATGGCAGAGCTTTTAAGAAATCCAAGAGTGATGAAGAAAGCTCAAGAAGAAGTTAGAAAAGTAGTGGGAAACAAGTCAAAGATCGATCCCAATGATATCAACAAAATGAGCTACTTAAGCTGTGTCATCAAAGAAAATCAAAGATTACACCCTTCACTCCCTCTGTTACTTCCTCGTGAAACATCAGCAAGTGTAGAAGTAGGAGGTTACCATGTTCCTGCTAAAACAAGAGTTTTCATCAATGCATGGGCAATTCAAAGAGACCGCAGTATATGGGAAAAGCCAGAGGAGTTCATCCCAGAGAGATTTGAGAACAACCCAATTGACTTAAAAGGTCAAGATCATCATGACTTGGTGGTGTTTGGGTGTGGGAGAAGGGCTTGTCCTGGCATGTCATTTGCTATGGCTAGTATGGAATATGTGGCTGCTAATCTTTTGTACTGGTTTGACTGGGAGTTGTTTGGAAATGGGTCCTCCTCAGATTTGGATATGAGCGAAGTTTATGGGCTTAGTGTTTCAAAGAAAATGGCTCTTCATGTTGTGCCAAAACCTTACTCTCCTTGACATGTCTTATTTTGAGGGTTAGTTTTAATATTATGGTAATGCTTTATGTGGATTTTGGTGAAGGAAGTGCAAAACAAAACTAGTGTTTTCTACAAAACAAATAGCATCTTACTTTTGTTGCAATATCTCTTCTATATAATAAGTGTATAGATATGAGAAATTATTGGTTTTAACAGTTTTTTATTTTTTTAATGTTAACTTTTAATATAATATTTTTATATTTAACGGTAGTTTGTAAAAACTTAAACAAAATAAAATAAATAATTAAAAAAATTAAAATAAGATATTTTTTAGATTTTTTACAATGATAATTATTTAAAAATAATAAATAATTAAACAAATTAAAATAAGATATTTTACCATTATAATTATTTTAAAATAATAAATAATTAAATAAATTAAAATATGATATTTTTTAGATATTTTACCATGATGATTATTTAAAAATAATAAAATCATACATTTTATAATTTAAATCAAATACAATTAAAGTTAAACTCACTTATTAGAATAATATCATATTAAACATATAATATAATCTATTGTGAATTAGCAATAAATTATTTTAAAAAAAACTAGCAAGAAACTTAAATTTAAAATCCACGTATAATATTTAATATTACATTAAATATATAATATATAATTTTCTGTTGTCACTCTTAAATTCAAAAACGAGAAGAAACATAAACTTAAACAAAAATGAATAAATTATAAACAAACGTGCGCATTGCACATTGCTTATATCTAATATATATATGGCTTTGTTGCTTGTTGGTTTAAATTAAGAATTTGTTTATGCAAAAACATATAATAATATAACTGATCAAGAAGGCGATCGAGCTAGTAAGATCATATAAAATTATATATAGCTATCTTTTCTGCAAAATCTCAATTATTTTGTTGTTTGTACGCTATTACTTGAATAATGTCCATTATTAACTCAACAATGGGATTTCTCTATTTCATTATTAATTTATTATATCATTAATTTCGTTGCTCTACCGGTAGGGTTGTCTCTGTTTTAGGCACGTGGAAAAACTATAATCTAATTTTTTTATATGATGGGTATGCATTGTAGTTATATCAGGCATCCGACTAATTTTTGAGAAATTCTGAATAATTATGATACCGAAAATAATGTTCAAAATAGTTAGTTGCACACGAAAAAATAATAGGCAAGCGTGCAACTTATGGTTTGAACTCTGTTTTCGGTATTGTAAATTATTCGAATTTTTGCGAAAACTGGTGTAATGCCTAATATAACTACAATGTACACTATCATATCAAAAAAAATTAGATAATAATTTTTTCACGTATCGAAAACAAAGTCACCTCCACCGATTAAAGCAAAAGTGGCGCCCCTACTATAAAATTGTTTTATATATCTATATACTAAGTGAGAGCAACGTGAAATGCACATTTGCTTAATTTTATTTAAGAAAATTATTAATTATTTTTATTAAGTTGTTATGACTGTCATATAAATTTTAAATAAATAAACAAAATTATATATAAAAGAATTACATAAACATATTAAAAGAAAAATTAAACCAAAACATTGTTTATGGTTATTTTTTTTAAAATAAAATAATATGATAACATTTTATAACGCACACTACTACCCTATTTAAAATATAGACATTCATGATTGTTATCTCCAAAATTTCAGTTCGATGACGTGACAGTCAGAAGTGACAAGTGACAATGCATGGTCAGTAAATGACACATTAATAGTCAATAAATGTGTTGGCTCTTCGGAGTTGTGATATTACTGGTCATGAAAATTATTTATCTGGTTTGGAAGTGATTTGACCGACCAGGTAGAATTTTTGTCCGATTGGTAAAGATTTTTTACTGACCAGCAAAATGTTATGGCCGACCAGTGGAGTATTTTGGCCGACCAGTCATTTATTTTGGCCGACCAGTCATGTGTTTTGCCTGACCAGTAAAGTGTTTTGCTAGACCAGAGATGTGTCATGCTAGACCAGAGGTATTCTAGAGGAGTGCTTTGCCTATACCGACCAGATGTGTGCTAGAGGTGTGCTTTGTTGACGAGAGGTGCTTGCTTATGTCGACTGGTGAGTTGTCTTGGCCGACCAGTCACTTCGGGGATGGATTTGGTCGGACTACGAATCAGAATCTCAGAAGTTACCGTCTAGTGACTCTTCAGTAAAACCTCAGTAACAGCTTCAACCCGAATCATTCTTAACTGCTGCGGGAATCTCTCAGATATCCCGGAATAATAGCTATATTATTGTTATTTAAATTTATTTATATTTTATTAATTAAAGTCTGTTGGAAGAACCAAGGACCCGGTCAAAAGGAGATATATGATGTACGATCCATGAGCCTATAAATAAATGCTCATGGCATCATTTTAGGGGATCTGATCTTTTTAGACTGAAAAAAACTCTCTAGTTTTGAGACTTTGGGACTGTTACTTGGGGCATTCTTGGGGCATTTTCTGTGAGAATTTAGAGAGAGAAACTATGTATTTTTCTACTTACACTTAAGAAACTCAGTTGACTCAAGTTCATCTGATCTTAAGTGTAGGATATATATATATAACAACTCCAAGTGGATTAGGCTATTACCAATAAATTGGGGTTGAACCACTATAAAATTATCAGTGCTGTATTTTTCTCTTGAAGGTTTATTGTAGTTTTGACATCTACTCGTCGTTGGCCAAAATCGTGGTCAACATTTTGGTGCTTTCATTGAGAGCCTGAAGAGAAGAAACACACGACTATCATATCAAGATGGCACCCAAGAATACCAATGTGGCATCCAAAAAGTCAGGCACGTCAAAAGAGCATGCTAGATCAAAAGGTCCTGGACTGCAGAACCCAGAGATTGAGCCCAGGTCTTTCTCGAGGAGACCACTGCAGCAGCAGCAGCAGTAGTAGTAGTAGTAGTAGTAGTAGCTAGTATTAGTTATAGTATGTTCATTACTATGGATTTTGGTTCAAGCCGGGACTTAGTTGGAAAATCCTAGCAATAGTTATGGATTTTATAAGTTTAACCTATAGTTTTAGAATATTAATAACATAAAGTTTGATTAATATTGCTGGTTATTAATATGATAATTATTATAACCTAAGGTTTAGATAAGTTAATAAGAATATGACACTTGTCATGAGCATGGTTATTCCTAAGGTTATGATTATTAAGAAATTACTATTTTAATGATAAAATAAGATAAATATAAGACTTAGTCTTCACCAAAATATGATAGGAGCATGATATTTGTCACAATTTTATTTATTTGTGGATTAGGATGTAAATAGATTATTCGTAACTTTAGGGTACTGTAACTTCCGACCTGTTTTTGACCGGGTTATGTTATGAATTTCGAAAAATAGTATTTCTAGACAGTTGTAGATAATTTAATTAGCTTTCTAACGGTATAAAGAGAGTCCAAATCGGAGTTCTATAGCTCCAGATATGTTGATTTTACTGCAGGGTAGTTTAGAGTTACGAGATTTAGGGAGTTAGAAGTTAGGATTCTATTTGTTTTTATTATTTTAAAAATCAAGATTTGAATCTTTAAATCTCTCTGAAAAATTTGACCAATTCCTAAGCCTTTGGATGAAGGATATTCAAATATTTTCAATTAAATTTATTATTTTTATTCAAAGCCAAAAAGAAGATTTTTATTCCTAAAACTCTATAAATAGGACTTAGCACCAAGCCTTTTCATTCATTCTTCAAGCATTGATCAGAGCCTTCCATGTGCTAGTGAGACTATAGAGTGATAAACACTTGGATTGGGGTTATAAGCTTAATCATTATAAGCTTAATAAACACTTGGGAAGTAAGGTTATAGTGTATTTCGGTTTCGAGGTATAGTTCGGTCATAGAAGCATTCAAGGTATTCCTAATTCTAGTTCCTTTCTGTATTAATTCTTATAGTTCTTCTCTACTCAAATCCTAACTCAGTCTTTTCTATTCTTAGGCATCTAAGTTCTTCGAACTTAAGGTTTTCATTGGTAAGTATCGTTTCGATGGTGTAGTTTATTCTTTCCATCTCTTTTCTTTAGTATACTCACCTCTATATTATGGTTTTTAAGAGTGTTCCAAAATCCCGAATTTGTTCTCATCATCCCGGTATATTGGAAAGGAAAATAGGATAGGATTTTATATGTTATATGATATGTGATATGTTATCTTATGTTATGTTGTGTTATGAAATGTTATATTGTGTATGTTTGTAGACTTGGGCATATGACCTGTACACTAACAAGCCCCAATAAATTTATGGGCATATGACTTGCTTAGCTAGCAAGCCCTACAAATCTAATGGGCATATGACTTGTTTAGTTATGGGACCCCAAGTAATAATGGCCATTATAGTATGTGTGACATATGTTTATGATATGTTTTATTAGATGCTACGTTATGAATTTTATGTATATGAGTTATGTGTTAGGTTTTCCTTGCTGGGCATTAGGCTCATTCCTTTATTTTTTAGTGTGATGCAGGAAACTAGATACGGAGGCGGAATGATTCTTGGAAGCTTGGCATGTGTGTTGAGGATGAACGGACTGAGTGGACTGCGTGTCGATCGAGGATGAAGTTATTTATATTTAGTCTTTTAGATCATGTTTTTCCGCATTTACTTTTTTTAAACAATTGAATTAAAGTTTATGTTTTTCTTTTAAACAATTGGTACCCATGCCATATTTTCTATTATTATGTATTTGATACAATATTTCGAGATGTAATAAAGTTATATTATTTCTTATGTATCTTTCCCAAAATAGTAGTTATGTATAGTAAATCTAATGGTCCAAGGTCATAGAAATAGTTGGGTCATTACAGTTGGTATCAGAGCAACGGTCCATTTGCATGAAGTTCTCCTTGATACACACGCTCAAGCTCCGAATCTAACTGCCAATGTAAGTGATTATGTTATAGTTGTTATGATTATGTGTTAGTAAAACGTTTTAGCCCTTATGTTTTTAGTTAAGAATACCTGTAAATTAGTTTATTTTCTTTATTTATTATCTTAGCATTTATGATTGTACATAGTGAAAACTTTTTTTTCCAAATAAATATCATGGTTATTTTGTTATCATGTATGAGTTTGATTTTTCTTTTGCAAACATAATAAATAATAAATAAAATAATTAATGACTAAGTTCGGTGAGGGTGGATACAAATCAATGAACCAAGTTTCCCAACCCTCCCTCAGTATGGTTAACTTTGGAACAATGACGAGTTTCGAGCCTGAGAATTAAGTCATATAGGATGATTAGAAACAAACTTAGTAAATTATAAAGATGGCTTATTTTTCTAAGTTTAGAAACGGACCCTAATGATAAAGAAGGCTTACATAATTTTTTTCATAAGAAGTCATAATTAATAGGTCCAAGTTATGTTTGCTTAGATTAAGTTTTGCTTAGAGCCTATTAGGGTAAGTTCTAACATGTTCTCGACTGTTAGAACTTTTGGTGAAGATGTCGCTCAGAAGATCTGCTCGCAACAAACGCTAACGCCTCCAACGTTGTTCCAGTGAAAAATGAAGTCCCTCCAGTTCGCAAAGGGGAGTGTGTGTGTAGTGTCCAAGAAATTTACTTAGCTAGTTAGATAGTAGTATAATAGTAATAATAGTATTATCTTTATGACTGTGGATTTTTGGTTCAGACCGAGGTTTATTTGGACACTCATAATAGTACTTGTAGATTTTCTAAGTTTAGCCTATAGTTTAGGAATATTAATTTTAACCTAAGGTTTGATTAATATGACTGATATTGAGGATAATATTTATTATACTATAAGGTTTAGATAAGAACCAATTAGATAATAGCACATGTTATGTATGGGTTTATTAATGATTAAGTATTTTGAGGATTAAATTTATTAAGGTTAAAATTTGAATACCCTAAGGTCAGTCAGTAGCTTTGAAAACGTTAGAGGGCTTAGTTAAGGCTATTTAATCAATTTAAATTAAGCTAAAAATGTGTAATTTCGTGTTTAAATAATCAGTGTATGCCGATATATCGCAGCTATAGGGGGCGATATATCGCAGCACGAAGATACGAAAAACACGAAACGTTGCACGATTGCCTCGGGCATACTGGCCCAGGCGATATATCGCCTACAGGGGGCGATATATCACCCCTCTCAGCATATTTTGAAAGTTTTCAAAAACGTTCTCCATTCAAACCTTCAACCTCTTGATGAGTCCAGCATCTTTTTGAACGAGTCTTCAGCCTCTGCTGAACGATAATTCAAATTATTTTCACTTAAAAAGCCATTATTTTTATTCAAGTTAAAAGAAGATCTTTTCATTCCTAAACTCTATAAATAGGACCTAGTACCCAACCATTTATTCATCTATTACTCTAAGTTCATAGGCTGCAAGTTGCTGGTGAGTGTGAGAGTGTAAACACTTGGGTTGGGAATTATAAGCTTGATCACTATAAGCTTACCAAACACTTGGGAAGTAAGGTTTATTCACATTTCGGTTCAAGGTTTAGATTGATCATAGAAGTACTCAAGGTATCCCAAACTCTAGTCCATTTCTGTATTATGTTCTTTAAAAATTCTCATAGTCTTCAACTCATTCTAACCTTATTCTTATTCTTGGTTAGGAAATCCAAGTTCTTAAGCACAAGGTTTTTGGTAAGTATATTTTGATAAGCATAGTCCCTTTTTCACTTTCATCCCTTTTCTTCAATATACTCACCATATTATAAATGGTTTTTAGGAGTGTTCCAAGGTCCCAAATCAGTTTCCATATCCCGATTATTTTGGTAAGGAAAATAGGATAGGATTTATGTGTTATATGATTTTATATGTTATCTTATGATTTTATGTTATGTAATATGTTATGTTAAGTATGATTGTAGACTTGGGCATATGACCTATATGACTAACAAGCCCCAAATAGATTATGGGCATATGACTTGCTTAGCTAGCAAGACCCCACTAATCTAATGGGCATATGACTTGCTTAGTTTATGGGACCCCAAGTAATAATAGCCATTATAGTATGTATGTGACATAAGTGTTATAGTATGTTTTATGTTGCATTATGAATTTTTATGTATATGGCTATATGTTAGATTTTCCTTGTTGGGCATTAGGCTCACTCCTTTTTGTTTATATGTGCAGGAAATAGCTTTAGTGGCGGGAAAGATTCTTGGCAGCTTGGGGAATGTGTATTGAGGCAGAATGGATTCAAAGAGCCGATAGTTTCGATTCGAGGATGTAGTTTTTGTTCTTATGGTTTTTATATGTATTTTTCTGCATTTTATTATGTAATCTCTTTTTAATTATCATTATGTCATGTGTTTGTTTTAAAACAATGGGATCCCATATCCTAACTTAAATTTTATGTAAGTTTGACCTTTGTTTTTTCAAAGTTTTAATAAAGTTATGATCTTATCACTTGTAAGTGTTATTAAGAATTAGTGTTTATGTATAGTTTTCGTTGATGGTCCAAAAGTCTAGAGTAGTTGGGTCATTACAGTGTGCTACTGCTAGCCGCAACGCGCCAGCACCGTTAGCTGACAACACTACGGAGATCGCCAGACTGCGACAACAAGTCGAGGAACTTTTGCAGCAGCAACGACAACAGGCTCAGCCCCAGACTCAGCCTCCGCCTCAGCCGCAGCCACAACCACAGCGCAAATGGCCTCAGCACCCCAACAAGTTGGTCCATATGGGGGATGGCCAGTGGCGAACTACGCGCCGTACCCAGCTCAACACATGGAGCCAATCTATGAGCGGTTTCATAAGCAACACACTCCAAACTTTGAAGGGACAACAGAACCCTTTAAGGCAGAAGAATGGCTTAGAAATGTGGAGCCGATCCTAGCAGATATGAATCTCGGGAACGCGAACCGCATATCCTGCGTTTCTTCTCTGCTTAATAAGGATGCTAGAATATGGTGGGACTTAGTTCAGTAGACTAACGATGTCGCCACCATGATTTGGACAAGATTTATGGAGCTGTTCCACAAGAAGTATTGCAACTCGGCAGTCATCACTACAAGGGTCAAGGAGTTCGCTAGTTTGAAGCAGGGCAACTTAACGGTAGTAGAATATGTTCTGCAGTTCAACATATTAGCCAAGTTTGCACCAGAGTTGGTTCCAATTGACTTTATGAGGGTGACCAAGTTCGTTTGAGGACTTAGACCAAAGATTGAAACCCATGAAATACTACCTATGCCAATGTTCTAGAAACGACAATAGAAGTAGAAAGGCTTCAGGCGAATGTTAGTAAGGAGAAGGCTAGTAGGCTTGAGCCTAAACAGCAGGGTCAACCTCAAAATGGTCAAAAAACAACAGCTGTTAGCATAGCAATAGTAATAGTAATGGTCTTTAGAGAAGGCATCCAGATGATAAGCAGCCCAATGGTGATAAAAGAGCATGGACAAACAATGGAGGCAATAAATCGGGTTATGTAGAATATCCGCAATGCTCTAAGGGCCAAAAGAAACATCTTGGGGAATGTCATGCAAACATCAAGGGATGCTTTAAGTGTGGTTAGGAAAGTCATCTAAAGAAGGAATGTCCACAGCTCAAGCAGAAGGAGAAAAGGGATTAAACGATGGTTCCAGACCAAAGTCTTTGCCTTGACCCAGGGAGGAACCAATGCTAGTAACTAGCAGTTACAAGTCAGATTCCTATCCTCGATAGTATATGCTCTAGTATCGCTTGATTTGGGAGCAATATACTCGTATAACTCGTTAGGAATAATAGAGAAATTAGACAAACCTTGTAGAACTAGGTTTGTGACATAGTTGTCTTTGGGTAAAATAGTCCTATCATTACGGATAGTACGAGGTGTACCAATCAAAATCGAGGACGTAGAACAAGAAGGAGGCCTGATAGAGCTGGAAATCAAAGAATTCGACATGATATTAGGCGTGGACGAGCTAGCAAGGCATGGCATAACCATCGATAGCAGACGTAAGCAAGTGATGTTCGAGACTCCTGACGGTTAGAAACGATGCTATATGGGAAAAATTTTAGGACTACGTACACCGCTAATATCAACTCTTAAAGCCCAAAGAATGATAGAAAAAGGGTGTCAAGCATTCTTAGCTAGCGTTACGTATGTGGTAAAGGAAACACCACAAAAAGTTGGAGACTTCCTCAATGAAAAGGAATTACTAGAGGTATTTCTTGGCAACTAGCAGGATTGCCGCCGACTCGGAAGATAGACTTCACAATCGAACTAGTACCGGGCACTGAGCCATTCGCTATGGGGAGCACCGGTTCTATTTGTGAAGAAGAAAGATGGAAGTATGCATATGTGTATAGATTATCACGAGCTGAATAAGGTGACAATTAACAATAAGTACCCACTACCCCGACTTGACGACTTGTTTGATCAACTCCGAGGGGCAACCGTGTTTTCAAAGATTGATCTACGGACTGGGTATCACAGCTCAAAGTATGGGAAGAGGATAATCCCAAGATGAATTTTAGAACTCATTATGGGCATTACGAGTTCTTAGTTATCTCTTTCGGTCTTACCAATGCTCCAGCCGCGTTTATGGACTTGATGAATAGGGTCTTCAAGGACTACTTAGATAAATTCGTCGTAGTGTTCATCGACGACATCTTAGTATACTCCAAGGATGAAGAAGAGCACGAGGAACATTTGAGATTGATTTTGTCACGACTAAAGGAGCATCAAATCTACGCCAAGTTCAAGAAATGCGAGTTTTGGCTTTCGCAAGTGGCGTTCCTCGGACACATTATATCCAAGGACGGAGATGCAGTAGACCCATCAAAGGTAGAGGCTCTGAAGGATTGGCCAAGACCAAAGAACGCATCCAAAGTAAGGAGTTTTCTGGGATTGGCAGGTTATTATAGGAGGTTCGTAGAAAGCTTTTCTAAGATAATCACTCCACTTACCAACCCGACCCAGAAGCAACAAAGGTTCAACTGGACGGATAAGTGTGAAGAGAGTTTCCAGTTGCTTAAGGATATGCTCAGCACCAGTACTTTGTGTATCGACATCCAATGATAAGTTTGTAGTCTATTGCGATGCATCGAAGTAAGGATGGGGTTGTGTGCTGATGCAGAATGATAAGGTGATAGCTACGCCTCAAGGCAAATGTAGTTGCTGATGTGCTAAGTAGGAAGAATTATGGAAGTCTAGCAACATTAGCTGGAATAGAAAAGCGGCTACAATAGGAGCTGATCAATGATAGAAGTAGTCATTGGTAAACTGGCTAACTTGTCCATTTAGTCAAGTCCGTTAGAAGATATACGGAATGGGCAAGTGCATGATGACACGTTAGTAACACATATAGATGCAGTTAGAGAAGGGAAGGCCACGGATTTCTCAATATCAAGTCAAGGGTTATTAAGATATAAGGATCGGGTATGCGTGCCAAGCGATCAAGGGATTAAGGTGAAGATTCTAGAAGAAGCGCACAATACCCCGTACTCAGTTCACCCAGGGTCGACCAAGATGGCACACGACATCAAGGCAATGTATTGGTGGCCAGGGATGAAGAAGGACATAGCAGAATTTGTGTCTAAGTGTCTAGTATGCCAGCAAGTGAAAGCAGAACATCAGCGAACTGCAGGCTTATTGCAACCACTTAGCATTCCAAAATGGAAATGGGATGATATAGCCATAGATTTCGTGATGGGTTTACCACGAACAAGTAAGCAGCATGATTCGGCTTGGACAGTAATAGATAGATTAACCAAGTCAGTTCATTTCCTGTATGTTAAAGACTTCGTACACAGTAAATCTTTACGGAGACGTTTAAGTCCAAGAAATAGTACGACTGCATGGAATCTCTAAGACAATAGTATTCGATAGAGGATCGGTGTTTACATCGAGATCTGGGAGTGAGTATCTACCGCTGATAGAATTCTCCTACAACAATAGCTAGCAGTCAACGATCGAGATGGCACCTTATGAGTTGCTTTATGGAAGAAGGTGTCGATCGCCGTTGCATTATGACGAGGTAGGAGAAAGGCAACTACTTGGAACTGAAGCTGTTAGAGGAGCTCATGATGTAGTAGCCCTGATTAGAAAGTGTATGCTCGCTGCTTAAAGCCGTTAGAAAAGTTATGCGGATGCCAAGTGGCGTGATGTGGAATTCAAAGTCGGAGATCAAGTTTTCTTAAGAATATCTCCTATGAAAGGTGTGAAGCGGTTTGGGAAGAAAGGCAAACTTAGTCCCCGATTTATAGGTCCTTTTTAGATATTGGACAAAATGGGAGCAGTTTCATATAGATTAGCCCTACCGCCAACTTTAGCAGATAGTCATAATGTATTTCACATCTCGATGCTGCATAGATATGTGTCAGACCCATCTCACGTCCTCAAGTACGATACGATAGCACTCCAGAAAGACTTGAGTTATGAGGAACGACCAGTTAGCATCCTGGATAGAGGGATGAAGCAGTTACAGTCTAAGAGTATTCCAATAGTCAATGTCCTATGGAGTAATAGTTCTGAATAGGAGGCAACGTGGGAGTTGGAGGAGGACATGCAAGGTCGGTATCCAGAATTATTTGGTAAGTAAATGTCGAGGACAAAATTCTTTTTAGTAGGGGAGAATTGTAGAGTCCAAGAACTTTACTTAGCTAGTTAGATAGTAGTAGTAATAGTAATAGTAGTAGTATTTTTATGACTGTGGATTGGTTTAGACAGGGATTTAATTTGACAATAATAGCAACACTTGTAGATTTTCTAAGTTTAACCTATAGTTTAAGAATATTAATTTTAACCTAAGGTTTGATTAATATGACTGATATTGATGGTGATATTTATTATATTATAAGGTTTTGATAGACCCAATAAGATAGTAACACTTGTCATATGCATGATTATTAAGAAATTATTATTTTAATGATAAAATAAGAGAAATATAAGACTTAGTCTTCACCAAAGGAGCATGATATTTGTCACAATTTTATTTATTTGTGGATTAGGATGTAAATAGATTTTTCGTAACTTTAGGGTGCTGTAACTTCTGACCTGTTTTGAACCCTATTATATTATGAATTTCGAAAAATAGTATTTCTAAAAAGTTGTAGATAATTTCTTTAGCTTTCTAACGGTATAAAGAGAGTCCAAATCGGACTTCTACAGCTCTAGATATGTTTATTTTACTGCAGGGGAGTTTAGAGTTACGAGATTTAGGGAGTTAAAAGTTAGGATTCTATTTGTTTTTATTATTTTAAAAATCAAGCTTTGAATCCTTAAATCTCTCTGAAAAATTTGACCAATTCCTAAGCCTTTGGCTGAAGGATATTCAAATATTTTCAATTAAATTTATTATTTTTATTCAAAGCCAAAAAGAAGATTTTTATTCCTAGAACTCTATAAATAGGACCTAGCACCAAGCCTTTTCATTCATTATTCAAGCATTGATCAGAGCCTTCCATGTGCTAGTGAGACTATAGAGTGATAAACACTTGGATTGGGGTTATTAGCTTAATCATTATAAGCTTAATAAACACTTGGGAAGTAAGGTTATAGTGTATTTCGGTTTCGAGGTATAGTTCGGTCATAGAAGCATTCAAGGTCACAACAAGGAAAAGGGGCTTTTACTTCGGTTTTTAAGCTTGATTTACTTCGGTTTTCGCTAAAATTCGCAACCGCAGTAGTTCGGAGCGAAGTAAAAACTAGTTAAAAACCGAAGTAGAATCCCCACTTTCTACTTCGGTTTTACATAATAACCGAAGTAGAAAGTGAATATACGCGACCATCCTGGGCACTTTCTACTTTGGTTTTTAGGTAAAAACCGAAGTAAAATTGCCACTTTCCACTTCGGTTTTTACTAAGAACCGAAGTAGAAAGGGGATATTCTACTTCGGTTCTTAGGTAAAACCGAAGTGGAAAGTAGCCCTTTTACTTCGGTTTTACCTAAAAACCGAAGTAGAAAGTGGCCGCCTTTTTATTTAATATATATTTCTTATTATTTTTAAATGGACGATTTCTATTTATATATATATTTTTTTGGCCTAATTTTATTTATATATATTTAAATGGTCTAATTAATATATATATATTTTGGCCTAATTCTTTTTCAACGATTTAATTATATGAATTTACAATATTGAATAAAAATATGATAACTTTTATTAATTAAAAATGTTATACATAAGCATATAAAACACAAGTACTTAAGTAAGATAACTAGCCTTAACATTAATACATTTACAAAAAACTAAACTTACAACTAAACGAACTTATTAACAAAATAGGCTTACTGATAAATGTATGTCATCAATTGACCTAACCATTCGTGTTGGATTGGCAAGAGGTCTGCAATCTCACAATATTGCGTCTTCCCACCAAACTGTAAAATTAATAAATATAAATTAATTTTATAGATTATCGATACCAAAATAAGTTATAAAAAATGAACTTACTTTTTCTTTTAGGGTTACTACTGCATTTGATGCCCGTACAAGATCTCTAATGTACTTCAACACATTAAAACCACATTCATGACTTTGTGGTTGTCTTGGACATTCAACATTGAATATCTTTGTAGGATGGCCGAGTAATTCATTGGAAGAAACCTTATAATATGCACTATTTAAAAAGAAAATTAACAAAAGTTATTAAAATGTAGTAACATGTAATAGTTGTTGCATATTAAGAAATATTTTAAAAAATTTAAAACTTACCTCATTATCATTGAATCAATTTCTTTAGGACGTTTGTGTGATTTCAGTGGATCTAAGAACACGATTTTTCCTTTTGGCATAGCAATCACCAACATCCAATGTTCCCTAAAATAAGAAGCGTGTTAAGTAAAATAATTAAATTTTTAATATATGAATAATCAAATAAGAAAAGTTTACAC
The DNA here is from genome assembly GCF_963169125.1 of Humulus lupulus. Classification (NCBI taxonomy): domain Eukaryota; kingdom Viridiplantae; phylum Streptophyta; class Magnoliopsida; order Rosales; family Cannabaceae; genus Humulus; species Humulus lupulus. The sequence continues at coordinate 24,577,316 of NC_084796.1, forward strand.
TATTTCTTACCGTATGTTCCAAGGTATAAAGTATAGTTGACCAACTCTATCCATGGTCATCAACCAATTTGCCAAGTCAATGGTTGATTGTTCTACATCGTTAAGATTATTAATGCTAAGACGTTCAATGTCAAAAAACTTGTAAAATATACGCTGGTTTGGAAATAGGGACTCCTAAATGCATCTGCAAAATTTTCTTTAGTGTTAAATATTTTTGAAAAATTTCGGTAGAGTTTCCCCTATAAATAGGACTACCCAAACCTGTAAACATTCAATTTGCTATGAAAAATTGCAACAGATCACAGAGCAGTACTCATAACTGATTCTAAATTCATATCATTCCAAAGAATTAGTTGAAGGGATACCTTAATCCGAATATCATTGCTGAGCCTCCAATCATATGCAAAGTAGCAACTTGTTCCACATCCTCTGAGGTTATAAAGATTGACTCGCGATTCATGAATGATGGGTCCACTGGAATTGAGACAACTGTGTTCATTCCCTTAACTCTACAAAATTCTCTCACCATAAACTGAAGGCTAACATGGATGCGATTCATGAAGTGATCGGCAAATGGTTGGCCTTCGGTCAGAGTATTTTCTGGATTGACGTGAGACCCAGCTGATGACAGATGTCGGTTAGTCAAAGAATTACGGTTCGTCTTATCCTTGGATGGACTTTTTGACATAGGAGGTTTCTTTTTTAGAGGACCCTACGCAACATCAAGTAAAAATAATATTAAAATAATGGACCAACAAATATTTTAATAGGAACAAATTAAAGAATTCGTTTATACCTGGTCAGTCATAATTAATTCTTTTGGCCAAGGAATGAATACATCATAAACATCTCGAACATAGCGTATCTCCCCAATAGAACATGGGATTTCAGCATCCTCTTGTAATATTTTGGTGACTCGCACCCTCGCGTATTCGTCTGTCAGTTGAACACCATGAATAGTCAGTGGACCCACCCCATCAATGATAACACCCTCTGCCACCACATTATGAATATTATCCGAACAAAGTAACACATAATCCTGCATGTACGGTGTTTCATCCTGCATGTACGGTGTGTCATCCTGCATGTACGGTGTGTCATCTTGCATGTATGGTGTGTGATATTCTTCGTCGTTCTGCTCGTCATCGTTGTCGTGTTCATCCATATCATCTATCCCACCTGCTTGTTTAGCTTTTTCCTCCTCTAAAGCTTTAAGTTCTACTCTGAGCCTCGCAATTTCTGCATCTTTCTTACTAACAACATCAGCCATTTCTGTTGCTATTTTTGGTTTTCTTCCAAAGACGGACAAAATCTTCGCAAACGACCTACAATAATCAACCAAATTTATTTAAAAACTAAAATATTATAGAAATAAGTTAAATGCAACAAATAAAAAATAATATCATACCCAAGTGCTCTAACACGCCTTGGATGCTCAGGTGTCCCTAAAGCTTGCGTTAATATGTCATTCCGACCCTTTGCAATGATTTCTCCACTACTAACTTTTTCTTTTAGCTCATTCTGTGGAACAAACCAGTGATCACTTATATTAGTGACTTATAATAACTTTATCATTCCTACATTACTTTAAAATACTTGCTTGAAACCACTTACAATTATTGCTTCAATTTGTTTGTCCAAATCTGTGACAAGAACCTTCTTCTTTTCTCGTGCTCTTATCCAAACTTGGTACTGTTCTACATCTGCCACACCTAATTCAATTTTCTACAACATACAACAATTAATTAAAGTTGGTGAGTGCAATATTCTTCATAACAGGTTGACAGTTATAAAATAATGATGTGAATTACTTACCAAGTCCTCTCTAACATTGGCAAGCCCTCTACGAGATGTACGATACCTCGAAGTATATTTGAGAGCTCTTTCACGCTGTGCTTCCCGCAAAGCCTACATAAAATAAGTAACAATAAGTTTTTAAGCAATTATTAGTATTTCAAAACTAATAAATCATATACATAATAGATATACAAAATAGTACCATAAACTCAGGAGATAAACGGTGGCTAACAAATGTCCTCCAATCTTCTAGGTCAAGTTCTGGATATTTCTTAGGAAGGATTTGGAGTTCATCTATCAGACCGTCTTCTGCCAAAGGGTAGATGTAGTCACTAGTGATGTTGGTCTTAAAATCTCTCATCATTCTTCCCGCACATTTAATTAATTCTGGTTTCCAATTTTCTGGAATGTTAAAGGCACCCTGAAATAGAAAGAAAATGATTAATGAAATGCAAAGTAATTCATGAAAATGATCAATATATTAAAGTAATTAAAATATTTTCTTACATATACATCCTCCCATATTCTATTCTTCAATTCTTGTGGGACTTGTCTCCAATCCTTATAATTGAGAGAGACCGTTCTCCTAGTTTTAACTCAAAGGTACGATTGCATCTCACTATATGCTTTCCCTATAGGTTGACGTTTATCATTAAACTGAACATTTCTCTTTATTCCCTTAGCTTTTTGATTATTGATATTGTTCTTCTTTGTTGGGCCTCGCCTATTTGGTGTGTTCTCCCCTTCAGAAATTGTCATCTGCACATAAACAAGAATTAACGTTACAATTATGACAGAAATCAATACATATTTAACATAAAAATGAATACATTACTCACTGGACACATTTTCTTTTCCTTTTTCTTTTCTTGGTTGATCCACAATCTACCCATATTCCGTCTCTAATATCATTTCTAATGTATTCCCCATCATCATCATCTTCATTGAAATCATGGATTTGCTCAACTTGCTCATGTATTGGTTGTCCAACAATAAAATTGTCATGAAACAAATCATCATTTTCTTCGTCATTTTCATCTTCTATAAACTACCTTTCCAGGGTTCGTAAAACAACTGACCATTTATCATCAGCAGGATCAGTTATGTAAAACACTTGTTTTGCTTGGGTAGCCATAATGAAAGGATCATTCTTGTGACCTTTCTTACTTAAATCAACCAAAGTGAATCCAAGTTCATCAATTCTAACCCCAACATTTTTGTCCACCCAAGAACACTTGAGCAGAGGAATTTGAAATAAGGAATAATCAAGCTCCCATATTTCTTCAACAACCCCATAATATGTCATAGTACCAGCAACTGGATTATTGTCTTTTGCACTAGCGAAATGCATTGCTTCTGCCACAATACTTACTCCACTATTTTGAACCATTCGAGCATCATCTCTTGACTTTGTGTGAAATCTTTTTCCTCCAACAATGTAAGCATGGTGCTTTATTACATGAACACTTGGTCCAAATGATATGCGTTTTAACTCTGTCGACACTCCATGGTTTTCTTCTCCCAACCTTGCTAGAATAGTGTTTTTCAACCATCGACTAAATGTTTTATTATGCTCATCTATAATCCATTTCTATTTATTTTTAACCTTGTTGGGAATCATTGATTGTAATAACTCCATGTGCTCACTGCAAATACAAAGTACAACATTAAAATTTCAATTATACACAAAAATGAGCATGATGTTTATTAAATTTATAACTTACGTTATATATGGTTGAACCTCAGGATTGTTTTCCAACACAACTAAATGAGCTTGATCTAATTCTGCACGAGATATGGTCACTACTATTCCTTTCCCTCGTAATCCTCTATCAACTCCATTCGAGTTATTCCGTGGTTTGCTAATTCCGATTGTGTCGATTCCAACCATGTACTCTGAACAAAATTCCACAGCTTCTTCTACTAAATAACACTCAACCATACAAGCTTCAGGGCGATGGTGATTACGTACATATCCTTTCAACACCTTCATATTCCTTTCAAATGGATACATCCATCTCGCCCAAACTGGCCCACACAACTTCGCTTCTCTTACTAAATGGACCATCAAATGTATCATGATGTCAAAAAAAGATGGTGGAAAATATTTTTCAAGCTTGCATAAAGTTTCAACTATTTCATCATGCAATGCATTCAACTTCTTCATTTCCAATTCTTTTTTGCATAGTTTATTGAAGAAGATGCACACACTTGTCACACTATCTCAAACTCTTTTTGGTAAAACTGACCGAATGGCAATTGGAAGTAATTGTTGCATTAATATATGACAATCATGTGATTTAATTCCAATTAACTTCAAATCTTCCATAGACACCAAGTTTTGAACATTCGATGAATAACCATCAGGCACTTTCATCCCTGCCAATGATTGACATACGACTTGCTTCTCTTCTTTAGACAATGTAAAACAAGCAGGAGGCAAATATGTGCGAGCCCCTTTTTCTTCAGGTGCCAAGCGGTGTCTTATACCCATCTCAACAAGATCTAAACGACTAGACAAACCATCTTTGGTTTTACCTGGGATATCAAGTAATGTACCGATTATACTTTCACATACATTTTTTTCTATGTGCATGACATCCAAGCAATGTCTAACGAGTAAATCTTTCCAGTAAGGAAGTTGAAAGAAAATTGATTTTCTTTGAAAACATCCATTGACTTTTTTGTTTTTATTCTTCTTCCCATACCTAAAGTCAACTTTTTTCTACTTCCTTAAGAATTTTCTCACCTGACAATGGCAAAGGAGCAATGTCTCGTTCCACAGTACCGTCAAATGCTTTTTCTTTATTTCTGTCAGGATGACTTAAATGCAAATATCGTCTATGACCCATATAACACATTTTGCGTCCATTTGACAAGCGACGGGCCCTTGTGTTGGTGCAACAAATTGGACAAGCTTGGTAACCTTTTGTGCTTAAACTTGATAGGTTACCATATGCTGGAAAATCATTAACAGTCCATAACAACACCGCTTTCAAATTAAACACTTCTTTTTTAAAACCATCATATGCCTCAACACCATTTTCATACAACTCTTTCAAATCATCAATTAATGGTGCCAAATAAACATCGATATCATGTCCTGGTTGTTTTGGGCCTAAAATCATTAATGAAAGCATCATGAACTTCCTTTTCATGACCAACCAAGGAGGAAGATTGTACATAACCAGGAAGACAGGCCATGAACTATGCCTACTACTAAGAGATCTATGCGGGTTTACTCCATCAGCAGCTAAACTGAGACAAAGATGTCTTGGTTCATTTTTGAATTTTGGATTGATATAATCTACCTTCTTCCAGGCCTGTGAATTTGCAGGATGCCAGAGTTTACCATCTTTCACTCGTCCAGTCTCGTGCCATATTAAGTTCTTAGAGTGTTCTGCACTTCGATATAATCGCTTCAGCCGCGAAATCAAAGGTAAGTACCATAGCACTTTCTGAGGAATAAGTTTCCTAATCTCCTTACTTTTGTTAGGTTTGTACCGTGATAAACCACATTCTGGGCAAGCGTCCATGTCTGCATACTCCTTACGATATAAAATACAATCATTCGGACATGCATGAATCTTCTCATACTTCAACCCTATCAAACTTAATGTTTTCTTTACTTCATATGTAGACTCCGGAAAACAATTTTCTAGTGGCAAAATCTCCTTGAAAGCAGCTAAAAATTGACTGAAACACTTATCACTAACTCCATTTTCTGCTTTTATGTTATAAAATTTAACCATTGTGGGCAATCTTAGTTTATTGCAACCACTGAACAATTGTCTGTCTGCATATCTAACCATACTATCAAATTTTTCTGGATTATGAAAAAACTCTTCTTATGCTTCGTCAAGCAATTCTATAGGATGATCATCAAAATCATTACTCTCAAAATCATCTACACCTTGCCTACCTAATGGATATGGGTCATCATTTAATAATTCTCCATGCCAATACCATTTACTATAACTCATATCAAATCCCCGACAAAATACATGATTCTTTATCATGGTAATATTCCCCTTTACTCCATTACCACAATCGATACAAGGACAACGAATTTTTTGTGGATCACTACAATTCTTTAGGCAAAACTCTAAAAATTTGTTGAATCCATCTTGAAATTGTGATGTTTCTCTCCTCTCAAGCATCCATGATTTATCCATACTAATAACAATATTAAATTCCTAATAAGTTAGAAAAAAAATTATATTAGGTTCTACTCTTATAATTTTTTTTAAAAATTCGACAGAGTATCCTCTGTTTCTATAGCATACCGTAATTTCATAATTACCTATAAAACCAATACAAACAAACACAATAATCAAGCATAGATGAATCCATCATTATTAGGTTCTAGTCTTATAAATTTTTTAAAAAATTCGGCAGAGTATCCTCTGTTTCTACAGCATACCGTAATTTCATAATTACCTATAAAACCATTTAAAACAAACACAATAATCAAGCATAGATGAATCCATCATTATTAAGTTCTAGTCTTATAAAATTTTTAAAAGATTCGGCAGAGTATCCTCTGTTTCTATAGCATACCGCAATTTCAAAATTTCCTATAACAACAACACAAACAAACACAATAATCAAGCATAAATCAATCCATCCTTATATCACCACAGCACGCAAATTTCCCAGAGCCCACTTCACTAATTTTCAAACATAACTTTCACGACATCTAATATGCATGATTACATTAGTCTTATCTTTATACATAAATCTTGTAGTAATATAAATAAAAAAAATAACTAACCTTCAATATTAATCTTCAATGCACCCGAAATGAACAACAAAGTTCACCACTCAATCAACGACCCTACTAAAACATTACATAATTAGTAAACTACATAATTAATTATCAAACCAATAAATAAAAAAAATCAAACTAGTTAATGAAACTAATGAACAACACTTTGATCATCTTCAAGCTATTTATTTTTTTTCAAATATTTAAAAAACAAATTTATCTATTGTCACAATTTCTAAAATTCACTAATATACATATATATATTTATAATAAACCTAATTTTTATCACATTATTTAAACTAAAAAAATAAACAAATAATTATAAAAATTAACAAAATATTAATTATAAAATTCGGAATAATAAAAAAAAATTAAAAAAAAACATAGAAAAATAAAAAATTATCATCAAAACCACATTATAGTAATCTATACCTATTTTTGAAGCTCAAAATCCCCTTGCAATGACAAAAATCAGGTCAAAATCCGGCAAGAAACACCAAGAAACAATGGAGAAAATACCCACGGCCAAATGCCTTTTTTTTCTCTAAAAAAAAAAACAGATTTTTGGACTAGATTTCGGTTTATAGTGTAGAAATGTAGCAAGAAATAAAGAAAAAACAAAAAAAAAGGGTTTGGAGAATGAAAATGGGGGTTGGCTCACGGTTGTTAATGGAGGTTTTTGGGGGTTTTTTGCACAGAGGAGAGAGGAGGGTTTGAGAGAGATGACCGTTCGGGTAGATGAAAAGGGTTATAAAACCCTTTTACTTCGGTTTTTAGGTAAAAACCGAAGTAGAAAGTGGACTTTCCACTTCGGTTTTTACCTAAAAACCGAAGTTAAAGGTCCATAAGTGTATAATAGTTGTGCACATTTAACTTCGGTTTTTAGGTAAAAACCGAAGTTAAAGGTGCACAAGGGCCGCGTTTGGCTCGGCCATTTTTTTGCATTTTTATTATCTCTAAACATAATACACGGGCTTATGCAACCAAACACGGCCCTCTTCACTATGAATTTTTCACTTCGTTTTTTTAAAAAGCGAAGTAGTATGTAATTTTTTTCATAGCGCCAATTTCAAAAGCGAAGTAAAAGAGTTTGAAAAGGTTTTTACTTCAGTTTTTTGTATGCTCACTATAAAAACCGAAGTAAAAGCCTATATTTCTAGTAGTGGGTATTCCTAATTCTAATTCCTTTTTGTATTGATTCTTATAGTTCTTCTCTACTCAAATCCTAACTCAGTCTTTTCTATTCTTAGGCATCTAAGTTCTTTGAACTTAAGGTTTTCATTGGTAAGTATCGTTTCGATGGTGTAGTTTATTCTTTCCATCTCTTTCCTTTAGTATACTCACCTCTATATTATGGTTTTTAGGAGTGCTCCAAAATCCCGACTTTGTTCTCATCATCCTGGTATATTGGTAAGGAAAATAAGATAGGATTTAATATGTTATATGATATGTGATATGTTATCTTATGTTATGTTGTGTTATGAAATCTTATATTGTGTATGTTTGTAGACTTGGGCATATGACCTGTACACTAACAAGCCCCAATAAATTTATGGGCATATGACTTGCTTAGCTAGCAAGCCCCACAAATCTAATGGGCATATGACTTGTTTAGTTATGGGACCCCAAGTAATAATGGCCATTATAGTATGTGTGACATATGTTTATGATATGTTTTATTATATGCTACGTTATGAATTTTATGTATATGAGTTATGTGTTAGGTTTTCCTTGCTGGGCATTGGGCTCATTCCTTTATTTTTTAGTGTGAGGCAGGAAACTAGATACGGAGGCGGAATGATTCTTGGAAGCTTGGCATGTGTGTTGAGGATGAACGGACTGAGTGGGATGCGTGTCGATTGAGGATGAAGTTATTTATATTTAGTCTTTTAGATCATGTTTTTCCACATTTAGTTTTTTAAACAATTGAATTAAAGTTTATGTTTTTCTTTTAAACAATTGGTACCCATGCCATATTTTCTATTATTATGTGTTTGATACAATATTTTGAGATTTAATAAAGTTATATTATTTCTTATGTATCTTTCCCGAAATAGTAGTTATGTATAGTAGATCTAATGGTCCAAGGTCATAGAAATAGTTTGGTCATTACATCAAGCCAGGATTTAGTTGGATACTCATAGCAATAGTTATATATTTTAGAAGTTTAACCTATAGTTTAGAAATATTAATTATAGCATAAGGTTTGATTAATATTATTGGACATAGAAATATTATAACCTAAGGTTTAGATAGAATTTAAAGAGCATGACACTTGTCAAAATCTTGTTTATTTGAGGATTTAAGCATTTTAAATTAATAGTTTGATAATAGAAGATTCTAGAAGCTCTAGAACCTTCCAGAACCTACTAGAATCACGTATTACTCAGTCAAAGCTATTTAATCAATTAAAATTATGCTAAATTAGTGCAAAAACGCGTTTAAAATGTCTACGTATGCCGTCATAGCACAGCTATAGGGGCGATATATCACCTACGATATATACGGAAAATACGTCGAAGTTGCACGAACGAAACCACAAACCTGTGATATGCTGGTAGGGGCAATATATCGCCTACCCTAGGCGATATATCGGCTCCAGTGCCCTATTTAGAATCTTCATAGAAACCGAGCTTGAAACGACCCTTATCCTCTTGACTTGCCTCTGAACGTTTTTTTACCGAGTTTTGAGCATCTGTTGAACAGATAATTCAAATATATTCAATTTTTAATCATTTATTTATTCAATCTAAAAGGAGATAGTTTCACTCCTTGAACTCTATAAATAGGACCCTTCACTCAGCCATTATATTCATCATTCAAGCACAGTTCAGAGCCTCCAAGCTGCTAAGATTATTCTAGAGAGAAATACTAGGGTTTTGGGCTTAAAGCTTTTCAAATCTAAGGCTTTTATAAACACCTGGGAAGTAAGTTTTTGTGAGATTTTCGGTGGTCGAGGTATAGATCGAGGTTCTAAGCTATCCAATGTATTCTTTATCTTCAGGTTTAGTTCACTATAGTTTCTATTATTGTTTCATTTTTCTTCAAATCCTAACTTGTGATAGTGACTTTTGGTTAGGTGTTCTATTCCTTTGAAACATAAAGTTTTTGGTAAGTTCTTATATTGATGGTTTAGATCTTCTCTTCAACTTCATTTCTTTAGAAACTTATGGTTTTCTTATGTTTGGTTTTAGGAGTTTCAATCCCTCTCTTGTCTCCAATATTCCGGATTTTGGTAAGGAAAATTAGATATTTTAGTGTTATGACTTAGTTTATGTAGTTTACGATATAGTTTATGTTTTTGTGACCTAACATTTCAGGTACAATAAAGGGGTAAGTGTGCCTGGACCTAAGGTGTCCAATGATGTATGACGGATTATGTCTGGTAGGCTCGGTTACCAAAACATTATGACGAACCTAAGTGATGTCCGATGTATGACGAACTTTTGTCTGGGACTTAATTGCCACCCCTGTATAAACACTTATCTTTTTATTATATCTGATATGTTATTATAGTTATGATTTATGACCTATGACCTATGATTTATGATCTATGACGTATGATTTAAGATTTGTGACTTAGATTATGATTTAGAGTTATGACTTAAGCTATGATATGACCTAGAGGTTTGTGTTTGTATGACTCCTGTGAATTTATGTCATGTTTGATTATATGACTAACCCTTGTTTGTATTTTCCTTACTGGGCTTAGAAACTCACTCCTTAAGATGTTGTTATTTCAGGAAATTAAGGATAGAAAGGTCGGTGACGAGTGGGACCTAAGAGCTTCGTGATGTATTCGTGGGGACCATATAGTTGAGGAAGATCAAGCGGGCCTATTTTTTTTATTTTTATTTTTATAAAAGCATATGATTTTAAAGTTTTATTTAAATGTTGCTCATTTTTATGTTAAAAAGAATTATTAATTTTTTTTTTGTAAAACCATGGATCCATGTATTTATTTGTATGTTTTTATTAAATAAAATAGCAATATTTACGATTATAACCCAACGCTGTGTTCTCAATAATCTATGAGAAATTAGGGCGTTACAGGTGGTATCAGAGCCAGGTTATATTGGTCCTGAACGTTCCCACAAATACACATGATTGCTACAAAGGACCTACTCGTTACCAAGTAAGTATACACATTGTTTTCCAAATATGTTTGTAATGTCTTTCTTGTGTTATTTTTTCAGAAATTAGCCCGATGGACTCCAGTGTTGTTAGAAAGGTTAAATCTATAAGAAGAATACCAGACCCTGAGTATGATAATGGATCCGATGTTGAGGATTAGACGCATATAAGAACACATCGTTAAATTTTATGATGTTTTAGAAATATTTTCACTAGTTTGTAATATTTTTTTTCTATGAAACCTGTTGATTGCTTTTATTATTGTTTTATTGTTTAGTAAGTGTTAAGAATTTTTGGATTCAATTGAAAGTGTAAAGTTTAAATTCCTCTCTTATGGGTTAGCCCATTTGCTTTGCATTATTAGATTGGGGTCCAATTTAAATGAATAACAATTAATAAAGCAAGGGTTCAAATTCCTATCTTTTGGGTCTAAGTGGAAGTTAGGGGGCCTTAGTAGTGGGTACGATATACTGCACCCAGCCCTCCTCCATGGAAGATTCAATTGTTAAGGCCCATTTACCCGAGTTGGACTTAATTGTAATAGGGTAGTTTTTATAGATAGATGGACCTAATAGACAATAGTATGATAGGCTAAGTTGTAACCTCTATTTGTTTTTTTTGTCTTCATTTTTTTTTCAACTTTTCTCTTTTGGGGAAACAGAAAGACACATGGAGCAGGAACCAAGAAGATCTAAAAGACTAAATGGCCAAGGTAGGGGCTGAGGCCAAGGAAGGGAGCGAGGAAGAAGAGTAGTTGCCACCCCGACATATGAAGAAATTCCAGCAACCCAAGGAGTGCCAAAAGCACCCAATGTAGTGAAAGATCCGGCAGCTGCTGCTACTCGAATAAATTTGGAAAGAGAAAATGCCCGTCTTAGGACAGAGTTATTGAGAAGGGAAGAAGAGTTCCAAATAAACTTAGGGCAACAACAACAAGTGGTGCAGCAAGTCATTCCTCTAACACAATTACTACAGTTGGTAGAACCTCACTACGAGGCAGTGTATGAACGCTTTAGAAAGCAACAACCACCAAACTTCAATGGCGGGTCAGACCCAATAGAAGGAGAGTAGTGGCTTCAATCAGTGCAGTCCATTATGGAACATATGCGACTGGGAAACGAAGATCGAGTCTCTTGCGCTTCAAGCTTGCTAAAGAAAGATGCCCGCATCTGGTGGGATATAGTAAAGCAGACTAGAGATGTGAACATTATGACATGAGATGAATTTATCCAAGTATTCAACAAGAAGTACTACAGTCTTGTGATTCTAGCCACAAGGGTGGATGCATTCATAACACTTACTCAAGGGAATTCGTCTGTGACGGAGTATGCCAGGAAGTTTGATAGGCTGGCTATGTTCGCGGCGGACATGGTACCCACTGAGACGCTGATAATTCAAAGATTCGTGAAGGGAATGAAACCTATGATAGCCTGTGATGTAAAGTTGATTCGGGGAATAACCACTTATGCAGAAACATTAGAGGTAGCATTGGAAGCTGAGTAGGCTGAAGAAAGGATCTGGAAAGAAGGCGCGGCCAGAAGAGACGCCAAAAAGAACAACGATGAACAAAACGACCACAAATGAAACTATGACGGTGGTCAAATCAGAAAGCTGACAAGAATAGTAAGACTGCATCAGAAAGTAACGGGAATAAGAAGCCTTATGTGGAATATCCCCAATGCCCTATCTACAAGAGGAAGCATTCAGGAGAATTCTGATATAAGACGAAAGGTTGTTTCAGTTGTGGAGATGAAGGACACATTAAAAAGGATTGCCCAAAGTTGAAGGATCAAAAGAAAGATGACAAGCTTGTGCCTGCCAGAGTTTTTGCTCTTACTAGAGGTGAAGCAAAAACTAGTAATACAGTGGTAACAGGTCAGGTCACTATCTCTGGTAAATTATTGTAGTGCACCAAAAAAAAATTTAGATTATTTAAATTTTATGATTTATTTTATTTAAATGTTAAGTGTGATGAATTGTTTTATTTAAATGTTGTTTGTTTTATTTAGTTGTTGTTTGTTTTATTTGATTGTTTGTTATTTTATTTAATTGTTAGAATTGTTTGGTATAATCTTTTTGAATTTAAATTTGTTAATTGTTTGTTTGGTTATTTATTTTAATAAGTGAATAATTGTGTAACATGTTTATTTTACTATTAGTGTTACATTTTAAATAAGTGTGACAATTGATGTGATTATGTGAGATTTGGTTGAATGCACTAAGGTGCATGGTAGATAGTGATGCACCCTAGTGATTTAGTGTGTGCAAGTATATAGTAATAAGACACACATGTGTGGATTTTCTACACATTTTATAATTTCCTTTTATTTGATATAATTGAGTAATTTAGATTAATTAAATAATAAAAAGGGAAATGGGAAGAGTGGACAGTTTGGTGAGGGAAAAGGAAGTGATTTATTTCCTTTATATTTTTCAATCAATTAAGAGATGATTTTGGGGAATTTTAGCACATATTGGGTAAAGGAAAATTTGACCATTTTTATTCAAATAAATCAACTTTTATTATGAATGATTTTAGGCTTAATAGAAGAATGAATTAGGGAAATTACCATTATTTTAGTAATGGTTTTATGGGGAAAATGGGAATTAAAAAGGGGTTATGGAGAAAATAGGCCATTTGGCCGTGAGCTAGAGAGAAGATAGAGAGAGAGAGAGTGGCGTGCTAGAGAGAAGGAAAGGTTGCCATAAATTCTAGAGAGAAGAAGAAGAAGAAGAAAGGAAGAAGAAGAAGAAGAAAAAGGGTTCAAGCTAGGGTAAGGTTTTTGGTTGTTTTCCTTATGATTAATCTAGTATTTTGATTGAGTTGTCTCTAACCTTGTTCATCTTCTTCTCCATCTTGATTATTCAAAATATACAACCCCTAGGGTTTGAGCAAGGAGGTTATTGGATTCTTGATTGGATCGGATTCTTGATTTTCTATCAAGAAGAGGTATTGAAATCCCTCCCTAAATTTTGTGATTATTGGTTTTGATGAATAGATTATTAGAGGGATTATGGTTAAAGGGGATTTATGTTTTGGGTAGGAAAAATGGGTACTTTGTGTCCTTGATATCTTGTTGATAATAAGTTGTTTGATTTGCATGAAGGGTATCATGGTTTAATGTATAAAAGGGTTATGATGTTGATTTCCTATGTATAATGATTAGTGGTAATTTATGAATGCAAATATGGGGTTTTGGCCTAGGCATACCTAAGGATCATCTAATATTTTGTTTGATGTTTTATGATTTTCAATATATTAGATCCATGTTTTAGGACCTATGTAATTTGGGTAAAATGATAATTGGAAATCTTGCTACTTGGATCCATGAAATTTTGATAGGATGCATGTGATATTGTGAATGAATAAATTATCAGATGCATGAAAATAATAATAGAAACATGTTAGGTTAATATAAAGGCATATATGTGAATATGGTGTTTATGAATTAATGTATGTTATTGTTATTGTCAGTGTTTTGTTGGATTTCATGTGTAGATTCAATGGAATAGAAAAAATGGGATTTTATAAGATTGCATGTGAATATGTTAGTAATATTCTTAGAATTATGTATATAATAAGAGCATGATGAGATTTTGGACATGTACGATTATATGTGAATTTTTTTGAGATAAAAGATGAATTTCATGAGAAATTAAGCTTGCTGATTTTTGTAAATAATTGGGTAAAAGTTTGATAAAAAAATTATTTGTATGCATAAGCAATGTCTTTGATGTTATGTTAATTTTATGAAATTAAAAAAGGTATTTTAAGTCACAGTAAAATGATATTTTACTCAAATAAATACCTACAGAATTTTTATTGTATTTTTAGAAAAATATGAGGTTTTAAATTGAATATAGTGATTTTTAAAGATAAAAATGGTTGCTGGAATTTGCGTAAAAAAAATGTGAAGTGTTTCAATAAAATGAATTTGATGAGTATTTGAAATAAAATTAATACCCTAATTTATGGTAATATTAAAAGTTGTATTTTAATATGGTATGAATGCATATTTTGATAAGTTATGATTTTTCTTTATTTTGATTGAGAAAAATATTTAGAATCAATTTATTTGTGTTTTTTTTAAAGAAATTAAATAATGGCTGGAAGTTTGGTTTAAAAAGTTAAAAATGATTATTTAATTGTCACATATGGATTTATGTTACATAAAACTAAGTCTTAAATAATTTAAATAAAATATATTTTCCCACACTTAAAAATATATTTTTCTCACATCATTTATGTAACACAATTAACCAATATCAAATTTGATTTTTCTAAAGAAACATATTAATCATAGGTATTTTAATTAAATTCCAAGCTTTTTGTTAATTCTTTGTAATTTGAGAATAATAAATGAAATTGTAACATATTTTATTTTTTTTAAGCTAAATAAAATAATATTTTGAGAAATTTAATCAACCTAGAAATTTTAAGAAAAATAAAGCATGTTATAAGTCTATTAATTTTTAAAAACGATAGAAATAAGACGTGTAGAATTATCATTTTTAAAACGTCACAATTACGCAATGTTCCCACGTATGCATGTTACATGCAAATCCACTTTTACGTCCAAAATTATGTCTATTATTCAACCATGTGGTTTTTATAGAAAGATCATGCATGTAAAATAGGCAAAAATGAGCATTATTCTTTTATGGCCTTATGTGTAGTCAAGAATAATTGCATGTTATGTGTAACTCTTATTATGTGTGCATGGCCCATGCACACATGAGTTGTATGAAAGGGCAATATAGTAATTTTATGAACCTAAGAAATGTTGTTTTGGTTATGGTATAGGCTCGTTGAGAGGTTGTGAAATTTCTTAGCTTGGACCTGAGGTAAGAAAGTTAGATTAGATTCTATGATTTTATGTTACGAATGGTAAGACTGTTGTATGAATGAATTGTTATGAATTATGAATGCCATAATGTGATGATATGTGGCTTGTATGAATATGATATGTTTTTGAATGGATGTTAGCGTGATGAACGCGACACATCAAATGGGTTGCTAAGGATATAAAGACGTAACCCGAGTTACTAAGGATATAAAGACGTACGCAGCGAGGTTATTCAAGGACCAGAGACTCTTGTTTACCTCATAGGGTGACATGGGCAAGTTAGTGGGCCATGTTCACCATGAATGCTGTATGAATATGGTATGATGTTATGTTACGATAGTGTTATGATATGCTATGATGATATGTTACGATAATGTTATGATATGCTATGATGATATGTTACGATAATGTTATGATATGCTATGATGTTATGTTACGATAATGTTATGATATGCTATGATGTCATAATGTTTAAGATGAACGATAGTGGTTGTATTTGTTGTATCCTTACTTGCTTATTGTTTGTACTTCCTTACTGGGCTTTAGCTCACCCTCTTACTTTTCCTTCCAGGTAGCAAATAAGATTTCTCTGTGGCACGCGTGGTGACGTGAGGAGTTCTATCGTCGTAAGGTGTATGGCGTGGGGTATCCTATAGACGGAATAAACGATCACTTTAAGACGCCATTTTAATTATGTTATGTTTTAAGAGACTTTCTAAATTATCAGTGGGACTTAATTATTTAATTTTGTTTCTTTTGAACTTTGCATAAAAACTCATATTTTCTTTTTAAACTAATGGGCCCAACTTGCATTGTTTTAAGCAAGTCCCCACTGAGACCTTTATAAAAAGTGGTTTTCTTTATGGACCAATGATATGTGAATGTTTTAATAAGTACTAGTCTAGGGCGTTCTTTACAATTATGCAATGTGTTATTCAATTCAGGAGCTACGCATTCTTTTGTTTCTATGAATATGATTGATAGCTTAGATAGACCATGCGAACTCTTTATAGATAAGTTTGTCACGGAGTTACCCTTTGGGAAAAGAATGTTATCTAGTAGATGGGTGCCTAGTGTTGTAGTTAGAATCGACGGAAGAGAATTACCAATAGATTTGATTGAGTTAGACCTTAAGGATTATGATGTAATTTGAGGCATGGACTGGTTAGCAAAATATGGGGCAATGATAGACTATAAGGGCAAGACAGTCAATTTTCAAACAGAAGATGGAAAGCAGTTCACCTTCAAAGGAGAAGTTTCTCGAACTTGCATACCGATAGTCTCAGTTCTCAAAGCTAAGCGATTAATCAATAGTGGTTGCCAAGAATTTCTAGACTGTGTGGTGGACAAGTCACGAGAGATGCAGCTCGAACCAAAGGATGCACTCATTGTATGTGAATTTCCCGAGGTGTTTCTAGAAGATCTACCAGGATTACCTCCGAGTAGGGAAATCAAGTTTGAAATAGAATTAGCACCTGAGACGGCACCAATTTCCAAAGCTCCTTATAGAATGGCGCCTATCGAGTTAAAGGAGTTAAAGATCCAACTGTAGGAGCTTTTAGACAAGGGTTTCTCCGACCAAGCTATTCGCCTTAGGGAGCACCAGTGCTTTTTGTCAAAATGAAGGACGGGAGTATGAGGATGTGCATCGACTATCGAGAACTAAATAAAGTGACGATCAAGAAGAAAACCCTTTACCATAAATAGACGATCTTTTTATCAACTATAAGGATCTACGGTTTCTCGAAGATAGATTTGCGATTAGGGTATCATCAGCTAAGAGTACGAGAAGAAGATATCCCAAAGACGGATTTTCGGACTAGATATGGACACTACGAGTTTCTGGTGATGTCTTTTGGCTTAACAAATGCACCAGCAACGTTCATGGATCTTATGAACCGAGTATTTAAGGACTACCTGGATAAGTTCGTCGTAGTATTTATAGATGACATATTGATCTACTCAAAGACGAAAGCCGAGCATGAGGAGCACCTGTGACCGACGTTGGGACGACTCAAAAGTCATCAATTATACACTAAGTTTAAGAAATACGAATTTTGGCTAGAGAATGTGGTATTTCTAGGACACATTGTGTCTAAAAATGGCGTAGAAATAGATCCAGCCAAGATCGAAGTAGTAAAGGACTAGCCCAAATCCAAGAGTGCCACAGAGGTGAGAAGTTCTCTGGGATTGGCAGGATATTATAGACGATTTGTTGAAGGGTTCTCCAGAATAGCTACACCCTTAACAAATTTGACGGGGAAGAAACAGAAATTTGTATGGACGGAAAAGTGCGAATAAAGCTTCCAAACGTTAAAGGACAAGCTTATATCAGCCCCAGTTCTATGTGTCCCAAACAATAAGGGCAAGTTTGTAGTGTATTGCGACACGTCGAAGCAGGGACTTGGATGCATTTTGATGCAAGACGAAAAAGTGGTCGCCTATGCCTCGAGACAACTAAAGTAGTATGAACAGTGGTATCCAACCCATGACTTAGAATTAGCAGCGGTAGTTTTTGCTTTAATGATTTGGAGGCATTATCTGTACGGAGAAAAGTGTGAAATCTATACGGACCACAAAAGTCTAAAGTACTTCTTTACGCAGAAGGAGTTCAATATGAGGTAACGAAAGTGACTGGAATTAGTAAAAGACTATGATTGTGAGATCTTGTATCATCCGGGAAAGGCTAATGTCGTGGCAGATGCACTTAGTAGGTGAAGTTACAGTTGCTTGTCAACACTTAAAGGGATAGCTCAACACTTACAAGATGATATTAAGAGGTCTGGAATTGAGCTAATAACTAGACAACTAGCTGACCTCACAATCAAGTCGACACTAATGGAGGAAATAAAGGAGAAACAACAAGAGGACGAGTTTTTTCTTAAGATGAAGGTAGCAATACTAAGCTCAGAGAATGTTGATTTCTCCTTGACAAAAGAAGGCATGTTACGATATAGAAACCGAGTATTTGTACCTGAAAGTGGTGAATTAAGAGAAAGTATTATGAAGGAAGCGCACACTACTCCACATTCACTTCACCCAAGACTGACCAAGATGTACAACGGTGTCAAGACAATGTACTGGTGGCCGGGGATGAAGAAAGACATAGCAGAATTTGTAGCGAAATGCCTTACATGTCAGCAAGTTAAGGCCGAACATCAAAGACCCGCTGGAACTTCGCAACCATTAGAGATTTTCGAATGGAAATGGGAAGATATAACGATGGACGTCATGACGGGATTACCAAGGATCACCAAGTAGCATGACTCTGTTTGGGTGATAGTAGATACACTCACAAAATCTGCTCACTTCTTGCCGGTAAGAATAGTTTATAATGTTGAGCAATACACAGAGCTTTACGTAGCGGAGATAGTGAGACTACATGGAGTTCTAAAGACGATAGTCTCCGATAGAGGATCAATATTCACATCAAAGTTCTGGGAAGGTCTACAACGACAATGGGCACTAAGTTAAAACTAAGTACGACATTTCACCCTCTAACTGATGGTCAGTCAGAACGTACCATACAAATATTAGAAGATATGCTGAGGGCATGTGCGTTAGACTTCTTAGGATCATGGAGCAAGTATCTTCCATTGATAGAATTCTCTTACAATAATAGTTATCAAGCGACGATAGGCTTGGAACCTTATGAGATGTTATATGGACGGAAATGCCGATCACCACTTCATTGGGACGAGGTTGGTGAAAGACGATATTTAGGACCTGAGGCTGTAAGAGAAGCAACTGAGGCAGTAGAAAAGATAAGACAGTGAATGATTGCCGCTCAAAGTCGCCAGAAGAGTTATGTCGATGCTAAGAGGCGGAATATGGAGTTTTCAGTAGGTGATCAAGTCTTTCTCAAAGTTTCTCCGATGAAGGGGATTATGCGTTTTGGAAAGAAAGCAAAGTTAAGCCCGAGATTTATAGGTCCTTTTGAGATTTTGGACAAAGTAGGGCATGTAGCATATCGAATGGCTTTACCTCCATCATTAGCAGAAACGCATAACGTTTTTCATGTATCCATGTTGAGGAAATATATATCAAATCCATCCTTTGTGCTCGATTACAAGGCTCTGGAGTTACAACAAGATTTCAATTATGAAGAACGGCCAGTACGCATTCTAGAGGGGGGAACTAAGGAGATAAGGTCCAAAAGTGTCTCTATGGATAAAATCTTGTGGAGCAATAGCACAGAAAGAGAAGCCACATGGGAATTCGAGGATTATATAAGGGAGTGGTATCCTGAGATGTTTGGTAAGTAAATTTCGAGGATGAAATTCTTTTAAGTAGGGGAGAATTGTAGCGTCCCATAATTTTACTTAGTTGGATAGTAGTAGTAGTAGTAGATAGTAGTAGCATATAGTATTTTACTTTTAGCGGTTATTGGTTCAAGCCGGGATTTAGTTGGATACTCATTGCAATAGTTATATATTTTATAATTTTAACCTATAGATTAGAAATATTAATTATAACATAAGGTTTGATTAATATTATTGGACATAGAAATATTATAACCTAAGGTTTAGATAGAATTTTACGAGCATGACCCTTGTCACAGTCTTGTTTATTTTAGGATTTAAGCATTTTAAATGAATAGTTTAATAATAGAAGAATCCAAAAGCTCTAGAACCTTCCAGAACTTGCTAGAATCACGTATTACTCAATCAAAGTTGTTTAATCATTTCAAATTATGCTAAATTAGTGCAAAAATGCGTTTAAAATATCTACGTGTGCCGACATATCGTAGCTATAGGGGCGATATATCGCCTACAAGAGATACGGAAAACACGTCGACTTGGCACGAACGAAACCATGAACCTGTGATATGTTGGTAAGGGCGATATATCGCCTACCCTAGGCGATATATCGGCTCCAGTTGCCTATTTTGAATCCTCATAAAAACCGAGCTTGAAATGACCCTTAATCTCTTGACTTGCCTCTGAACGTTTATGACCGAGTTTTGAGCATCCGTTGAACAGATAATTCGAATATATTCAATTTTTAATCATTTACTTACTCAATCTAAAAAAAGATAGTTTCACTTCTTGAACTCTATAAATAGGACCCTTCACTCAGCCATTCTATTCATCATTCAAGCACAGTTTAGAGCCTCCAAGCTGCTAAGATTATTCTAGAGAGAAACACTAAGGTTTTGGGCTTAAAGCTTTTCAAATCTAAAGGCTTTATAAACACTTGGGAAGTAAGTTTTTGTCTGATTTTTGGTGTTCGAGGTATAGATTGAGGTTCTAAGCTATCCAATGTATTCTTTATCTTCAAGGAAAATTAGATAGTTTAGTGTTATGACTTAGTTTATGTAGTTTATGATAGAGTTTATGTTTGTATGACCTAACATTTCAGATACAATAAAGGGGTAAGTGTGCCTGGACCTAAGGTGTCCAATGATGTATGACGGATTATGTCCGGTAGGCTCGGTTGCCAAAACTTTATGACAGACCTAAGTGATGTCCGATGTATGACGGACTTTTGTCTGGGACTTAATTGCCACCCCTGTATAAACACTTATCTTTTTATTATATCTGATATGTTATTATAGTTATGATTTATGACCTATGACCTATGATTTATGATCTATGACGTATGATTTAAGATTTGTGACTTAGATTATGATTTAGAGTTATGACTTAAGCTATGATATGACCTAGAGGTTTGTGTTTGTATGAATCCTGTGAATTTATGTCATGTTTGATTATATGACTAACCCTTGTTTGTATTTTCCTTACTAGGCTTAGAAACTCACTCCTTATGATGTTGTTATTTCAGGAAATTAAGGATAGAAAGGTCGGTGACGAGTGGGACCTAAGAGCTTCGTGATGTATCGTGGGGACCATATAGTAGAGGAAGATCAAGCGGGCCTATTTTTTTTTTTTATAAAAGCATATTATTTTAAAGTTTTATTTAAATGTTGCTCATTTTATGTTGAAGACAATTATTTTCTATTTTTGTAAAACCATGGATCCATGTATTTATTTTAAAGTTTTTATTAAATAAAAGAGAAATATTTACGATTATGACCCAACGTTGTGTCCTCGGTAATCTATGAGGAATTAGGGCATTACAAAATTGTTCAAAATTCCTTGTCAATTCGCTGCCCTAGAACTGCTTCCACTAGATAATCACTCGCATCACACATCAATTCAAAGAAGAGTTCCCAATTCGGTGGTACCACGATCGGTGTAGTGATGAATTTCTCTTTTAAAGTATTGAATGCACTTTGGCAATCATCATCAAAATTAAACTGTACTCCATCCATTAATAGTGCAGATATGGGTTTAGAAAATCCAACAAGTTCAAGAAAACTTCAAACACCTTTTACTAAAATTGGAGGAGGCAAGTTCTCAATAGTTGATGTCTTTGCACAATCTACCTCTATGCCTTTGCTTGAAATCTTATGGCCTAAAACAATTCCTTCACTCACCATGAAGTGACATTTTTCCCAATTGAAGACCAAATTATATTCTTCATATCTTGTTAACACATTCTCCAAATTCTTTAAACACATATCAAATGAGGAGCCAAAGACCGAGAAATCATCCATAAATATTTCAATGCTCTATTCCAGCATATCAAAAAATAGTGACATCATGCATCATTGAAAAGTAGCAGGAGCATTGCATAATCCAAATGGAATTCTATGAAAAGCAAACGTACCATAAGGACAAGTGAAAGTCGTTTTATCTTGGTCTTCGGGAGCAATAGGTATTTGATGATAACCGGAGTACCCATCTAGGAAGCAATAGAAATGATGGCCTGACAGCCTATTGAGCATTTGATCAACAAAAGGCAATGGGAAGTGGTATTTCCTTGTTGCCTTGTTTAATTTTCGGTAATCAATACAAATTCTCCACCCTATCACTGTACAAGTTAGAATTAACTCATTGTTTTAATTTTTGACTATCGTCATTCCACCTTTTTTTCAGAACCACTTGTACTAGTCTTACCCACGAACTATCCAAGATTTGGTAAATAACACCAGTATCTAACCACTTCAAAATTTCTTTCTGAACCACCTCTTTCATAGCGGGATTTAACCTCCTTTAAGTGTCAATGCTAGGAGTATTGCCCTCTTCCATTAGAATACGGTGCATAACACTAGAGGGACTAATACATTTTATATCAGCTAAGTTCCAACCAATGACCAATTTATGAGCTCGAAGCACTCTTAATAATTTTTCCACTTCAACAGTAGATAATGAAGTTGAAATAATAACTATGAGAGTGTCATTCTTACCCAAATAAGCGTACTTAAGATGTTCCGGTATAGTCTTGAATTCAAGTACCAGTGGTTTCTCAATAGATGATAGTGGTCTCTCGAGCCCTTGTCCAAGTTCCTCATATTTTTTCTTGTAAACAGGTCCATCGGAATTTAACCAATTTACATATTCAATGACCTCAGTATCATCACAGTCTTCCATACTTGGTGAAATAAG
The DNA here is from genome assembly GCF_963169125.1 of Humulus lupulus. NCBI lineage: Eukaryota > Viridiplantae > Streptophyta > Magnoliopsida > Rosales > Cannabaceae > Humulus > Humulus lupulus. The sequence goes on from NC_084796.1 coordinate 24,600,313, forward strand.
ACTCATCTCAAGCGAATCTTCGATCAGTTTTCTATTTTACAAACTATCCTCAATTACATTCACACTAAAGCAACTATCGCTTGCTCTAGGATACTTCAAAGCCTTCTACACATTAAATACAACCTCATCGTCCTGCACTCTTAGCTTCAACTCTCCTTTTTGAACATCTATCAAGTCTTGACCAGTGGCTAAAAATGGTCTCCCCAAAATAATTTGAACATCTTCATCTTCGTCCATATCAAGATTAATAAAGTCCCTCAGGAAAGATGAATTTGTCCACTTTCACCAATACATCCTCAACAGTACCTCTTAAGTGCTCTACCAAATGATCCTCCATTTGTAGGGACACGGTAGTAGGGAGAGCTTCTCCCAATTTCAATTTTCTATAGATAGATAGAGGCATCAATTTCAAACTTGCCCTTAAATCACATAATGCCTTCTCAAAAAATGCATTCCCTATAGTACAAAGAATGGTAAAACTACCCAGATCTTTAAGCTTGGGAGGTAGTTTCTTTTGCAATATTGCACTGCACTCCTCAGTAAGTGTCACCGTCTCATAATCCTCCAATTTCCTTTTTTTTTTCGACAAGATTTCCTTCATGAAATTCACATAAATCGACATTTGTTCTAAAGCTTTTGTAAAGGGAATGTTGATGTGAAGTTTTTGGAAAAAATCTAAGAACTTGGAAAACTACTTGTCAAGCCTCTTCTTTTGAAGCCTCTGAGGATATGGGAACTTGATGTGACGCTCAATACTTATTTCTGGCTGCTTCTTCTCAAGGTTCTCATTAACCTCTTCATCCACCTTATTCTTCTTCTCAAACTCCATTTTTAATGGAAGACTATATTTCTCAACTAGCTCCACCAACTCCTTATCACTTCTCAAGGAGATTGCATTGCACTGCTTCTTAGGATTCACCTCAGTATTACTTGGCGAATTTCCTTGAGGCCTACTGAATTCTAAATGGAATTAGTAAAATCACCTGCTTGAATGTAACATATTTTCCAGTTGACCCACTTGCATTTCAAGATTTATGATGGATGACCAAGTTTTACTCATAAACTGAGCTTGGGCATTCGTCAAAGTCAATAGTACAACTTGTAATTCATTTTTCTTCTCTTGAAAAACTGGTGGTTGTGAAATTTCTTGAGGTGGAGCTTGAGAATCGGGCTGCTAAAATTGTTGTTGAGGGTCTTGATTATTTTTCCATGAAAAATTAGGGCGATTCCTCCACTTTGGGTTGTAAGCGTTGGAGAAAGGGTTGTTGGCTTGCCTATTAAAATTACTCATCATGTTGACTTGCTCCATAAGGATGGTGTAATTGAACTTTGTTGTCATACACTGCCCAAATTGGTGAGGAGTACCACAAATTTCACAACCTACTGGCATCTGAATGGTATTAGTAGACACAGTATTCAGTTGCAACTGTTTTGTCAAGGAAGCATCCTGAGCAGTCAAGGCAGTGATGGCATCAAGTTCATGAACTCCGACAACCTTTCTAACACCGGTTGACCTCTCATCAGACCATTGGTGGATGTTGGTTGCCGTGTCTTCTAATAACTCATATTCCTCGTTGGCACCTTTACTCAAAAATGTTGCTCCAGCTACGACATCAATTATGGTATGAGTAGTACTGCACAATCCAAGGTAAAAGTTGTGAACCAACATCCACTTTTCAATGCTGTGATGATGACACTTTCTCAACAGTTCCTTGAATCTCTCCCAAGAGTCATATAAAGATTCCCCCTCAGGCTGGTAAAAATTATTGATCTCCCCCCTTAATTTAGCAGCCTTTGATGGAGGAAAGAACTTGTCAAGGAATTTCTGAGCCAAATCCTCCCAAGTAATTATAGAATTGGATTGAAGGGGTTCAACCAACTTTTAGCTCTTTCTCGCAACAAAAATGCGAATAGCCTCAACCTGATTGCATCATCACTCACCCCATTATACTTGAATGTTGCACATAGCTCTAGAAAATTAGCTAAATGCATGTGAGGGTCTTCTGAAGGTAAGCCACCAAATTGCGCCATGGATTGCACCATTTGTAAAATTTCCTGCTTAATCTCAATGTTATTAGCCTCCATAGTCGGTGGTATTATACATGTTTGCACTCCCGTAACAGTTGGGAGTACATAATCTCGTAAGCTTCTCACTGCGGGATTCTGAGCTCATCCTAGCACAACTTTTTGCACCCTTCCATTCAACCCATCATTGTTTTAAGGATTTTCCATAACCACAGTTGGAACAGTAGCTCTTTTGTTTCTACGATTCTGTCAGCACGCTTTCTCATTCTCGGGATTAATAAGAATAAGGCTACCTGCTCCTCTTCTGCTACGCATATAACACAACTACTGTAAAAAAAAATGGTCAAGAATGCACGCAAAACAAGTTAGAAACAGTTCAAAGAACAAACAAATTAGAAATAAAACTAATAACTGTGATATTGATAATTTTTAGTCACCAACAACGGTGCCAAAAACTTGATCGGGAAAATATGCATGCAAGTGTACGTGGTTGTGTCAAGTATTAAATTTCGTAAGAACAGATATCGTCCCACAGAGACTATTTACCAATTAGCAATAATAGGTTTTCACTTTCTATTTGGTGATTGAAATTAAAATGAATAATTATAAACTACGAAAACAATTTAAATAAATGTAAGTAGAACAGTGAATCAAAAGATAAAATCAATAACAAAAAGCCTAGGAAATTAATGTCATCAACTTTTCATTCTATTAGTTTTACTAATCAGTTCTAAATCTCTTCTTCCTATTCTAATAGCATGTTAACAAAAATCGATTCCTATTATTTTTCAAAATATACGATCTCAACCTATATGCATGTTTTCCATATCTCTGTGATAAACTTAAACACATAGCAGACATTACGAATTGTAACCTAATTGCTACACAAGTCATTCAGGTACTCTCATCCAATATGTAACCTATGCCTATATAACAATAACATATTCCATTCGCATCTTTCAAGTTTTGAATGAAAATCATAAATCAAGCAAATAGCGATCAAGTATTTACTAGCATTAAGCAAACATCATATAGATTAGAATAAAGAAGAAGTATCAATAGAACATCATAATAAAATTAAATCGAAATTCAAGCGACTACATTAACCCCTAGATAGAGGATTTAGTTAATAGCAGTCATGACTAAAATCATAAAACAATTATTCAGAACCATAAAATTAAACTACTAAAAGCTAAGAGAAAAGTGAAGAAAAATAAATCAATAATGCTCCACAACTGCTAATACCAAATCCCACGACTCCCCTTACAAATGACCTAAAAATTGTATTTAAACACATTTTCCTCAAATTTTAATGCGGTGGGTCACGACTTGCCCTTTCCTGAATCACAACCCGTGTCTTTTTTTTTTGGGAATTCCTATCTCCTCTGGAAGTTCAGGCCCTGTGAATTGATAGACCAAGTCGCAACCCACCTGAACTTAATCTCCTTCACCAAATCGCCTATGTCTTCATCCAAGCCGCGACTTGCAAGGGCGAGTCACGACTCCTTGTTCCAAATTCCTAGATTTCGTTCTTTTCTTCACTTTTTTTGTACCATAGTCATCCAAATATTCCCAGCTCACCCACGTTCACACAAAAATGGCTAAAGATGCCCAAAATACCCACTTTGATCATCAAATCCGCTCATTTCCTCTCCATTCTCCAATTCATAGCAAAAACTTGTCAAACAAAACAAACACAAGCATAATACCGAACAAAACTCACAATTTGACTCGAAACTAAGACTAAAACACACTCTAAAACTACCCTAAAACAAACTTATCACAAGCTCCCATATTTTTATGTTGTTTATTGCCACGTGTCTTCTTCAAATGCCACATCACCATGTCCAAATTTGGGTTAAACACCTGATATGTAGGAGTAGCATTTTTTTAAACCAAATGGCATAACCTTGTAGCAATATAACCCATTTGAATGGTATGCATGCATGAGTAGGGTTATTACTGCTAGGAATGCTTTTTATGGTTTGGTAATGTATTATTAACTGCTTATGAGCATGTTTAAGTTTTCTTGCTGAGCATTGGCTCACGAGTGCTATGTGGTGCAGGTAAGGGGAAAGGGAAGCTAGACCAGCCATGAGTTGGAGAGCTTCGATGGCGACGTGTACATATATGACCGCTTGACCACCACAGCCAAGGTTTCTTAGAAGAACTAGGGTTAAACCCTATTTTTGTCGCTTAGGTTGCGGGTTGTAACTTTTGAATTATAATTACCATTTTGGAACTGTAAACAACTTTGTAAACGTTTATTATGGGATCCTATATACAACCTAATGTTTTAACAAAATAACTATTCCTTTTGACCGAAATTTTTAACCCTGGACCGTCAATCACATTTAGTTGCACATTTATGGCCAAACGACTCGTTTAGCAAGTTTAACACTATTTAAAATACACAATGTAAAGGTCTTGACTAACCAAGGCGTTACATATACACTGCCAAAATCTCCATTGAAGCTTGAATTCTCAAGCTTCAAGCATCTCAATAAAATAGACTCGTGGACTAGGGTTATTTTATAACCTGATCCACATAAAACTCAGTGTCATTTTCAGTTTTCTTTCAAGTTCTCTTTATTTAAAGTTGATAACAAAAAAGGCAATCAACAATCATCATCTTCCCTTTTCTTCCTTTCCTATATCACTTCTTGAGTATCATCATCCTTTGGAGCCTCCAAAGTCTTCAAATCTTTGTCAAGGATTTAGTGCACCTTCAAAGTTATGAGGAGGAACTTGATGTTGTCTTGCCATCTTAGAAATTTGAGCCATCAAATATATCAAGTCTCACTAGATTTTGAGACATGAACTTGAGGGCTAAGATTGAGGAGCTTTTTCCATAGCTTTGGTTAGTAGAAAAATCTTAGAGATAGACAAACTTTGATACAAAACTTAGGTTTATAGATAGAGATTTTTTATTATTGGGAATTTGAGGCTATAATATTAGTTTTGTATGTTACAACTCAAAGGAATAAACAATATTAATCTAAACTCTATTGGAAGAAAATTATGAAGAGCATAGCACAAATAAACAAGTGATAGAATTGACGTTTGTTGTTGAAGAACCTTCTTACATCAAATCACAAGTCTATGATTTTATGTAAACCACAAAATGTAACCAAGGCTTGACACAAATGAAGATTTGTTGTCCAAAAATATCTCTTCCTAGCCTCCTCCTTGAGATTTCTTAAAGTTACTACAATGGAATGAGATTGGGATTCACAAGCCTTGAATCTTCATGCAAGTCAAGATTTCTTGATGAAGATCTTGGAGAAAAGGTAATCTTGAATGCTAGAAAGAGAGGGGGTTTTAGAGAGAGAGAGAGAGGTGAGTGATCAATCCACCAATTAACTCACATGACCCATTTATATAGTATAGGAACCCTCATTAAACTCAACCAATGAGATTAGAGCATTTTAATTAGAATGTTGGAGCCAAAAACATGCAATTGTACGCTCCCGTACTGACAGCCCAAGCAACGCATTGCCTAGAAGCAGGCGATGTGTCGCCTGAGTAAGCTTTTCAAAAGAGAGCGACGTGTCGCCTCCTAGAGGCGACGCACAATGATCTCTCTAACTTGGCTCTCCGAAAATTGTCTCAAAACATCCCCAAAAGCTACCAAACTTTTTGGGTACTCTAAAATTCTCCAAAGAAACACAATGGACCCAAAAAGATCATTTATGAATGCCTATACCGAAAGCTAACTCTCACGTGTTGACTTTAGTGAAACAGTTATGGTTTTGGCACATCTTCGTGCCTAACCAACTTCACCATATGTATAACCAATCATAATACTAAATATGTACAATTTTAAATTATAGGGTACCAAATGAGCATTCTTGGAAACATAGGATACCAAGTCTGTATTTCGATCAAACACAGGGTACCAAATAGTTATTTACTCTTTAATTTTCTAAAACAATCTACCAATCAAAGCTTATGATGGGCCCCATAAATTTTAAGTATTCAAAATCATAAAATTTTATCCGAAATGGATACAAATCTGGCCCATATAAAACTTTCTACTAAATTAAGATGATGTACCATTTTCTAATAAATTAATATGGGTACTAAATATAGACAAAGATCATGTCGTCCTACTAATTAGTTAGGCAGGCATAAAGTGTATCTTGGCCAAATATGCTCAATAAGGAGGGAGAAACAGAAGGACCCTATACCTTTTATTTTCAATTTTAGGTCGTCATAAAAAAAACAAAAAAAAAGATGAGACATTTCTTAAAGCATGACAATTTATTAAACAATCACAATTCCACTAATATCGCCAATATGTTTCAAATTTAAACCAAATCTTTCACATACCTAGAAGTTAAAATAGCATATTAAAAAAAAACAATATATTGAAACAAACAAGTAATAAAATGCCAAAAAATACACATAGAAATGCCTTAAAAGCATTTCGACACTCACAAACAATAGAAAAAGACACATAAACAGGTTATAATTGTGACATAAAAACGTGCAGACAACTCATTACATTCCATTACAACCAAATACAACTGTAATGGAAGAAAATGTAGCCAATTTAAGCGTAAAAAACAATCAACCCAAATTAGAACTTTTCATAACAACAAACAGGAATTTTGTTTTTAGAAGAAACTTGGCCTCGTTAAAACCTTTCAAGAACAAAACTCAGTGGGAAAAAGTTCAGGAGATGAAAAAGAGTGTAAAGGAGATATCATTGATAGCAGGCATTAGCCTAAATAATAATATCAATACAATGGGGATAGCCAGTCCACCATACATGATGAGAGTCCAGAGAAAGTGCCAATTTTTCCAAAGAGTGAGCTACTCCATTAGCACTTCTAGGCCAATGACAAAAGTTAATGTCAAAATAATCATTACAAATTATAATGATATCTCTAACAATATGCTAAATAAGAGTTGTCAGATCGCTTGTGTTGGATTGCTTGAACAACATGAAGACATTCTTATTCCACAATGACATTCTAATAATTCAAATTTCAACATAACTAAAGGCTCTGTAGAACTACCAAAGCATCAGCAAGTGAAGGGTTGTAAGAGGATGTGTGAGTCCAAGTAGCTGAGACAATAGAGGTATTAAGGTGGTCTCTCAGGCCCATTCCACCTTCCCTACATTATTGTTTATCGCAACATCTGTATTAAGTTTAAGCTTAGTGGCACGCAAGGGACACCAGCTCTGGGTGATTTGGTTACTATGGGGGGATAGTGTACCATGAGTAGAGTTAGCATCAGTATATCTTTGGAGGAAATCAAGAGCCCATGGAATTATCATCACATCTTGTAGCATTTTTTCCTCATTAAAAAATTTCTTTCGCCGAAACCAATTCCTCCAAATGATGCTCATCACATTCTCAAATTTCCTTTTAGAGATGTAGGTCGAGAGGCCTATAACGAAACCATAGAAATCAATATAGTGTTTATGAGGAAAATTTACCATAGTACTGACTTCCTTTCTAATGGTTTGCAATGTCGATCATTCCCAAAGGGCATGGAGAGTGGTCTCTGGACCTTCCAAGCATAAATGGCATATATCTTCCAAATGCATCACATGGTGCTGCTGATTGGACATGGCAGGTATCCAATTGTGGGGCGCTTCCAAAGGAAAAGTTTAATAAAGAGCCATTGGAAGTTTCAGCTTATTTCAAACCTTTATCCTTGACCACCAACCAATATCAACTACGAACTGAATAACACCCTATGTCCTCATGATGCTAAACTAGACAATCCTTATCATTGGATGGACCCTGAGGAATAGAAAGAATTGCCTCCACCTCTTCTTAATGAAAGATTGATTAATTATAGGAATATTCCAATCGCCCGTTGGATGCATGAGTAAGTCTACTCTAGAGGAAGGTGGTAGGACTCTTGGGGAGATGGTGCAGTGGCCATTTCCTCTTGGGATCCAATAGTCTGAGTTTGTTGAAATATCCTTCCCACTTCCAACTTTCCATCTAGAACCAATTTTAAAGAGGTTTCGACTTGTAATATCAGCATTTGCATTTCAGGGGTATTGTGGTAATTTTTCCCTATGGGGGAAATTTGGTCATTTATATTCATGCATATGGGAATTTTTTTTTTATTATTTCAAGATAATGTGTGATTTATTTCATGATTATGATATGTGTGTGTATGGTAGCAACAAGACACACTCCCTTCAAGTATTGACGGTTTAAGTGCAAATTATATTAGAAATAATGGGTGAGAATAGAAATATGAATCTTGTGGTAGAAATTGTGATTTCCATAAGTCAAAACTATTAGCTTAAGGAGGAATTACTAAAAAGGGCTTAAGTGGTTTCATAAGGAAGCTTAGATAGGGGATAGGATGGTAATTATGTATTATTAATTATTAAGAATTAATTAATTGTGGAAAAAATAAAGGTTAAATCTATCGTATCAATTGATGTATCGATCAAAGGAATGATTTTATCTAAGGTTGAGGTCTAGAAGGTTGGAGAAGTAAGAATCAACTTGAAGGTAAGATCTTATGACTCTTTACAATCTAGGTCATGTTTATAATTGTTCATGAAATTTAAGGGTAGAGGATATGAATTAGTTCTTAGAATTTTATGTTAGGGTATTTTATGAATATGTTTTAATGTTATAAACATGCTATGGAAGAATTAATGATGAAATAAGGACTGGCTTTGGGATATATGTTCATAACTTGGAAAGAATGAGTTTTATTGTAACACCCTGCTAATAAGGGTATGTTACCAAGTGTGTTTAAAATCAGTGCTGGACTTGCTAAACAAGTCATTTGGACTAAACATGTGATTAAGCCACTAAGGATTTAGGTACTAAAAATTTTGGTCAAGTCATAAACATTTTCATTAATCAAAGACTTTATTCTTTACATGGAATCCCAAAAAAAACACAAGTTTAAAAGTTGGTTACAACACCAAGGTTACATGACAAGCCGACCTAGGCGGCAAAAGTTGGGTTCAACCCTAGCTTCCTTGAGTATCTCGGTCGTGGCGGTTGAGCGGACTGCATATGTAAATGTTACTGCTATCGCTCTCCAACTCAAGGATGGCCAAGCTTTTCTTTTTCTTTACCTGCACCACAAAGCACCTGTGAGCCGAAAGACTCAGCAAGAAACATATTCAACAATTCACATAGTAATACATCAAACTAGCAATAATAACTGAAACTAGCGTAACATATTACAAATTAACAACCATAGAGTTGCGCAAGTGCGTGCCGCACTCCCTTTCAATTTGTTTGGCATCCGAGCCAGTCAGATGCTTGGTGCATCCCCAAGGTGGCCCAGCCATTGTGGCCTACACTCCACATGCATAATGCAAATCTCAGCTTATAAGCCAAGTCCCACCAATCCTCGACTTATGAGTCGAGCCTCACATACCCCCAACTTATAAGTCGAGGCTTAAAGACTGTCGACTTATAAGCCGAGCTTCAGAGATCCTTGACTTATTAGTCGATGTTGACCCTTTATTAGGCCAACGACACGAATTCAAATAAAATGATAGAAATGAGATGAATTCCAGTCATGAAGATAAATGACACAAGGATTTATAGTGGTTCGGCCCCGAGTGTTGGTAATGACCTACGTCCACTTAGTGATCATATTGATGTACTGAAAACCTGCGATCAGTAGACAAGGGTTTATCGAGTTTCACAAGCTCAATAATAGTTACAAAGAATTGTGTAAAACCAATGATTTTCTCTCAGTCTCCAAAGATCCCTCTCACAAGCCCTTTGAGTCTTACTTATAGGTTCAAGGATCTCCTAATGGGCTGATGGGCCTTGATTACATTTAATACAAACATATCTGAATAATAATGGAAATTACACTGTTTACATAAATGCAAGATCAAATATTTCTAGAAAATATCTGACATAATGCAACCAACTCTGATTGCCTATGAAATATCTCTCCTTTGATCGATGGTCGAACAACACATAACCACTTAAATTGCCACGCACATCTCACTTGCGTACTAATCTTGACACGTCATCAAATGCATCTTGTTTGGGTAAACAGTCGAGACCCTTAAATCAAATATGTCTCGAATAAATCGATCTTTAACCAAGTACCACAACAGATTCCTGGTTTATAAACCAAACCCCTAGTCACAACAGACAATCACGTAATCCATTTATCATATATATACAAATACAATGTATTATAATACTTTTAAACAAACATACATAGGCATAATCATAATCATGCACATTCACCGACCTAACGCCCAAATCAAGATTACACTCAGCATTCGGGCCGGCCCCAATCATGTATATCATATTCTAGGTGCAGTTTTCTTACCTTTGGTCCAAGTGCAAGCTACCAACGAACAACTCTTAAGTACGATCCCTGATCCGAGCCCTTAGCATTGACCTAGCCACAACCATGATAAAGAATTCCATCAAAAATAAGTGAATAAAGGCTTCCAGACCAAATCCTAGCCTCCGGGACATTGAATTCCACCAAACACGGTAGTAGAATCGATCCTGAGCTCAAAAGATTGAGTGCTCGCACTAAAAACCTTCTCGGGGTCCAAAAACCCTTTAAGAGCCGCGACACTATGCCCTTATGATGTGGCCCGCCTCAAACCAGAGGCTCAGCCTCCCCAAAACACCAGACATGCGCCGCGGCCCAGCCTAAGAGGCACCGCAGTGAGACCTTGCGACAGAGCCCTCCTTGGCTCTTTTGGTTCAAGAGGGTCGCGGCACACCAAGAACAGGACCACAGCCCGCCCCCCTTCAACCCACAATTTTTGGATTTTTTCCTTTAGCCAATGCAACTAAAAACAACCTAATCACACTCAAATCTTTAATTCAATCCCCATAATCAGTATAACTCCTTTCCAACAACAAAACCTAACAAATTCATTGATTAAAACTCATCATGAATCCCAAAATTCACTCTCCCAACTCACCCTCATGCAAACACCAAAGCTTTCAACAAAATCACAAAAGTATCATGAAGAGTTCGAATTTAAACCTTCACATCTGAGATGATAACACCCTAGAGCTAATCCCAAAGTTTCCCAAGCTTAATCCTTCAATTTCCTAAGCTTTGTTCTTCAATTTCCTCAAGATTTTCCAAGCTTTCAATAAAAGTGAGAGAGAGTTACGGGAGAGAGAAAGTGGTTCTATTTTGATTACTCTATTTTTGAGCTTCCTCTCAACTGAAGAAAGCTTTAGTCAAGTCTCTAATTAGGCAGAAATGACCTAAATGCCCCTAGGGCAATTCAATCTCTCCAAAGCCCTCCAAGGGAAATTCCGTCAATTGCCACTTCCCATGATTCCCCGAATGTTTGTCTAAATCCCCAACTATCTCAAAATAATAGTCATTTAATCTCCCACTACCCGACAAATCCTAGCAAAGTACTAATTACCAAAATACCCCTAAGCTCACACCGAGCCGGGTATTTTATCCCATTGTGACTTTTATGCTAACTTGCTCACCAGGGTCGCCTCACGTCGTATAACCCAAATATATCCACATATGAATGTGGTCTCAATCACACAGATGCAAATTTACAATTATACCTTCAGCGGGTCAAATTACCAATATGCTATTCTTATAAGAAATGGGCACACACACGCATATTTAATATTTCTAAACATGCAAGCATAGTTATATTATAATATAATTCACATAATGACATGCTCGTACTATATTAGCTCATAATTAAAACAATTATTGCCTCCCGGCCCCCTAATCCAGGCACTAAGCCATATTAGGGAATTTGGGATGTTACAACTATCCCCTTCTTACAGGAATTTCGTCCTCGAAATTTTACATGAACTATTCGGGATAAAGATCCCGCATGGTTGATTCCAACTCCTAGGTTGCTTCCTCAACCTCGTTGTTCCTCCATAAACCTTCACCAAAGGTATGGTTTTATTCCTTAGGACCTTGTCCTTTCTGTCTAATATCTAGATTGGCTACTCCTCATAGGACATATTCGTCTGCAGCTCCAGATCTTCATAACTCAGTACATGAGTCTCATCAGATACATACTTCCGTAACATCGAAATATGAAACAAGTGCACGGCCGACAATGCCGGAGGTAATGCCAACCTATGGCCACCTGACCGATCCTTTCCAGGATCTCAAAAGGTCCTACGGACCTAGGGCTCAACTTTCCCTTTTTCCCAAATCTCCTCACCCCCTTGAGTGGTGAAACTCTAAGGAAGACATAGTCTCCCACTGAACTCCACGTTCCTACGCTTCAGATTCGCATAACTTCTCTTACTACTCTGCGATGCAAGCATCCGAGCTCTGATCTTTTTGATGGCTTCATTGATCCTCTGAACTGCCTCAGGACCCAAGTATCTGTGCTCACCCAACTCATCCCAGTGAATAGGTGATCTATACTTCCTACCATACATCATCTCATAAGGAGCCACTCCTATGGTCGCCTGGTAGCTGTTGATGTAGGAAAACTCTATCAGGGGTAAATATTTACTTCAAGACCCCTCAAAGTCCAATACACATGCTCTCAGCATGTCCTCCAGTATTTCGATAGTCCACTCAGATTGACCATCGGTCTGAGGATGATAGGTTGTACTAAACTTCAGCTGTGTGCCCATTGCTCTCTGTAAACTTCCCCAAAACTTGGAAGTAAATGTGGGGTCTCGATCTGACACGATCGACCTTGGGGCTCCATGAAGACGTACTATCTCTTTTACATAGAGATCTGCGTACTAGTCAACGGTATAATTCATCTTCACTAGTAGAAAGTGAGTCGAATTGGTATATATGTCTACAATAACCCATACCAAACCGTGCTGACCCACTGTCTTGGAAAATCCCATCCCAAAGTCCATTGTGATGTCTTCCCACTTCCACTCTGGAATGTCCAAGGGTTGTAGCAGTCCAGCTAGTCTCTGATGTTAAGCTTTGATCTACTGACACGTTAGACATTTGGCTACATACTCTGTTACATCACCCTTCTTCCCCGGCCACTAATACAAAGTTCTTAGATTCTGATACATCTTCTTGGTGCCGGGATGCAAGGAATACGGAGTGGTATGAGATTCATCCAAAATCTTCCGTCTAATAACAACATCCATCAGAACACAAATCCACCCTTATATCTTAAAAAACCCAAATCTGATATTGTATAGTCCCTAGCCACTCCAGCTAGGACGTCCTCTCTAATCTTCACCAACTATAGCTCTTGTAACTGACCCTCCTTTATCCTTTCTAGAATAGTAGACCGCAAGGTAATGTTGGCTAACTGGCCCACTACTAACTCAATCCATGCTCTAGTCATATCCTCTGCTAACTTCTTGGATATCTGTCTTGCACTATACAACTTAGGGGTGTTCATAAAACCGCCCACACCGCACAAAACGCCTACACCGCACCACACCGCACCACAATTTGCGGTTTAGAACCCTTCACGGTGCGGGTGCGGTTTGTATTTTTGCCAAACCACGTGGTGAGATGCGGTTTGCGGTTTTAAATTTTATAAATGTAATTCAAACCACACCGCACCACATCATTATATATATATATATATTTTTTAATTTTACTACATTTAAAGTTAACGCATAAATATTTATATAGTATTATATAATATACACAATATCTAGAGAAAAAATATAATGTTTTATAGGATGCTAACACATATTCTAATTCAATCTAAAGATATTAATCCTTAATTAAAATAATATTTACTTTTATATTACATTTTTTCTTTGTTATTAGTTTGTTATATTTTTATTAATTTACTTAAAGTTTATTAGCTTGTTGTAAATTTAATTATTTTGATAAGTACTCTATGGTTATGAGATTTATTATGAATCTTTCTTAATTAGAATATTTAATTGTTAAATTATTTGGAGATATGTATAAACCGCCCACACCGCACCGCACCACACTACATTTTTGCGGTGCGGTTTATGCAGTTTGAGGTCTATGCGGTGCAGGTTGTGGTTTGAAAAATTGTTCAAACTGCATATGCGGTGCGATCCAAAAAAATTAGAGAAAAACCGCACCACCCGCACCACGAACTCCCCTAATACAACTATCCTGGACCTCTCTGACTTAAGGCATCTGCCACCACATTGGCTTTCCCTGGATGATAAAGGATATCACAATCATAATCCTTCACCAGTTCTAACCAACGCCTCTGTCTCATATTCAAATCCCTCTGTGTGAAGAAGTACTTGAGGCTCTTGTGGTCTGTATATATCTCATACTTCTCTCCATAAAGGTAATGCCTCCATACATTTAATGCAAAGACCACCGCTGCCAACTCCAGATCATGGGTTGGATATCTCTGCTCATAATCCTTCAACTGGCATGACGCATAAGCTATTACCTTCTCTACCTGCATAAGGACACAGCCTAACCCCTGCCATGAAGCATCACAATAAACCTTGAACTTCTCATGATCTGTCGGAAGACTCAAGACTGGGGCGGTGATCAAACGCCGCTTTAACTCTTGGAAGTTGTTCTCACATATGTCCGACCACGTAAACTTATGATTCTTATGTGTCAGTTCTATCAGTGGGGTAGCTATCCTTGAGAACCCTTCCACAAACTTCCTATAATAGCCTGCCAATCCAAGGAAGCTTCTAATCTCAGAGGCATTCCTTGGCCTTGGCCAATTTCTGACAGCCTCAATCTTAGCTGGGTCTACCATAATCCCATCTCTACTAACAATATGACCCAAGAAAGTCACTTGAGGTAACCAGAACTCACACTTCTTGAACTTCGCAAATAACTTGTGTTCCCTCAGTCTCTACAAGACCAATCTGAGATGTTGCTCATGTTCTTCCTCTGAGTGTGAATAAACCAAGATATCGTCAACGAAGATGATCACAAATCGGTCCAGATAGTCTTTGAACACTGTTGCATCCCAAAAGAGGGTGTTTTAATAATTAAACTCGCAAGTGCACGAATCGTTTCGGAATATAATGTTCATGTAAGTACGAGGTCGAACCCATGGGAGTTGACTAACATCAAAAGAAACTATTTCAAACAAAGCAAGAATATTCTAACCTAGTTCCAAATATTTGATGAAATTTTGTTTTAGAAAAATAAAACACAAGTAATAAAAAGATTTAAGATTAAATAGAAAAATTGTTTTCAAATGAGATATATAAAATAAGATTATTAAGATTTTAGAATCCACAAAGTGCAAGTTCAATAGTATTTATAAGTATATTGATTCCCAAGTTTTAATACAGTTGAAATAAATCACACTATATATTTTTTCAAAATATATTTTCTATTCAAGCACAAGTTACTCTTTCAAAAAGGTAGGATTTTTCTTCACTTTTATAAGATATAATTTCTAAGCATTAGTTGTGTTACAACCTAATGAAACTACAAAAAATCAAAGAGATTATGTTTAGGCAAAATATGATACTTATGCTCTAAGAATTAGATGTGAACAATTTAATGAAAAACATTTAATCAAAGAATATCATATTTTTGCATAATGAAGAACTAAGTGCAATATGCTTTAACACTCAATAATAGATGAAAAATGCATATCATTGATAGAAAAATCCATAAACAATGTTACACAAATGGGAAATCAACATACAATAAAAAAATACTATCTAGTTACATTTTGCTTCATCATCATCTTAATAACCTTTGAAAAAGATTAGAAGCTCATAACTAGATAAAAATTACAAAATAACATAGTTGACATGCTCTTCAAAAGATGAAAATGGTAGAGAGAAACTAGTGAAAAGAAGAGAGAAAAATGTGTAGAAGATGTTGAAAAAAAAAATGAAGAAGAAGAGCTCCCCAAATGGTCTTACAAGACTCTATTTATAGGCAAAATATGGAGATTAAATTAATCAAGTTAAAATAAATAAATTGATTAATTTAATTGTGTTGGGAAGTGGTAGGATAAATAGAGTAAGTGTAAGAGTATTGGAAATATGGAATGTTTGGTGGGGTAAAATATTAGTGAAAAGCTAGGGTAAAAAAAATAAATTGGGAATGTTTATTTAGGTAAGAAAAATAGGGAAGAGTGAATTGATATTTGAGTGAAAGAAAAAAAACATTAGGAAGAAAAATGTGACTTTTTTTTTTGGTCTTTTGGTGGCTATGGTGGAGGAATGCAGCACTTGGAGTGTATCAAGTGATTGGGCCTAATTTGGGCTTGGTTTGTTGATGTTGGGCCTTGGATGCTTCGGTGGTGCTTCAGGAAGGCTGGCGTTGGAAGCACATCCTGAAAGAAAGTGGCATTTGACTGCTGAAGCTGACGTTGCTGATGAGGAGGGATTCAGGTTGATGCGTTGATGCTATATGCAATATGCTGAAGGAAAATCATATGTGATATGTGCATATGTGCATATGTTGTGCTGGCATGTGGAGTCAACGTGGCTGGTGGAGTGCTGAATGTAAGTTGATGCATCTATGAGATAAGGAGGCATGGAGAGGTTGGGCCTTGCTGATGGGCTTCCTTGGGCCTTGCTGAAGGTGTTTCAAAAATGACATCTTTCACTTCTTTTTCAGCTTTTTATCATTTTTTTCAAACACGAAAATACAATAAAAATCCCTACAAAATAAACATAAAATAAATCATAATAAAATATTTTCAACTATAAAATAAATTAAGCTCATTCTTTGAAAATATTAATTATAACTTAATTTATATTTAACACTTAAGCTCAATAATACAACATTTTTTTACCACAAATTAAACTACAACATTTCACAACAAAATAACTAAAAAAACACACAAAAATATATAAAATCAAAATAAACCCCATAAATTAAAAATTACTTTAAAACTTAATAAATCAATTAAAAACTCAAGAACTAAGCAACAATTAACACATAAAAAGTGGTAAAATAACTCTATTTTGTAGAGTTATCAAACACTCTGTTCATTATGTCCATGAAAGTTGTCGGGGCGTTAGTCAAACCAAATGACATAACAAGAAATTCATAGTGCCCATATCTGGTACAAAAAGCTATTTTTTGTATGTCTTCCTTCTTAATCCTCAACTGGTGATAACCAGATCAAATATCTGTCTTTGAGAATACCATTTTACCTTGCAATTGGTCGAATAAGTCATCTATCCTTGGTAAAGGATACATGTTCTTAATAGCCAACTTATTCAGTTCCTTGTAGTCTATGCACATCCTCAGAGAACCGTCCTTCTTCTTCACAAATAAAACGGGTGCACCCCACGGTGAGAAATTGGGTATGATAAAACCCAAATCCAACAACTCCTATAAATGTACCTTGAGTTCTCTCAACTCTATTGGGGCCATCCAGTAAGGTGCCCTAGACACTGGCTCTGTCCCAGGTGCCAGCTCAATAACAAACTCAATCTCCCTGTGAGGCGATAATCCTGGCAACTCCTCTGGGAACACATCTAGGAACTCATAAACCAACCTAGTTTCTTCTAGTCCCACTGACCCAACCTGAGTGGTATCCACCACACTGGCAAGAATCCTATGCAACCTCCTTGCAGTAGGTCTCTAGCCTTCAATGCTGAAATCATAGGCACTCAGAGTCCATGCATAGTGCCCATGAACACAAAGGGTTCCTCACCCTCAGGCTCAAAGGTTACCATCTTCTTATTTCAATCAATGGTCGCCTCATATCTAGTCAACCAGTCCATTCCCAAAATCATATCAAAGTCGGTCATAACAAACTCTATTAGGTCAACCGACAATTCCTTGTCGTCCACCATTACTAGCAATGATCTGACCCATCTTCTGCAAACCACTAACTCCCCAGTGGGTAATAACGTCCCGAACCCCTCAGCATAATAATCACAGGGCCTACACAGTCTATCAATAATCCTACTAAAAACATAAGAGTGTGTCGAACCAGAATCAATCAGCACAGTATAAGATATGCCAGCACTAGAAAGCTGACCTGTGACCACTAATGGTCTAGCCTCAGCCTCAGCTTGTGTCAACGCAAATACTCGAGCTAGAGTCGAGTTGTATGTCTTCTTAGGTTATTCTTTCTTCATTCTTGGGCCGTCCTTCTTGAGAAGCCCCACAATCCCACATACAAAGCAGGCCTTCGCCCGACACTCTCCCAGATGACATCTCCTGCATCTGGCACACTCTGAATATGTCTTCTAGCTCTCATTGCCACCTTGGCAGCCAATCTGTACACCATGTGGCCTCCTATCAGGTCTAGGAGCCCAAGCAGTATCCGGGGGCCTCTGTCCCCGGATTCACTGATTCAAGGGGATGGACAGAAGAGTTTGAACGGGCGAGTGACTTTAGAGTTCCACTGGTTCCAAAGACTAAAAGCCGGAATAGTGGATCCAGTAGTTCTAAATATAGATAGAAGAATCCTGAATGAACAACCATCCACAAATGTCGATTCATTCAAGCAAGAGAGTGCAAAATCCTTTCCTTTGACACTGGTCCCATAAACGAGTGAAAAATGCCTTGTACAGTTTTTCTTTTCCCTTTCAGCCAGTCCAAGAGTTCACTCGAAAGCGGCTGTCTTTCTTTTCTGGTCGTTGGGGCCTCCACCCCTACATATTCCTGAGAAGGGAGGTCTCGTTCTCCTCATATCCCTCCTGGCCACGTTCTCACGCCAGATCTTGTTCTCAACACCCTCTGCAGTAAGGGCTCTCTCTACTACCTGAGCCTATGTCGTCACTCCAGGTACTGTAGTAATTCTAACATCCCGGACTATCATAGGTTGTAGCCCCTGGAGGAATCTTTCCTTCCTTGTCCCATCAGTGGGTACTAAGTCTGTAGGAAACTTGGCTAATCTGTTGAATTTCAGGGCATATTCAGTCACCAACATATTCCCTTGTAACAGTCTACTAAACTCTTTATCCTTTGCAGCTCTAATGGCCTCATTATAATACTTCTTATTGAAGAGGATTCTAAACTCTTCCCAGTTCATTGTGGTTACATCCCTAGTCTGGGACACCACCTCCCACCAGATTTGGGCATCCTTCTGAAACATATACGTGGCACATGCCACTCTCTCATTGCCCACCATCCTCATAAAATCCAGGATGGATGTAATCATAGCCATCCACTGTTCTGCCTTAAGTGCATTTGCACTACCTTCGAAAAGTGGAGGGTGTTGTTTTCTGAATCGTTCATACACTTACTCCCAATAGTTCTCTAATTTTCTCTACTACTATACAGCCGGTACTGGAACAGCAGCTGGGATCCCTGATGCAGCGTTCCCAGCTGGAACCTGCTGTTGCCTCAACTGGCGAATCTCTTCATCTTGTCTCTGCAACCTAGCTTGCATATCTGCAAGTATCTGTTGCCAGTTATCAGGGACTGGCGGAGGGTTTTGACCCTGTTCATTACTTCCTACCTAATTCCCAGCGTTAGCTAACTCATTAGATTTCCCAGGAATCATACTTCCAAATCTATCTGCAATCAATGACTCGGCTTATCAGGCAGTAATAACAATATCTCATACCAACCCACGGTTTAACACCAATCGAATAAGCATCCACATGCAATGACAATGCTAATAAGCATCCCAGTAATTCACACATAACAATCATGCTAATAAGCAGAGGAATTCATTATCATAATTGAACAAGATGTTTATAAGCACATTCTTGGCATGCATACACATAACATAATGTTATTAAACATTTCCAATAATTAAGAGCAAGAATAATGCTAATAAGCATTTTCAGCATGCATAAATAGTTAACGATGCTAATAAGCATATTTTGTCAACATGTAATGGTGCTGATAAGCATTCCCCATTCATACGCGCACGTACAGTAGTGCTAATAAGTGTTTCTAACATTCAACAATAACAATGATGTTGATAAGTAATTTTACAACATTTACAAGTGTCTATCGTGCTAATAAGCACATCCTCAACCTACATACAGCAGTCAAGGGCAGGGCCCTATCAGAATAGCTCATGCTTCTTATTTAAGCTACCAGGCAAAGCATATATAGTTCATTAAGCAGATATACACATAATTATATTAATAGTTACCTAACCATTCATTGAGCTTGTCTTTAGCAGTGAATGTACATGCCCAGTCCAACATCAAGAACCCTTAAACCTTGGCGGCTCTGATACCAAGTTGTAACGCCCTACTAATTAGGGTATGTTACCAAGTGTGTTTAAAATCAGTGCTGGACTTGCTAAACAAGTCATTTGGACTAAACATGTGATTAAGCCACTAAAGGTTTAGGTACTAAAAATTTTGGTCAAGTCATAAAAAATTTCATTAATCAAAGACTTTATTCTTTACACGGAATCCCCAAAAAAAAAACACAAGTTTAAAAGTTGGTTACAACACCAAGGTTACATGATAAGCCGACCTAGGTGGCAAAAGTTGGGTTCAACCCTAGCTTCCTCGAGTGTCTTGGTAGTGACGGTCGAGTGGACTGTATATGTACCCGTCACTGCTATCGCTCTCCAACTCATGGCTGGCCAAGCTTTTCCTTTTCTTTACCTGCACCACAAAGCACCCGTGAGCCAAAAGACTTAACAAGAAACATATTCAACAATTCACAAAGTACTACATAAGACTAGCATTAATAGCTGAAACTACCGTAACATATTACCAATCAACAACCATAGAATTGCACAAGCGCGTGTCGCACTCCATTTCAATTTGTTTGGCATCCGAGCTAGTCAGATGCTTGGTGCATCCTCAAGGTGGCCCAGCCATTATGGCCTACACTCCACGTGCATAATGCCAATCTCAGCTTATAAGCCAAGTCCTACCAGTCCCGACTTATGAGTCGAGCCTCATATACCCCCGACTTATAAGTTGAGGCTTAAAGACCCTCAACTTATAAGTTGAGCTTCAGATATCCTCGACTTATGAGTCGAGCCCCTCAAATAAAATATGTCTCGACTAATAAATCAATCTCTAACCAAGTACCACAACAGATTCCTGGTTTATAAACCAAGCCCCTAGTCACAACAGACAATCACATAATCCATTTATCATATATATACAGGTACAATGTATTATAATACATTTAAACAAACATACATAGGCATAATCATAACCATGCGCATTCACCGGCCTAACGCCCAAATCAAGATTACACTTAGCATTCGGGCCGAGCCCAAATCATGTATATTATATTCTGGGCGCAGTTTTCTTACCTTCAGTCCAAGTGCAAGCTACCAACAAACGACTCTTGAGTACGACCCCTGATCTGAGCCCTTAGCGTTGACCTAGCCTCAACCATGATAAAGAATTCCATCAACAATGAGTCAATAAAGGCTTCCGGACTGAATCCTAGCCTCCGGGGCATCGAATTCCACCAAACACGGTAGTAGAATCGATCCCTTAAGAGCCACGGCCATATGCCCTTATGCTGCGGCTCGCCTCAAGTCAGAGGCTCAGCCTCCCCAAAACACCAGACACGTGTCGTGGCCCAGCCTAAGAGGCGCCACGGTGCACCCTCACGGCAGAGCCCTCCTTGGCTCTTTTGGTTCAAGAGGGTCGCGACACACAAGGAACAGGGTCGCAGCCCACCCCCCTTCAACCCACAATTTTTGGGTTTTTTCCTTTAGCTGAACCCAACTAAAAACAACCCAATCACACTCAAATCTTTAATTCAAACCCCATAATAAGTATAACTTATTTCCAGCAACAAAACCTAACTAATTAGTTGATTAAAACTCATCAAGAATCCCAAAATTCACTCCCAACTCACCCTCATGCAAACACCAAAGCTTTCAACAAAATCACAGAAGTATCATGAAGAGTTCGAATTTAAACCTTTACCTTTGATTTGATAACACCCTAGAGCTAATCCCCAAGTTTCCCAAGCTTAATCCTTCAATTTCCTAAGCTTTGTTCTTCAATTTCCTCAAGATTTTCAAAGCTTTCAAGAAAAGGGAGAGAGAGTTATGGGAGAGAGAAAGTGGTTCTGTTTTGATTACTCTATTTTGAGCTTCCCCTCAGCTGAAGAAACCTCTAGTCAAGTCTCTGATTAGGCACAAATGACCTAAATGCCCCCAGGCCAGTCCAATCTCTCCAAAGCCCTCCAAGGGAAATTCCATCAATTGCCATTTCCCGTGATTCTCATAATGTTCCCCTAAATCCCCAACTATCTCAAAATAATAGTCATTTAATCTCCCACTACCCAACAAATCCCGGCAAAGTACTAATTACCAAAATACCCCTAAGCTCACCCTGAGCTAGGTATTTTATCCCGTTGTGACTTTTCTGCTAACTTTCTCACCAAGGTCTCCTCGCATTGTATAAGAAAAATATATCCACATAAGAATGTGGTCTCAATCACACAGACACAAATTTACAATTATACCCTCAACGGGTCAAATTATTAAAATGTCATTCTTATAAGAAACGGGCCTACACACACATATTTAATATTTCTAAACATGCAAGCATAGTTATATTATAATATAATTCACATAATGACATGCTCATACTATATTAGCATATAATTAAAACAATTATTGCCTCCTGGCCCCCTAATCCAGGCACTAAGCCATATTAGGGAATTTGGGATGTTACATTTATTGTGTAAGAATTGTTAGAGTTATTGAGTCAGAGGATTCTCATGAAATTTTGAAATTTTAGTGATCTATAATAATTTTATGATGATGTGGATGGATTCAATATGAGAAAAACGTAAAAAGAATTGTTCAAGTCGGATTTAAATTGAGAGAGTTATAGCTATTTGACGAATAGTCGCGATCTGGGTTCTCCGTCAGGCGCAACCGCGCCCAAGAGGTAGTAGGACTGCACTACATGCAGAGAAAACATTTTTTTTCCTCATTTTGATTGTCTTGGTTTGGGCTTTGATGGTAAAGTTTAAGGGTTTTCTGTTTGGGGATATTAGGACTTTCTTAAGGAAATTTTTAGGTAGTTAGGTGTCCTAGAAAGTCTAAGATAGATTACATAAGTCTAATATGATGTATGATCTCTAAGTTCAAGCTTGTATGTCGTTTGGCTTAGGACTTGCTAAAGGATACTTGAATGAAACAAGGGATGTGTTTGGAACATTGCTGGACCTGAGGTAAGATGTTGGGCAAAGTAGTTATCGGAACAAGTAAGTGTCTGAGGCCGTGGAGGTTTAAGGTGGGACGCCATTCGCTACTATAAACTATCAACACTGGCTTACGTTGTTTCTTTGCTGTATACTTGTGTGACATGCTTACGTGATGAAAATGTATGTGTACATTATTATCAAATGCATGCTTACGTTTCTCGTGCTTAGTTGCACACTTGACCAGGTTATCACTGGTTTACGACCAGTATGACATCGGTAATAAGTGTTAAGATTGTATGATGAGATGTTGTGGTACGGTATGATTATGAAATAATTATGGTACATTATGGTATGCCATGGTATATGTTAAGTTATGCTATGAGAATAATGTGATACGATATTGTTATCCAAAAAATTAGCGTTGATGACGTGGCAAGTGATCCCTGGACACGTGGCAGACACCTGGAGGAACTCTGCTAGTGTATCGACCAGAAGACGTATTAGAAGCGGTAAGCAGCCCAGTCATACCTGCGACCAGTCTGGTCGCAGGTTCCGCATGCAATGTCATATTACTGTAAAAATCTATGTAGATCCCGAATTTAACTCACACAATCTCCTGAATATCCGATTATTTAGGAGAGAATATTGGCAACTAA
Source organism: Humulus lupulus (assembly GCF_963169125.1). Taxonomy (NCBI): domain Eukaryota; kingdom Viridiplantae; phylum Streptophyta; class Magnoliopsida; order Rosales; family Cannabaceae; genus Humulus; species Humulus lupulus. The sequence goes on from NC_084796.1 coordinate 24,623,916, forward strand.
ATCATGTAATCCCCCTTGAGCCTATAAATAGGAAAGGATAGCTCAAGGAAGGGACTTTTTGGCTTTTGTATTATTTGAGATTAGAGTAATTCTCCTTGGAATATTGTATTGTTCGTCAGAGGTTAGTGAAACTCATTGAACCCTTGTTCTTTGATCGCTCCTTTGATTCTTATATCAATAATATCTAAGTGGACGTAGGTTATTACCAGATCCTGGGGCCGAACCACTATAAAAATATCGTGTTCTTATTACTTTTTGTCATTACGTTCTTCTCAACACATTAATTCATATCAAGCATATTCTGACTCCGTGTGAGTTGACCAAAATCTGGGTCAACATTCTGGTACTTTCATTGAGAGCTTGATTTATCATTGCTGAGAAAACTAATGGCGAAAACTGGAAGGAAAGCTGGACAGGCGACTGCTGCTGCACCATCAAACCCACCTCCTCCTCCCCCTGCGAGCGTGGTAGAAGATGAGCCACATCTGGACTTTGAGGAGGAAGAGATGGATGATGCCACGCTGAAGAGTACCCTGGGGGCGTTGCAGGAGGAGCTGGCTAGTTTGAAAGCCAGCCAAGACTGCTGCCTAAGTTGTGGCGCGGCAGCAGCAGGAGATTGAACGGCAGCGCGCGGAATTAAGCGAAAGGCAGGCGGAGATGGACCACCGCCAGAGCGAAGCCATGGCAGCCCTCGAGGTGGCCTTGCAACTGGCAAGGAATCAGGCCGCACCTGTTTCGCAGCCTGACCAACCTATCAATGGGCCACCCCAGAGGGGTCCTAATCCCAGTCCACTGATCCAGTCTTCGAGTCCGCAAAGGCCCGAGCAGCCTCAGGTGCCCCATGACGATGTCCCACTGGACCCTGAGGCGCAGCCACCATCCCAAGCTGGTCGCGGCAATCCCCCGCAACAGAGGCAGAATAGGGCCGAACATCAGCCTCATAGTCCTAGACGCCGTAGGGGCGATGAGCCAAACCTACCGAACAGAGGTTAGTATCCCCCTGGTAACAGGAGGGACTCAGAGTTAGGCTCTGCGGTCCGGGGTCCCCCACGGCATGATAATGCACGGGGACACCACGACCAGCGCAGGCCGCCCTCTAACGTTCGGGACATTTCAGCCAGGGATGGAAATCGAGGGAACAGTCAATCCCACCATAGCCAATCAAGGTTCAGAGATGGCCATGGGTACAATGAGGCCGACTTAAGCAAGGGAAACGATGGCCGAAGGAATGAAGAAAGAGGTAAAGGCAGGAGCCAAGTACCTCAAGATGACCAACCCGATAGACGAGATGCTGGGGGGCAGCCCAGGAAAAATAATGTCTTCAACCGGCTCAGGGGTAGCGAGCAGCGGAGAAGAGACGAGGATTTGAGAGACGTACTCAACGATCGCCGTGAGCGGCATGGCGAGAACGTCCCCCCAGCAACAGATGCCACAACGATTCCTGCCACTGTACAGGCTCAAATAGATGCCCTTAACCAAGCAGTGCAGCAGCTGGTCGGGGGAAGGACATCTTATATCGACCACGATAGGAGGAAAGGCACTCCTTTCGTACAAAGGATAGCTAATGCCGAAAATCCAAGCAAGTTCAAAATGCCTACACTTCCAAACTTTGACGGGTATGGAGACCCAGTGTCTCATGTCAATAAGTTTGAAATACAAATGGACATTCAGAAAGTGTCTGAAGACGCTCGGTGCAGGATCTTCCCTGCAACACTTTCTAAAGCCGCGCAGGAATGGTTTTTTAAGTTCCCTCCCGCAAGCATAGTTTCCTGGGAAATGTTCGTAAGGGAGGACGGACAGTTCTATGCAGGCTGTGTGCATCCGACCGAAGCAAACCAGTTGGTTGAAATTCGCCAGCAGGATGGAGAATCAGTAAAGGACTACATCCAGCGCTTTATGCGAGTGGTGGCTGAAGCGAAAACGGTGGGGGACGAAGGCAAAATTATGGCCATAACCGTAGGGGTTAAACGTCGTTCTCCCTTCTGGAAAAGTCTCCGAAAGGAAGGGGTGAGAACTACCCAGGAATTTTTGGACCAGGCTGATCGCTACATCAAGCTCGAAGAAGCCATTGCCGACGATGGAAAGCCCTCAGGCAAGAATAAGAAGGCTTCCGAACCCGCCAAAGCCGCCAATGGGTCCAAACCTAATGGCAACGGCAAAGGCAACGGTAATGGCAAGAATAGTGGAAAACGGCCGTATAATGAGCCTTCCACCTCCGACAATAAACGAGCCAAGGGTAATCGTTATGAACCTCGGTTCACTAACTACAATGCCCTCGTTGAGTCTCGGGGAGAGGTTTATCAGGCCACAAGTTCTAGTGTGCCTTATAAAAAACCAGGCCCCATTCGAAAGGATATTTCAAAAAGAGACACTACCAAGTTCTGTCGTTATCATAATGACTACGGACATGACACCAATGAATGCAACCAGTTGAAAGAAGAAATCGAGTTCCTTATTAGACAAGGACACTTGAGAAGATACGTACGACCCTCGGGAAATTCCCAACGAGAAGCTCCGGGTAGCAACGAGCAGGCGCCCACGCGCCAACGCTCGCCACCCTTACAGCCTGCCCCCGTGACTGGCACACTCTTAACCATCTGTGGAGGCCCGCACCTTGCAGGAAATAGCGAAAAGGCCAGGGAACGATATGCTCGGACTCTGCGCCACGACCAGGACATTGAGATGATGACTGTGGAGGACCGTGCACCAAAAAAGGCTCGGTCAGAGGAAGGTGAGATAATCTTCTCTGATGGCGATGCCCAACACGTCTGGTTCCCACATTCCGATCCACTGGTCGTGGACATCCAGATGGCCAACATGATGGTGAAGAGAGTACTGGTCGATACAGGAAGTTCAGTGAATATCCTGTATAAATCAACACTGGAACGCATGAAATTGTCCGTTAAGGACTTGGAGCCCTGCAACCAAACGATATACAACTTCTCTGGAGAAGGACTCGCCCCCGCCGGATTGATCAAACTACCAGTGACGACGGGTACAGCGCCTGCAACAAGGACATTACTCTCCACTTTTGTAGTGGTCGATTTTCCTTCGGCGTACAATGCCGTCATCGGAAGGCCTATACTGGTTGATCTACGGGCCGTCATCTCTATGTGGCACTTGGCCATGAAGTTCCCAACAGACGCGGGGGTAGGATGCATGTTGGGGAACCAGAGGGAAGCCAGGGAGTGCTAAAACGCCTCAATCACAAAGGCGAAGAATGGAACGCCGAAGAGCACTACCTCAGATAGGTTGCAGATGGTAGTTGATACACAAGCCCAATCCAGTGATGGAGTTACCAAATAGGGCGTTGCCCAAAGTGAGGATAGAGACTTAGATCCTCGCTTTGGGGATTTTGAAGAGAACGTTGGACCCGTCGAGGACCTGGAGGAGGTCCAACTCAACAAAGAAGACCCGACCAGAATCGTAAAGGTTGGGAAAAACTTAGAGCCTACCACGAAGCACGCACTGGTGGAATTTTTGCGAAAGAACCAGGAGGTTTTCGCCTGGTCGCATAAATACATGGCTGGGATAGATCCTGCAGTTATTAGCCATGTCCTGAATATAGACAAGACCTTTCCACCCGTGCAACAAAAGAGAAGGCTGCTCGATAAAGATAGATCGAGAGCCTTAAAAGAAGAAGTTGAAAGACTAAAGGAGAATGGGTTCATCAGGGTGGCATTTTATCCATCGTGGGTCTCCAATCCAGTGCTGGTTCCCAAGCCTAACAGCAAGTGGCGGACCTGCGTGGATTTTACAGACCTCAATAAAGTCTGCCCAAAAGACTGCTTCCCACTCCCAAGAATCGATCAGCTGGTCGATGCAACAACAGGGCACGAGATCCTCTTGTTCATGGATGCATATTCAGGCTACAACCAGATTAGCATGCACCCCCCTGACGAGGATCACACCAGCTTTTGGACCGATACAGGATTATTCTATTACAAAGTAATGCCCTTCGGACTGAAAAACGCAGGTGCGACTTACCAACGGCTAGTCAACCATATGTTTAAGGAGATGATCGGAGTAAACATGGAGGTATACGTGGACGACATGCTGGTAAAGTCTAAGAAGGCAGGAGGACATGTGAGGGATTTATAAGAGTGCTTTGATGTATTGAACAAATACCAGATGAAGTTAAATCCCCTCAAATGTTCCTTCGGAGTTGGATCAGGGAAGTTTTTGGGGTTTATTGTAAATTCAAGAGGAATCGAGGCCAACCCCGACAAGATAAAAGCCCTGATCGACATGAAGTCGCCAGAAAGGATCAAAGATGTACAAAGCTTAACCAGGAGGATCACAGCCCTAAGTAGATTTATTTCAAAATCAACAGACAAGTGCGTCCCTTTTTTCAATCTACTTAGGGGAAATAAGAAGTTTGAATGGACAGTAGACTGCGAGCAAGCGTTCCAAGCCTTGAAAGCCCATATGGCACAACCTCCCATCTTATCAAAGCCAATCGAAGGAGAAACTTTGTTTATTTACCTGGCGATTACTGAAGTTGCTGCTAGCGCGGTACTAGTATGAGAGGAAGAAGGCGTACAAAAAGCAGTCTACTATGTCAGCAAAAGACTGATCGAGGCAGAATTGAGATATCCACCGATCGAGAGGTTAGCATATTGCTTATTCCTGGCCTCTAGGAAGCTACGCCCCTACTTTCAAGCCCATCCTATTACAGTTCTAACTGACCAGCCCCTTCGGCAAGTCCTCCAAAAACCAGAGGCGGCTGGGCGATTATTAAAATGGGCAGTCGAATTAGGGCAGTTCGACATAACTTATTCACCGTGAGCAGCAGTAAAGGGACAAGTCTTGGCCGACCTTATTGCAGAATTCACCGAACTCCCAGACAGCGAACAGTGCGAACAGCCTAAAGCGTCTGAGCCTCAAGACAAAGCTCCTTCGTGGAAGTTATTCACGGATGGGTCATCCAACGAATCCCACGCTGGAGCGGGAGTGATATTGATAACGCCAGAAGGGCATCGATTTCACTGCGCCATCAGGTTCGACTTCACCGCGTCGAATAACGAAGCTAAATATGAAGCACTCCTCGCTGGATTGAGAATAGCAAAGGATATGAGCATAAAAGCGCTTGATATCTACATTGATTCATAGTTGGTGGTGAATCAAGTTCTAGGAGAATATCAAGCGCGAGGCTTAAAAATGGTGGCCTACTTGAATAAAACAAAAGACCTGCTAGCCCAGTTCACGAAGTACACCTTCCAGCAAATTCCGCGAGATCAGAATTCAAACGCAGATGCCTTAGCCAAACTCGCGAGCGCGAAGGATACTGACACATTGAACATTGTGCCAGTAGAAAGACTGAGTGGGCCAAGCATACAAGCAGTCGAATCCAGTATGGAGATTCGAATGGAAGATACATGGATGGCACCTTATTTGGAGTATCTGACGAAAGGTACGCTACCAACAGATAGAAACAAAGCCAGAACTCTACAAAGGCAATCTGCTAGGTACATATTGGTCGATGGTGTTATGTACCGGAGAGGATATTCCTTGCCTCTACTCAGATGCGTTACACCAGAAAAAGCTAAGGAACTCATGAAAGAGGTGCATGAAGGCTTCTGCGGGGATCACGCTGGGGGGCAGAGTTTGGCAAAGAAGATTTTAAGGCAAGCCTATTGCTGGCCAGCTATGAACGAGGATTCGATGGAGTTTGTACGAAGATGCGATAAATGTCAAAGGTTCTCCAAGTTTCCACGAGCAGCTCCAAACGAATTAAAACAGATGCAAAGTCTGTGGCCTTTTGCAGTATGGGGGATAGATTTGATTGGATCCCTACCCACAGGGAAAGGCGGAGTAAAGTACGCAGTCGTAGCAGTCGATTACTTCACCAAATGGGCCGAAGCTAAACCGCTCGCTACCATCACGACCAAGAAAGTCCTTGACTTTGTTGTCAAGAACATTGTCTGTCGATATGGTTTGCCTAGAAAGATAGTTTCAGACAACGGAACCCAATTTGACAGCGACTTATTCACCGATTTCTATGAAAGACGTGGAATCATTAAAAGCTTTTCTTCAATTGCACACCCCCAAGCGAATGGGCAGGTCGAAGCCGTGAATAAAACTCTTAAAGACACCCTAAAAAAAAGGCTTGAGGAAGCTAAAGGAGCATGGCCAGAGTAGCTGCCTGAAGTCCTCTGGTCGTATAGAACGTCTCATCGAACAGCGACAGGACATACCCCACTTTCCTTAGCCTATGGATATGAGGCAATGTTGCCTGTCGAATTAGATCCCCCCTCACATCGACACCTAACATACGACCAGGACCAGAACAGCCAACTGATGATGGAATCCCTAGACTTGATTGACGAGATACGGGAGAAGGCCCAACTCCGAGTTGCTGCATACCAGCAAAAAGTCGCCCGGTACTTTAACTCCACAGTTAAAGAAAGAAAATTCAACGTCAGTGACATGGTGCTACGACGAGTTTTCTTAAATACCCGCGACCCCACTGGTGGAGTACTCGGACCTAATTGGGAAGGACCTTATCAGATTGAAGAAGTCCTTCATCCGGGCACCTACAAACTTGCACGCTTAAACAGAGATCTCGTTCCACGTTATTGGAATGGAGAACACCTGCGCAAGTATTATCAGTGAACAGTCCTTTTTAAAGGACTGGCTTGTATTAATTTTTTCTTTTTACAAGTTTATCAAAGAGGGTTAGCCACGCTGTATGGCCAATCGCTCGTATATGTAAGATTCTATTTTAGAATCACTCGTAAAGACATGTTTAGTCCATTTTTAATACGAGATTATAAGGGACTGTGTGCAGCCAGTCATTATTCCCAACCTTTGTGAATTTATATTTACAAGTATTTGTTCACTACGTGTGTTGTTTTGCTGTATTACAAGTATTATTTTTTCACCCGAACAAGAATGTTCGAACAGGTCATGGTCAAGGCAAGTGACCAAGGACCTAAAGCTCCTCGATCACTTGGGGGGCATATAAGGCACATCAATAGCAAAGCGTACCATGAGGTATGTAAACACATGAACAAAATGAGTGAAAGCATGCTAAGGTACTTAGAGTATTTTTCAAAATTTATATTTTGTTAAATCACGCCAAAGTACTATGCTAAGTTCGGTCATACAGACAAATGTTATAGCATCATGCAATCTTTTACACCGCAAGCATCACTGCTTGGATGTAGCTGTTCAAATAAAAGAAAAGGTTTACTACCCGTGCAGCAAAGTTTAAAATAAAAAATATTGTCTTTACATCATGAACCGTGGGTCGTGTAATCAAAAGAAAGAGAAAAAAATAAAAAAGCTCAAGAGGCGTTGGGAGCAGGACGGTCTTTATCAACATTCTGAATGGTCACGTCCTCAACGACCCCTTCTTCAGCACCGACCAAGCTTGGGGAAGCAGGAATCCTTGCTCTTGCCTCCTCTTCAGCCAGTTGAGCAGTGCAGCGACCAGCTTAGCAGTCTGCACATCTTCTGAAAGATAGCTGAAGTCGGCACCCTGATTATGTTTCCAGAAGTTATAAAAACACTGGAGCGTCGTCTTCTTATACCTTTCCAGATTCTTGGAGTTGTCGAGCTTCAGCTGCTCCACTTTGCCCTCAAGAGTAGCGATGGCATCGTCCCTGGACTTAAGCTCCCCTTCCAATCTCTTGACTTCGCGAAGATGGGTTTGGCTGGCATCTTGATACTCCTGCCTCTGCTTTATTATAGTTGCCTTTGTAGCTTCATCCTCTGATAGCTTTGTCACCACGGCATCCCTCTGCTGAGCCATCGCCTCCAACTCCTTTGCATGCCTGGCCTCTGCAGCCGAAAGTTCCTCGGCCGCTTTCACCCGGTGCCTCTCGATAGCCTTTCCCCGAGCCTGTTCAATGGTGGCTTGGGTGCGGGTACGAGCAGCAGTTGCAGACAGCAAAGCCTGAGGACAAAAGATAAAGTTAGAACCTATTACAAAGAATAAAAGACTAAGGCCTAAGAGATAAAGAGGCACTTACGCTGGCTATCTCGTTCAGAGTCCTGTTCAGGATTTGGTCGACTGCCATACTCTCTGCCTCGACCAGTGCATTTTTGACACGGTCGTTCTTTGCGATGTGCGCAAGGCGGTCTTTAGCTGCTCGTAAGGCATGGCTCGAGAGTTTGGCCCCAAGAGCTTCTTCCCGCTTGTCTTGTTCCCTGGTGGGCGCAGCCAGAGGGTTCGGCGGGGCAGGAGGAGTCTGCTTCTCAGTAGGTACTGGAGGATGAGTAGAAGTTTGCTCAGCTGGCACGTCCCTGGGGGGGTCTTCCGTTCGACTCTTCTTGGCCGGTCTCTGGCTTGTTTCGCCGGCCTGTCTCCTTGACGACTTTCGCCGGAGCTGAGGAACTTCCTCTTCCTCCTCGGCATTGTATAGGTCGAAGACGTTGGGAGTGGCCATATCTGCACACAAGTAAAAACATGCAAAGGGTAAAGATAAAGGCAGATGAAAACTCTTTATTCAACGAAAAAGGTCACAAAGTTAATACCCGAGCTACAACTACTGGTCGCTATACTATTGACTCTATTAGTCACACACTCACTATCTGGCACGAAGAAGTCTGGCCCTAGATTTGGAGTAT